>NC_073263.2:79504657-79868407 GCF_029289425.2 Pan paniscus | reverse complement strand
TGAGGAGAATTAACAATAAATAAGGACAATAAGATGGTGTCTAAACACACAAACAGTTTTTCTGTTTCTATGGTTTCTTCTTAAGCTGTATTTGGTAAAATAACAGTAATATTTAAATAGCCAGTTTGTTGAATTGTTTCCTTTTGTTGTGATTTTTTTTCAAAATCAAAACACAATTTGAATGAAAACTACATCATCACATCCACTTGTATATATTTTCAAAGTTCTCAGAATTTATTTAACTTGTTAGATCCAAAAAACACTGAAATAGCAATGCAGATAATTTTTATCCTAGTTTTTGAGATTAAAAAAACAAATCTCATGTGCATGATATTCTAAAGAGAAAAATGAGCAAAGTGTAGAACTTAGATGTTTTGTGCTTTTATGCCACTATATTTACTCATCAATCCATCCCTCTATCCATGCAAAAAGCATTTATTTGATCTTATTGTAAGATATACACTGGGTTATGCATTATGACAATATGAAAAGTAATTATAATTCTTGAGAATGACACTAAATCCTCAAGATGGATGTTATCTCCAGTGGTCACTTAATATAATATGAAAAAGGTCTCCTAGTAGAAAGATCATAATAGCACTGACTGCTTCTGGGAAAGGTGCTATATCTAGGCGAAAGAAACTAAGGTGGTTGCTATATTTCTGTTCTCAATGATATCCAAAAAAGAAATGTTAACACCTGCTGATATTTTGCAGTTTCTGAATGGGTTCTGTAAATAGCACGCCTCCTGTCTAAGCAGGTTGGGTAGGTATCACTCCATAAAATAAATAAGACATTAAGTCTTATTTATTAGGGGCAGAAGAGACATAATTCTTTCTGGATATGGACTCACTCTCAAGTAGAAGGGAAATGCCAATGCAAAACTTACCAGTCAATAAATTACTATGTTTTCCGAGGTTCAGAGTGAATAAAGAAGTGAAGGTAGGCCAAGAGCATTTGAAGAAAATCTATTCTCATGGAAAACAGGAGTGGGGAAATAGGATTCTCCTTAAGAATAGTCATGCAATTCCTATCAAAATACCAATGACATTCTTCACAGAAATAGAAAAAATAATCTTAAAATTTACATGGAATCGCAAAAGACCCAGAATAGCCAAATCAACCCTGGGCAAAAAGAACAAAGATGGAAGCATCACATTGCCTGACTGCAAATTATACTACAGAGCTATGGTAACCAAAATAGCATGATACTGGCATAAAAACAGGCACATAGGCAAATGGAACATAACCGATAACCCAGAAATACATTTACACACTTACAGTTAACTCATTTTTGACAAAGGTACCAAGAACATACACCTGGGAAAGGAGACTTTCATCAGTAAATGGTACTGGGACAACTGGATATCTATATGCAGAAGAATGAAACTATATTTCCATCTTTTACCATATATAAAAATCAATTCAAAATAATTAAAGACTTAACCCAAGACCTGAAATTACTAAACTACTGGAAGAAAACATTGGGGAAACACTCCTGGACTTTAGTCTAGGCAAATATATCTTGAGTAATACCTCAAAAGCAGAGGTGGTCAAAGTAAAAATAGACAAATGGATCATATCAAGCAAAAAATTTTCTCCACACCAAAGGAAACCATCAACAAAGTGAAGAGAAAACCCACAGAATGGGATAAAATATTCATAAACTGTCCATCTGAAAAAGGATTAATAAGATTAATATTCAGAATATATAAGAAGCTCAAATAACTTAATTGGAGAAAAAATAATAATCTGATTAAAAATTCGGCCAAAGAACTGCACAGAAATTTCTCAGAAGCAGACATACAAATGGCCAGAAGGTATATGAAAAAAGGCATAGCATCAGTAATTACCAGATAAATGCAATTTAAAACTACAGTGAGATTTGTCCTCCAATTAAAATGGCTTTTATCCAAAAGACAGGCAATATCAAATGCTAGCTCAGATGTGGAGAAAGGGTAACACTTGTACACTGTTGATGGGAATATAAATTGGTACAGCCACCTCAGAGAACAATATGGAAGGTCTGCAAAAAATGAAAAATAGAACAACCCTATTGTATTAGTTCATTCTCACATTGCTATAAGAACTTCCTGAGACTGGGTAATTTATAAAGGAAAGAGGTGTAATTTACTCACAGTTTTGTATGGCTGGTGAGGACTCAGGAAACTTACAGTCATGGCAGAAGATGATGGGGAGGCAAGCACCTTCTTCACAAGGCAGAGGGAGAGGGAATGACCACAGGAGGAACTACCAAACACTCATAAAACCATCAGATCTCATGAGTACTCACTCACTATTATGAGAACAGCATGAGGGAAACTGCCCCCATGACTCAATTACTTCCCCCCGGTCTCTCCCTTGACACATGGGGACTATGGGGATTATGGGGATTATAATTCAAGATGAGATTTGGGTGTGGTCACAAAGTCTAACTATATCACCTATCATCCAGCAACCCTACTGCTAGATGTTTATCCAAAAGAAAGGAAATCAGTATGTCAAAGCAATATCTGAACCCTCATGTTTATTGCAGCACTATTCACAATAGCCAAGAAATCAAAGCAACCTAAGTGTCCATCAACAGATGAATGGTTAAAGAAAATGAGATAGATACATAAAATAGAATATTACTCAGCAATGAAAAGAATGAAATCCTGTTATTTGCAACACCATAGATGGAACTGGAGGACATTATGTTAAGTGAAATAAGCCAAGCACAGAAAGACAAATAGTGCATGTTCTCACTAAAATGTGGGAGCTAAAAAATAAAATTGAACTCATTTATATAGACAGTAGAATGATGATTACCAGAGACTGGGAAGGGTAGTGGGGAGGGAGGGATAAAGAGGGGATGGTTAAAAAGTAGAAATACACAATTAGATAGAAGGAATAATATCTAATATTTGGTAGCAAAATAGGACAACTATAGTTAACAATAATTTATAGTATATTTCAAAATAACTAAAAGAATAGATTTAGAATGTTTCTAACAAAAAGAAATGATAAATGTTTGAGGTGATGGGTATGTTAATTACCCTGATTTGATCATTGCACATTGTATGCTTGTATCAAAATATCAGATGTAACCCCAAAATATGTAAAACTATTCTGTATCCATAATAATTAAAAATAGTTTTTCTAAAAGGAGAATTGTCAATATCTGAGACTCTTAAAAATTAAATTCTAACAATTCCTAATGAAAAGTCACTTTCTACCAAACTTCAACACCTGTTGAAACATTTGGTTTTAGATGGTATGTTGAAAATACGGTAAATTTAGTCTATTATCCAACAAGTCATAAGACATATATTGAAAAGTGAACTAATACATACACAGATATATTTGAAAACAATAAGGGGAACGCTTGCTTAAGAGTTAACAGATTAATATGTACCTAAAAAAGGAAAGCAGCTATGAAGAACTAGCAATGAAAGAGTATAACCATAGGCAAAGGCCTTCCCCAAACAGGCATATACCAAAATCTGAGAAGTTTAAAAGAGATATTTATCACAAAAGGTGACAGTGTAATAAAGTATCAGTTAACCTTTCAGGAAGGCCAACACTGTGAGAGAGTGATAAAAATCCCCCAAAATGAAAGAATTAACATACACAGCAGGGTATTAATAGAACAATTAGAAGAAACTTCAGAGAAGTATGCTTCATATAGTCAGAGAGATAGAGAAGTAAATCATTTTCATAAAACAAGATGAATTAATCATGAAAAATAGGAATATACATGTATATCTATAAATATATAATATAAAATTACTGAAATAATATTCAATAAATAATAAAATATTTCAACTTTAAATGAAGTCATGAGACAAAAACAATGGAAGGTGAAATATTAAAGAAAAATAAAAATACATGTAAGAGATTACTGAAAGGTCCAAACCTTAAAATTTCAGATGACAGAAAGTAAAGAAGGAAAAGGAAATACTTAAGTCAATAATGGCCAAGAACTTCCCAGAACTAAAGAAATACACGTGTTGTGAGGTTTGTAGCAAAAAATTTACACTACATGTATGAGAACTCTCTAGAAGAAAACTAAGCTTAAAATGGTAAGCATTGAGAAGAAGCAAACACAAATTCTCTTCAGAGAACTAAACTTCAAATATAGGGCTTAAAGAATTCTCATAGTAAAATTCCAAGGAATATGATACCAATATAAAAATTACAGAACATTTTAAGAAACAAATCACTATCAGTAAGTCAACAAGGCAAGAAACCACTGAATCAGATCTGGAAAAATATGTCAATATTAAAATAATCAGATTCAAAACACAAAATAAGCAAACAACATGTTTCAAAATTAAGAAGTGAAATGGAAACATGAAGAGATTATCAAAAATACTAAGGCAGTTTTAAAAACATATGAATGGAATATAAGAAGTTGAAAAAATTGTAATTTGACTTAGAAGTTCAATAGATGGCATCAAATTAGACACCATTAAAGAAAGAATAAGAGAACTGGGTGATAGACCTGGAGGAATTACCCTAAAGACATTAAAGAGAGCTAAAGATATGGAAAATGAGAAAAAGAGCGAAGAGGCATGGAAGACAGAGTAAGGTCTTGCATCTGCTTAGTTTCAGAAGGAGAGGAAAGATAAAGAATGAGGCAGAACTTTGGGAAACAGTTTGTAAGTTCCTCAAAATGTTAAATATAGATTTATTATATCACCCAGCAATTACATTCCTAGATATCTATCCAAGAGAAATGAAAACATGTGCATAAACAAATATTCATACAGGCATTATTTATAAGAGCCAAATAGACAACCCAAATGTCCATCGACGAACAGGCCAATTAATAAGCAAAATATGGTATATGCATATAATGAAATTTCATTTGACAATGAAGTACTGACATATACTACAAGGATGCACCTTGTAAATATTATAGTAACTGAAAGAAGCCAGTCACAAAGGTCCATATATGGCATGATACCATTTATATGAAATTTCAGAATAGGCAAATCTGTGGAAACAGAAAGTAGATTTCTAGTTGCCAGGGTATAAAGAAGAATGTTGTGGGGAAAAGGCATAAAGATAATGGAGAGTGACTGCTTGTAGGTACAAAGTTTTGTTGTGTGTTTAAAAAAAAATTCTAGGGTACATGTGCACAACCTGCAGGTTTGTTACATATGTATACATGTGCCATGTTGGTGTGCCACACCCATTAACTCATCATTTACATTAGGTATTTCTCCTAATGTTATCCCTTCCCCGTCCCCCCACCCCATCACCCGGTGTGTGATGTTCCCCACCCTGTGTCCAAGTGTTCTCATTGTTCAATTCCCACATATGAGTGAGAACATGTGGTGTTTGGTTTTCTGTCCTTGCGATAGTTTGCTGAGAATGATGGTTTCCAGCTTCATCCAAGTCCCTACAAAGGACATGATTTCATCCTTTTTTATGGCTGCATGGTATTCCATGATGTATATGTGCCATATTTTCTTAATCCAGTCTATCACAGATGGACATTTGGGTTGCTTCCAAGTCTTTGCTATTGTGAATAGTGCCACAATAAACATACGTGTGCATGTTTCTTTATAGCAGCATGTTTTATAATCCTTTGGGTATATACCCAGTAATGGGATGGCTGGGTCAAATGGTATTTCTAGTTCTAGATCCTTGAGAATTGCCACACTGTCTTCCGCAATGGTTGAGCTAGTTTATACTCCCACCAACAGTGTAAAAACATTCCTATTTCTCCATGTCCTCTCCAGCACCTGTTGTTTCCTGACTTTTTAATGATCGCCATTCTACCTTGTGTGAGATGGTATCTCATTGTTGTTTTGATCTGCATTTCTCTGATGTCCAGTGATGATGAGCATTTTTTCATGTATCTGTTGGCTGTATAAATGTCTTCTTTTGAGAAGTGTCTGTTCATATCCTTCGCCCACTTTTTGATGGGGTTGTTTGATTTTTTCTTGTAAATTTTTTTAAGTTCTTTGTAGATTCTGGATATTAGCCCTTGGCACATGTACCCTAGAACTTAAAGTATAATTTTAAAAAAATTGAAAAATAAAAATAAAAAGAAGAAGGCTTTAGCCTTCTTTGTTTTAAAAAAATAAAATAAAATTTTAAAAAGTTCTAAAATGAGGCCGGGCACAGTGCCTGACACCTGTAATCCCAGCACTTTGGGAGACCAAGGCAGGTGGACCACTTGAGGTCAGGAGTTCAAGACCAGCCTGGCCAACATGGTGAAACCCTGTCTCTACTAAAAATACAAAAATTAGCTGGTTGTGATGGCATGTGCCTGTGGTCCCAGCTACTCGGGAGGGGCTGAGGCAGGAGAATCTCTTGAACCCAGGAGGCAGAGGTTGCAGTGAGCTGAGATCACACCACTGCATTCCAGCCTAGGTGACAGAGTGAGACAGTCTAAAACAAACAAACAAAAAGTTCTAAAATGAGATTATACTTATGATTGCAGAACTATTAAAATCTGCAAGTCTGTTAAAAACCATTGAATTTACGTATCATAAAGCCTACTGTAAATGGGTGGACTTTATGATGTATAAATTATATCTCAATGAATAGGTAAAAAGAAAAGTGACAGAACATAAAAAATAATGGAGTAGAAGCAATAATTTAAAATATTAATAACTGGGAATTTTTCAAAACTAATAAAAGACATCAATCCTTAGGTTCAAAAATTTGAATGAATCCCAAGCAGGATAAATACACCAAAGGATTATAAATCATGCTGCTATAAAGACACATGCACAAGTATGTTCATTGTGGCACTATTCACAATAGCAAAGACTTGGAACCAACCCAAATGTCCATCAGTGATAGACTGGATTAAGAAAATGTGGCACATATACACCATGGAATACTATGCAGCCATAAAAAAGGATGAGTTCATGTCCTTTGTAGGGACATGGATGAAGCTGGAAACCATCATTCTCAGCAAACTATCACAAGGATAAAAAACCAAACACCACATGTTCTCACTCATAGGTGGGAATTGAACAATGAGAACACTTGGACACAGGAAGGGGAACATCACACTCTGGGGCCTGTCGTGGGGTGGGAGGAGGGGGGAGGGATAGCATTAGGAGATATACTTAATGTAAATGACGAGTTAATGGGTGTAGCACACCAACATGGCACATGTATACATATGTAACAAACCTGCAGGTTGTGCACACGTACCCTAGAACTTAAAGTATAATACAAAAAAAAAAAAAGAAAAAGAAAAAAAAGAAAGGCAAAAAAAAATCCACGTTTAGACAAATCAAAATGAATAGCAAAACAACAATGTTTCTAAATTTGGTTGAACTTCTGTTTCCTCATGATTAGGTTAAAATGGACACTCTGAGGGGAATATCACAGAAGTGACCTGGTGCTCTTCTCCCTGTTTTCCATCAGTTGACACACAATGTTGACTTGTCCCATCACTAGTGATGCTGATTTTGATCACTTGAGTAGAGTGGGCTTTGCCTAGTTTCTCCATTGAAAAGGTTACTATTTTTCCCTTGATAAGAAGTATTTTTTGAGGAGCTAATCTGAGACTATGTGAATATCTCATTCTTCGTGCATTCTTACCCACTGGTTTTAGCCCAGTGGAAACTTTTTGTTTGTTTGTTTGAGACAGAGTTTGCTCTGTCGCCCAGGCTGGAGTGCAGTGGCACAAACTCGGCTCACTGCAACCTCCACCTCCCGGGTTCAAATGATTGTCCTCCCTCAGCCTCCTGAGTAGCTGGGATTACAGGCACGTGCCACCATGCCCAGCTAATTTTTTGTATTTTCAGTAGAGATGAGGTTTCACCATGGTAGCCAGGATGGTCTGGATCTCCTGACCTCGTGATCCACCTGCCTTGGACTCCCAAAGTGTTGGGATTACAGGCGTGAGCCACCACGCCCAGCCTGATGGAAACATTTTTATTCCATTGTTCCTTCCATACCTTTTGGTGATATTTTACTATAATAAAGAGTTTTTTCTCCTAATTTGTTTTTTCTTTTATTTGTCTATTTACATTTGTGTAGAATCATGTACTATTTTACTTAATGAGATAATCTATTACTATCATTATTAATTTTGACACTCAAATTGTTTCGTATTTGTCCAGTGGAAGCCATTACAAGCTTTTGACATCTCACCATAATTCTTTTATTGCTTCTTTACTTTAGGTCACAACATAATAATATGGTTAACTTCATACATTTTCTGCCTGGCTCTAGAATCAGACATTTCTCCAAGAATCCCCAGCTATCTTTATTGAAGAATGGTATGTATAAAACAAGATCTGGCTACCAGCTATGCTCACTGCCACTGGGGTTTTACTATTCCCAGGTTTCCCAGGTCCATTCAGTAGATACAGCCAGGAAACATTTTTCTGTGTACAGATACACACACACACATACACACACACATACACAAGTGTGAAATCATAACTATACATTTACATCTATATCTATTTCTATGCCTATTTCTCTGTATTGAAAACCATCAGCTCATAGCACTGCCTCCAATGCCAGTCCAACACCATAGGGTTTATTGTGTTTTTCTCCTTTTTCACATTGGTAACCCCCTTCTCAGAGAATGAGAAACCTGGCTTCCATTATCTTCAATATTTTCTCCATATCCGTAATTGTAACAAATCTCCTCACCGAAGCAGAGCTGTAATTTTGCTTACTCATCTTCCTGAAGGCCCTGACACCGGCTGAACTGCCACGCTGCTTGACTGGCTTTCTCTTGCAGGCTGCAGCTCCTGAGCCTGACTGGAAGCTGCCTTCCTTAGATCTTTCCCTGCGTTGGTCCCAGTCTTTGTCCACTACCTTTCTCACTCAGGCCAAATGACTTTCTTTTTAGGTTTTTTTTTTTTTTTTTTAAGTTTCTGTTTTTTGTTTGTGTGTGTGTGTGTGTGTGTATGTGGTTTTTTTTTGTTGTTTTTGTTGTTGTTGTTGTTGTTGTTGTTGTTGTTTTTTGAGACAGGATCTTGGTCTGTTACCCAGGCTGGAATGCAGTGGTGCTGTCACAGCTCACAGCAGGGCAGCCTCAGACTCCTGGGCTTAAGTGATCCTCCCTCCTTAGCCTCCTGCGTAGCTGGACCTACAGGTGTCTGCCAGCACACCTGATTAATTTTGTTTGTTTGTTTGTATTTTTTTGTAGAGACAGGGTCTTACTATGCAACCCAGGCTGGTCTTGAACTCCTGGGCTCAATGATCTTCCCTCCTTGGCCTCCCAAAGTGCTGGAATTACAGGCCTGTGCCACTGTGCCCTGCCCACTTTTCTGTTTTAATAGAGTAACATTTGAATATTCACAGATATTTAAGGAAAAAGGTAAAGCAGTATGAGCGACTGAAAGCACAACTATGCCAACTTAATTTGGTTCTTAAAGTTTCAACTGTAATTGTAATATACTTCTAGATAAAAACTATCAACCAGCTCTTCCAACACAGAGAATGGTAAAGTTATAGTAAATCCCGTTACACTGGAAATGTGTCAAATACTCACTGTTTAGGTGCACTGTGCATTGCATCTTGATTTTTCCTCATCAGAAAAAGGGCTTATCTGTAATTCACAATTAGTGTCAGCTACCCGATGATTTAAAAAGTGTGAAATATTGCCTGTCAGGTTGCTCCTTACATTTTTAAAAAATGATGTAATATTCTTTAAAGTAATATTATAGACATGAAGCATTTAGGAAATTTTATAATGAATTTGATTAAATATGACAGATATACTGTAGATATTTTACAGAATATTACAGGTAACAGCATCAAAGCATCAGAATTTAATCAGAATTGTGAAGGAAATTTAAGCTTCTTTTTCAGATGCTTTAAAATTCCTATAAAACTTTTTGTCTTATGATAAAATATTTAGCTACAGTATACAAAAGATACTAGATACATAGCCAGGTATCAATGTGGGGAAACTCTTATTTTATTTACTTATTTTTAAAATTTTTTATTTTTGTTTTTTGTGAGTACATAGTATTTGTATGTAATCATGAGTTACATAAGATATTTTTATACAGGCATGCAATGCATAATAATTGCTTCAGGGTAAATGGAATATCCATCACCTCAAGCATTTATCGTTTGTGTTTCAAACAATTCAATTATATTTTTAATTAATTAATTATTATTTATTTAGAGACAGAATCTTGCTCTGTCACACAGGCTGGAATGCAGTGGTACGATCTTGGCTCACTGCAACCTTCACTTCCTGGATTCAAGAGATTCTCTAGCCTCAGCCTTCTAAGTAGCTGGGATTAGAGGTGTGCGTCAGTATGCCAGGCTAATTTTTGTATTTTTAGTAGAGACGGGGTTTCGCCACATTGGCCAAGCTAGGCTCGCACTCCTGGCCTCAAGTGATCTGCCCACCTCGGCCTCCCAAAAGTGCTGGGATTACAGGCATGAGCTACCACACCTGGCCTACTTTTAGTTATTTTAAAGTGTACAATTTATTTTTTACTATAGTCACCCTGTTGTTCTAGCAAATACTAGGTCATTCATTCTTTCTCTCTCTATATTATTTTTTGTACCCATTAACCATCCTCAATTCCTCCTAACCCTCTCCTACCCCTCTCAGCCTCTGGTAGCCATCCTTCTACTCTCTATCTCCATTAGTTCAATTGTTTTAATTTTCCTTTTTTTTTTTTTTTTTTTTTTGAGACAGAATCTTGCTCTGTCGCCCAGGCTGAATGGAGTGCAGTGGCACGATCTCAGCTCACTGCAATCTCTGCCTCCTGGGTTCACACCATTCTCCTGCCTCAGCCTCCCGACTAGCTGGGACTACAGGTGCCCGCCACCACGCCTGACTAATTTTTTGTATTTTTAGTAGAGACAGTGTTTCATCGTGTTAACCAGGATGGTCTTGATCTCCTGACATTGTGATCCACCCGCCTTGGCCTCCCAAAGTAAATTGTTTTAATTTTTAGCTTCCATAGATAAGTGAGAACATGGGATGTTTGTCTTTCTGTGCCTGGCTTATTTCACTTAACATAATGACCTCCAGTTCCATCCATGTTGTTGCAAATGACAGGATCTCATCTTTTTTTTAATGACTGAATAGTACTCCATTGCGTATATGGACCACATATTCTTTATCCATTTATCTGTCGATATGGGAAAATCTTATTTTGTAAAACAAAATTTTCTTCTGATCCATTTTTTCCCTGCATCCTAGGTGTCTGAGGGCAGATTCCTTTTGAGAGGCTTTAAATTGCAAGAGAAAGCAGTATTTTTCTTGGGGGCTTGCATTCTGGTTCAATTTCAGTCAGCAAGCTGTTTCCAGAGTCCACATCCAGAGCCTGCTCAAGTATAGTTGTCCAAAAGAGAAAATACATCAGACAGATTCTGGAACCTCTTCTTTGAAAAGGGGTCAGTCCTTGGATGAAGGATCATCTTTGATTTGCCTTGAGACAGGACAAATAATGGCCTCTTTTCTTCAATGCAGTTTGTAGAATAACTGTCTGGACTATATTACCCAGTGGCACCTGTCTCTGCACATAGAATAACCTTGTACCAAAGATTTCTAAAACAGAATTAGGGACAGTTTCAGGAAAATTCCACTGCATCTGTGCAACCCTTGTATCATGATCAGCAGGCTCCAGGCTTTAGCCTTCTGCACAATCACCTTACAATTAGCAAAGTAGCAAAGTGTCCTCTTTTTTAGAAAATATTCCCAAACCTCAAATCCTATCCAGGACACACTTCACAATTTTCTTTATTTTTGATTCCTTTTGGCCTTGAATGAACTGGGAATCAGGAACAAGGGTAAGTCTTCTTGTTAGATATTTGGACCTCAGAAAACACATCAACCACTTCCCACTTCCCTTTGGCTGTTCTGCCAAGGCCCTGAGCTGAGGAGGGCTTCAGACTTGCTTGGATCCTGCCCTTTTTGGGAGGCAATGGTTCAGTTCCAGAGACTTAGCAAAGTACAGACTAGGAAAGCTTAAGAGTCATTTGCATACAAAAAGGCCACCTTCAAGTCAGCTGACAACCTGGTATAACACACTGGCTTATAAAAAGCTTCTCAGTTCTCCTTGAAGAGGTCCTTCACTTCCCTTGTAAGTTGGATTCCTAGGTATTTTATTCTCTCTGAAGCAATTGTGAATGGGAGTTCCCTCATGATTTGGCTCTCTGTCTGTTATTGGTGTATAAGAATGCTTGTGATTTTTGCACATTGATTTTGTATCCCGAGACTTTGCTGAAGTTGCTTATCAGCTTAAGGAGATTTTGGGCTGAGACAATGGGGTTTTCTAGATATACAATCATGTCATCTGCAAACAGGGACAATTTGACTTCCTCTTTTCCTAATTGAATACCCTTTATTTCCTTCTCCTGCCTAATTGCCCTGGCCAGAACTTCCAACACTATGTTGAATAGGAGTGGTGAGAGAGGGCATCCCTGTCTTGTGCCAGTTTTCAAAGGGAATGCTTCCAGTTTTTGCCCATTCAGTATGATATTGGCTGTGGGTTTGTCATAGATAGCTCTTATTATTTTGAGATATGTCCCATCAATACCTAATTTATTGAGAGTTTTTAGCATGAAGAGTTGTTGAATTTTGTCAAAGGCCTTTTCTGCATCTATTGAGATAATCATGTGGTTTTTGTCTTTGGTTCTGTTTATATGCTGGATTACATTTATTGATTTGCATATATTGAACCAGCCTTGCATCCCAGGGATGAAGCCCACTTGATCATGCTGGATAAGCTTTTTGATGTGCTGCTGGATTCGGTTTGCCAGTATTTTATTGAGGATTTTTGCATCAATGTTCATCAAGGATATTGGTCTAAAATTCTCTTTTTTGTTTGTGTCTCTGCCCGGCTTTGGTATCAGTATGATGCTGGCCTCATAAAATGAGTTAGGGAGGATTCCCTCTTTTTCTATTGATTGGAATAGTTTCAGAAGGAATGGTACAAGTCCCTCCTTGTACCTCTGGTAGAATTCGGCTGTGAATCCATCTGGTCCTGGACTCTTTTTGGTTGGTAAGCTATTGATTATTGCCACAATTTCAGAGCCTGTTATTGGTCTATTCAGAGATTCAACTTCTTCCTGGTTTAGTCTTGGGAGGGTGTATGTGTCGAGGAATTTATCCATTTCTTCTAGATTTTCTAGTTTATTACCATAAAAACCCTAGAAGAAAACCTAGGCATTACAATTCAGGACATAAGCATGGGCAAGGACTTCATGTCTAAAACACCAAAAGCAATGGCAACAAAAGCCAAAACTGACAAATGGGATCTAATTAAACTAAAGAGCTTCTGCACAGCAAAAGAAACTACCATCAGAGTGAACAGGCAACCTACAAAATGGGAGAAAATTTTCACAACCTACTGATCTGACAAAGGGCTAATATCCAGAATCTACAATGAACACAAACAAATTTACAAGAAAAAAACAAACAACCCCATCAAAAAGGGGGCGAAGGACATGAACAGACACTTCTCAAAAGAAGACATTTATGCAGCCAAAAAACACATGAAAAAATGCTCACCATCAGTGGCCATCAGAGAAATGCAAATTAAAACCACAATGAGATACCATCTCACACCAGTTAGAATGGCAATCATTAAAAAGTCAGGAAACAACAGGTGCTGGAGAGGATGTGGAGAAATAGGAACACTTTTACACTGTTGGTGGGACTGTAAACTAGTTCAACCATTGTGGAAGTCAGTGTGGCGATTCCTCAGGGATCTAGAACTAGAAATACCATTTGACCCAGCCATCCCATTACTGGGTATATACCCAAAGGACTATAAATCATGCTGCTATAAAGACACATGCACAAGTATGTTTATTGTGGCACTATTCACAATAGCAAAGACTTGGAACCAACCCAAATGTCCAACAATGATAGACTGGATTAAGAAAATGTGGCACATATACACCATGGAATACTATGCAGCCATAAAAAAGGATGAGTTCATGTCCTTTGTAGGGATATGGATGAAACTGGAAATCATCATTCTCAGTAAACTATCGCAAGGACAAAAAACCAAACACCGCATGTTCTCACTCATAGGTGGGAATTGAACAATGAGAACACATGGACACAGGAAGGGGAACATCACACTCTGAGGACTGTTGTGGGGAGGGGGGAGGGGGGAGGGATAGCATTAGGAGATATACCTTATGCTAAATGACGAGTTAATGGGTGCAGCACACCAGCATGGCACATGTATACATATGTAACTAACCTGCACATTGTGCACATGTACCCTAAAACTTAAAGTATAATAATAATAAAATAAAAAAAGAAGATATACAGTAGTACTTTGCAGTTTACATTTTTTACACAAATGGTATAGTATTATGTATATCATTTGCATGTATTGTTACTTAACAATAAACTTTGGAATTCTATCTCACTTGATCAAAAAAAAAAAAAAGGCTTCTCAGGTCCAAGAGACATAGAATGAGGCAGGTAAGTCCCCCAAGGCACACTGACGACAGGACCTTTGAACTTGGTATTTGCATTGTCTAGTGTGCTCTAGGAAGCCATACAGCCATCTTCCTAGACTTTTCTTAAATGACACTTTCTTGTGGAGGCTACTCTACCACTCTTTTAAAAATTATAGTTCTCACCCCTATATTTTCTCCCTCCTTGACTTTTTTACTTTTCTTTATAGCATGAGAAATAATCATATAATACATTATTTATTTTGTATGTTATTTTATTTTGCATGTTTTCATATGTTTTACTTTGTATGTTTCGGTGTTTTCTTCCTACTAGAATCTACAACAGAATGTACGATTTACAAAGACAAGGGATTTTGTTTCTTTTGACCATGGCTGTATCCTCAGTTCCTGGCCCATAGGAGGGTTGTTAAATGAAATAAATGAACTCACAGTTTCTTAATTCTTTTTGTAAGGGGGATGGTTCTTCAACCGTGCTTTTCTTAGGTCTTTGATCCATTAATATCCCTTCTCTCTTTTACCTCTCTAATCTTTCCTTGACTTTCTCATCCCAGTCCACTGACAAACATACTTAACTACCCACTCCTTCCTTCAACCCTAACTCTTCCTCCTACTCACTTCTCAAATTTCATTCTCTGCCAAAATTCATGAGCATGCATGCTGCATTTTCTGCTTCCACTCTTTGGTTCCATTTATCCCACCACTCATTGTAGTCTCTTTCTTCCATCCAATCATTTTATTTAGTTCTCATATTGCTGATACTTCTGCAACTTTTTACTGTGCTGATTATTTTTGTTTTATTTTAATTGTCCTCTCTGGGACTTGTGACATTTCTCCTCATTCTTACCTCGTGTAAATTCTTTCTTCTTTTCTCTGATTGGTTTCTGTTCTTCTGACTGCCCCTTAAATTTGTTTTTCTCCAAGATGCCATCTGCAATTCTTTTATCTGTTTACTCTAAAAATTATATTTAGTGATGTCAACAAACACTTAGCTTTAATCATCAACTGCAATATACAATTCTTGAGTTTAAGTCCACTGTCTGGAGCTTTTTTTCTAAATTCTAATATTATATTTCTAACCAGTGTGCTGGTTAGAATCCAGTCGAAGAAGAAGAGTATGGCACAGAGGACAAACTCATATACTGACCACTTCATTACAAAGTGATTAGTGCCATTGTAAAATGAAAGCAGGCTGCAATGGGTTCTTCCACTTATTAGCTATGAGACTTAGAAAAGTAATGTGAGCTCTCTCTGTCTCCTTTGTAAAATGAGAATAATAGTTGTATCTACCAGATGTGGCTGTTGACAGAATTAGAAGAAATAACCCAAGTATAGAATGTAGAACCATACCTAGAACTAAATGTTTAACAAGTGCTCACTACTGCTATTATTATTATTGTTTTAAGCTTTTAGTACACGGGCAAGACCTAGAGATCATTTAGGGGTTTAAGACAAGATGTTTTGTAAGACATTATCTGTATGCTGAATTCCAATGGATGAGGAGGAGATGAACCAGTTAAAGAAGAGTAGGAAAGACATTTCAAGCACATAAATAATGACACATAATACATTATGTAATGTGTCATTATTTATGTATTTATGCGCTTGAAGCAACATAAATAATGACACATATGATAGAAGCATATGCTATGTGAGAGAACAAGCTGATAGTAGATATTTCTAGAGCATAAATTTCAAGGTGCAGAATGTTCAGAGGTAAAATTAGAAAATTAAAAAGAGGCCAGGTCATGGAATACCATACTAAGGAATGTGGTTGTAGTCTACAGGTAGTCAAAAATTTAAATTTTAAACATGGAAATAATTAAATAACCTTTTAAATTCTAGATAGAATTACACTGGAAGCAATTTGTAGCATGTCATAAAAATAAAAAAGTATAGTGAAAAAACTGAAAAAAAAATTATATCCATAATCTCACATGAGACATCTCTTAGGAGCTCCCCAAAATAGTGGTAGTTCGAGGGATGATGGAGATGCTATACTCATTGTCTGGAGCAGAGTCTGGAAAATATTGATTGTGATAGTCCACTTGGCTGGATCAAACACAGGTCACAGAATTAAGTCTAATGTGCCAAACAATAGTAGGTACGATCGTAGAAGCATAAGTAAAGAACAATGGAGACAAAAAGACAGAATTAATTTAGAGAGGCGGGAACAAACATCATGAAGGCGTGTAATTCCAAGTGATACACAAGAAACATACATATGGAATATGGAGGAGTTATATAAATAGAAATTTAAAGCACATCTTGGGAGTAGATTGCAAAAGGCATTAAGTATTTGGTCAGCAATGTTTAGTTTTCTTCTATAGAAGTTCAGAAATTATTTTATCATATTTATTAGTTTCTGAATGTGTTTTACTTATTGTCATGAAAAAATGAAATTTAAAAAATGGAACTGCCATGGAGATACACAAAATTAGATGGCGGTCAATTTATTTAATTCATTTCTACATTTTATGATTATATGTATTAGGTAGTAGATTTAAAATCTTCTTCACTTCAGGAAATAGGAGGAAGAGAATACAGATCACATGAGAACTGAGGTCTTCACATTAAAATGTGTTTTACAATATATTCATTACATTTGTAACTGACCCATATAACGGATTGAACATGTTTATTGCAGTTATTAATTCGGAATGTCTACAGCATCAGGTGGAGTAAGATGTCAGAATAATTTTGTGAAGTCTATATTCTGATTAAGAATATGAGTGCTGATTTGTTCATTCATTCAAAGTAATCACAGTCATCTTATGTTTATATGCCATATTAAATCATGAGAGTCCAGAGCATTTGGTAAACTGAAATTATTCTAGTGTTCAGCTATAACAATAATAGTACAATGTGAAATCAGATAACACAAACTACAGGAATCTGCCAAAATTTGAAATATGCCCATATTACGATACATGTTTTAAAATAAGTCCTGTGAGTTCAAATTAATAATCTTGTTTATATACAGAATAGCATCTTAGAATCACAGCATCTTAATAAAGTAAGAAGAGACCTTGACGATCACCTTTTCCAACCATTTCATTTTACAGATGAGGAAACTAATTTCTACGGTTTTGATTTCTTGCTGGTTCCTACTAAATTACATCATTACCTTCATGCTATTGCTTGCAAAAGTAATATCATATTATTTACTGAATATGAATATGAAAAGTATGTATCACCACTACCACCCAATTCAGAAATTTAAATCCTAAGAGTTCCATGTATAAACTCCTCAAGATGGTGTCCAGTTCATTGTCAGAAAGCTCTCCTAACTGGGAGCCAGAAATGGTTAAGGTAAGGAGTGATGTTAGTGTGTAAAATGGAATGTTCTTCCCCAAATCCCATGCCCGATTCCCATGTTTCCTTCCTAAAGGTACAAACCTGTCTGCCACTGTTTAATCTAGAAAAAGAGCTGATGGCAAGTCTTTGTTATCATTTGGAGGGTCCAGATAAATAGATAATGCCTATAGATTGTCCAGATATTTAAACTGGGGGGTAATTTTTAGCACCTACTTGCATTTGTTGTATTAAAACTCTGCTGTGTTAATAGCGTTCCCTGAAGTTCTGAGAACTATCCAACTACACTGGCTAATTTAAGCAACATCCTCCCCCTACATCCCACCATACTGCTTTTTATCACTGAAAGTATTTATTCAAACTACTCTATGAGCTTCTGGCTATGTTTTGGATTCTATCTTCTCTTGACCACTTTATTTGCACTTCTTGACCCTTTCTATTCTAAAAGTCCCAGTCTACCAGTCCTCTCTTTTCTTGACCCTCCCAGAACTCAGAGATCTAGACTTTCTGTAAACTCAAGAGTATTTTTTAATCTCCATCTCATTTAATTTTATATGATCATAACTTGTTTTCTTAAACTAGATTAAAAGCCTCTATAGGGCAAAAACCTGTATGTATTTCATATCCCTTGATACCTATCAGCATGCTGAGAATATTGTAGGTCCTCAATAAATGTTGGTGTTAAACCATGAAATTTTGTTTACACTGCTTAGCTAAAGTCTGTCTATATAGTGATATATTCTGAAAAATCAATATTTTATTAATTCAATACTCCATGGTATAGAAATGACTATAGGGGATTAATTTGACTGAAATAAAAGTTTTATATTATTCTTTAATGTTTTTCTGTTTCAGAGGTAAAGCCATAGAATCACAATGGCCAAAACTCATTCAAAAGGAGCTATCTTAAAAATAACATTAAAGGAAAATGTTTTCTATTCTAAAAAATCTGCATGTATTTCATGAATGAAGAACCATTTTCTTAATTATACCGATGAGACTGAAGAGAGGTAGTGAGGTGTAATGTCATTAACATGGGCTCACTAGATAGACAAGGGGTCAGGTTGCAGCTCACTTATTTATCAGCAGTGTGACTTTGGTAACATTATTCACCTTGCTGAGTCGGTGTCCTTATGTATAAAATGGTGACAATAATATGTCTCTCATTTTATCTAAGAAACTTTAATGAAATAACGAATGTAAATACTTAGTTGGCAGTACCTGCCACAACAAAACTTAGATCAAATTTTTAGCCATGTGTGCTGAATACGGGAGTTTTTAACATCACTACATTGATTAGGTCTATATCAGACACACGTACACTGATTGTCTCTTGCACGTATTGACATGCATGGAAAAGAGAACTTGCAGAGAGAAAGGTTTGTTTAGTACCTCCATGGGCAGTGAGAGGAGGAAAAGAGTGATGGAGAAGTAAACATGATGTCTGTTCATTACAGTAGTAGCATCCAAATATGGCCATCAACCATTCTTCCCTTCCTAGATGCACATACCAGATACTCCTCACATTAAGAAGTGCAGTCTTTTTCCCTATCCTTTGAAATTAGGCTGGCCTTGTGATCTGCTTTGATCAAAAGAACATGGTGAAAATGACATTCTGGGTCTCCTAAGCCTAGTCTTTAAGAAGTATATCAGCTTCTGCAGTCTCCCTCTTGGAAAACTCCATCTTGGACACTAGCCGCCATGTTGTGAGGAAGCCCATTCTAGAAGAGTGAATAAGTGGAGGCCACATTGAAAGAAGCCCTGGAGAATGAGTGACCCACCTTGGATATTCCAGTTCCAACTGTGCATCCAGCTGAATGAACTCACATAAGTGATCCCAGCCAACATCATATGGAGCAAAAGAACTGTCCATTAAGGCATTTGCCATGCCTTAATTTCTGACCCACAGAATATTAAGAAATGATAAATAGTTGTTATTTCAAGCCACTAAATTTGTGGATGCCTTTTTACATATCAATTGGTATTCAAAAAACTCCCCACACTTCAAAATTATATCCAACCTCTATTTTAAAAAGGAGATTTGTTATCCATCTAAGCAGAACTCAGGCTTTCTCGAGTTCAGTGAGGACTTGAGGGTATGCTGTATGTTGTACAATGTGGGAGGATTTATAGCCTTGGGGGCCCTCGGGCATTGTACCCTGATAGGAGCATACTCCAGAGGCAAGGACAGCAGCGGGAGAAGAAAAGGGCCTCCCTGGGATGACCTTCCAGGAGACAACTGCTACAAGAAAGCCTATGTACAGTTAAAAGAGCACAACTGTCCCTGATCACATGGAAGCCTTCTCCAGGTGCTGCCACAAACAATGGGAAGGGGTCTTGGAGCAGACGTTGGGATCTCTGACAAGTGCAGTGAAAAGCTAGTAAGTGTTGTAAATATGATCTTGCAATGAATCAACCTGCAAAAAATGAGAAACCAAGTTCCAAAGGAGCAACTCTAATTCATTCAGCTTAGAATAGGCCCCCATCTTTGGACCAATTAAAAATAGGGGGATTTTACTGTATGAATATGGCTACTACTAGCTAGGCCATGGTACTACAGGGATGGGAGGAGTCGGGGGGAGTACATAACTGTTACTAGTTCCGTTGTGTGTATCTATTAGAGCTTATTTTCTGAATTGCAATGATGTATTAACTTAACTTTTATTGAAGATTGGGATTGTCTCTACATCCCTAGAGCATGGGAAGCCCCCGGTACTGAGCCATTCAATAAACATTAGTTCTGTTTTTCCCTCACTTAACTGGTACATTCCATACCTGTCATTGCTCCTGTTTCTAGCAGTATTGCCATGTGATGTGGAATATTGGTGATAGTGAGTGAGGTGTATTTAGCACTTGAACGCTTTTCAAAGTACTTTCACATAGGTATAGAATTTATCTCTATGCAGTGATGTAGGCAATATCATTTTTCTTTCTTTTTTGAGATGGAATTTCACTCTTATCACCTAGACTGGAGTGCAGTGGCACTATCTCGGTTTACTGCAACTTCCACCTCCTGGGTTCAAGTGATTCTCCTGCCTCAGCCTCCCAAGTAGTTGGAATTACAGGTACCTGACACCACACCAGGCTATTTTTTTTTTTGTATTTTTAGTAGAGATGAGGTTTCACCATGTTGGACAGGCTGGTCTCGAACTCCTGACCTCAGGTGATCTGCCTCCCTCAGCCTCCCAAAGTGCTGGGATTACAGGTGCGAGCCACCGTGCCTGGGTAAGCAATATAATTTTAACCTCTAAGCAGAAAAAGAAGATTCAGAGAGTTTGTATATCTTGTATATGGATTTTCTGAGGGTCAGAGGAAGCTGGATCACTGTGTAACATCTAGTGCAAGAAGTCAGGAGTACTGGGTAAGGCACGATCCAAGACAGAATCACACATAAAGGTAGTTCAGCTTGGCTCTGGCAAGTTTCTGAGATGTAAGGTGAGGTGAATAATCAGCAGATTCTGTGATTCTGAGAGTGAGAAGCAGAACTGGGCCACATGCACCATGCTGGTTGCTTTGAGTGGATGAAGAATTTTGTTATTAGCAGGGCTGCCCCACCTAAAACAGTTCCCAGCTGGAGTTTTCAAGAGAGGAATGTGCAGCTACTTAAGGAAGTCTGACAGTATGGTAAGGCCATGACAGTGTTTGAGACTCAGAACGCCCTAAACTCTGGGCAGTTCTTTCAATCCTCATGATCTGTACTTATCCCAATTCACGCCATCTCACCACAACTGCAGATGTGCTTTGCCTCTTAGTCCAGGCTGCCGTTTTTTAACTGTAAAACCCTGGGCCACTTTCTTAACCCTTCTGACACCTAGCTTCTTCCTTTGTAGAATGAGATCATGCTGTCTTTCTCAAAAGTGGAACAGTGGCTAAAACAACATGTAAAGCATTGATCCTAGTGCCTGGTAAGAGGAAGCCTTCCTATACTTTACTTCCCCAGCCTCTTCAGTGGCAGTAGTAAAAGATTTCAAATCCTTCCTGGTCTTATTACTTTATTAATAATGGAAAACTTCTAACTTGAGAACAATTTTTCTTCCTTCTTCCCCTGAAGACTCTAGGCCTCTTGGAATATTTATTTTAGAATGAAGCTGTTACAGCAATACATCACGCCACATCTTAACTTGGGAAAGTTCCTTAACCTTTTTAAGCCACAGTGTTTGCATCTTTAAAATGGGTAAAATAATGACACCTCCTTCCTAGAGTTGTAAGGATTCATTGTACACTTAGCATTGACGTAAATGTAAGGCACTTAGCACAGTGCCCATTGCATAGCAAGTACGCCATAACTGTTGACTAGTGTTATGATTATCTAAGCCTCAGTTTACTCACCTAGAGATTGGGTATTGGAATGTTTACTTTGAAGGGTATTTTGAGAATTAAAATGGAGATTGTTTATAGAAATATGTATAGATTAATAACCGGTACATTGTAAGCACACATCCAAAGATTATTCATCTCTTCTTCCTATAAAATAGTTATAATATTATTCATCTCTTCTTCTCATAAAATAGCTTATTAAAATAGGTGCCCAAACAAATGCAAATCTTTACTGTTCGTAAGTACCAGTATTTATTTCCAATGGAAGAGAATTCCTGTTACCTAGGAATTAGGAGATAAGAATCCTTGGTTTTGTGGAGAAGGGGCAGGTTATCTAAGGAAAGGTAAGGTGATTTAAGGGTTTTAATATGCAAGGTCATATTCTCAACTGTGAAAAGAAACTTAAAATTACTATCTGTGAATCAATATGTATTAGGCTTTAAGGTGACACTATAAAACAACTGTCATAGGCTCTGATATCCCAGCCATACCCATGCAAGTGCACATCAACAAGCCAATTTACACCATGTGGTTGTAATCTTGTTCCATTTCTCTACATTTCTGAGAAGAAAGGAATTATTAATTGTTGTTTACTATGACACTTCACTATATAAGTGAGCTAGGCTACACTATAAATTCTGGCCTGTGTTCAAAGATTGGCAAAAACAACTTGGCTTAAGGTGCTTTCTATTTGATTTTCTACCAAATCAGCAACATAAAAACTATACAAATGATAGAAATCAATGAGAAAACAAACCTCTTGATCCTTTCCAGAAGTTAGATGATCAACCATGTGGATGCAGGAGCTTATTTCTCTCCATCAAGCTAGAAAATGGGCTTGTCAATATTCAAAGGTCTAACTTTGTTATATGCATCAATTTTTGCTATGCCACAGTTACATGCTTTAGTGTTCTTATTGCTTCATCAAGATTACAAAAATACTTGGCCATGCATGGCCTGCCAAAATATGTGATTATCCAGTTTGTAGCACAACAACTTGTATTAGACTTTGATTGTTAGCCTGTAATCATTTCTGAGTAGTTACTCACCTTTATATAAAGAATTACAGAATAAGTATTGTTCTTGTTATGAATCTTCTACACAGAAAGTACCCAAGAGGTAAAATATTGGCATCTAAAATTAAAGGAATAAAAAATGCATAAGCTATTTAATGTATAGATAAAAGGAGAATTCAATGTTTTCTTCATAAGGAATTCATTTTCTAAGAAATAGCTTTAATTAAAAATCTCTGATAAATAAAACAGAATTTTAAAGCATTTTTGACAAAAGATTTAATAATTTAAAGACATTTGCTTCTTTTCATTTGAAATAATGTAAAAATGTAAATCTCATTTACTTAAATGTGATAATGTAGCCCTATACAATTGTCTTTAAAATGAATAAAATCCCCATGGTTATTTTATCGAACAAGACTAGGGACTTTACAGCAAAGAGAAATGAAATCTTAAGTACTGTGAAATAAAATCAGGTATATGATTGAAAGATAAATTTGTAAGAACATCTTCTAATGCTAATGAAGTATAATTTAGAAAAAAATTCTATAATCTTAGAAATTCTTTAACTTTTGTGCAGATAGATGGAGAGGACTACTAAAAATGCAAAACCTTGAATCAAGAGGTGAAATTTAAGAAAAACTAAGAGCAATTCAAAGAAATTAAAAAGGAAATGTTTACTTTGGAAGAAATAGCTATTCTGAAGCTGGCCTCCTGATAGGCGGTGAAGTTTTGCAAATGCGTTTTTTTATATTCCCATTCAAACCTTTTTAACTCCATAGTTAATGAGCTAGGCAAATGTTTAATCCTTGCCTCATTCTGTGGTCAAAGGGAAATTTGCAGTTCATATGTATCAGTTTGTTACATACTCCATGCTGTCGTTTGTTCTTAGAAATAGGGAAAGAGAAGAAATAACATTAGCTCTTTCTTCCTATTGCTAGAATTTTTTCTTTTACTGTACCTGATTTTGTCTTATACAGAGAAAATACTCTGGTAGTTCAGAAAGAGGATGGGACAATAGGAAATGTTCGAAATGACTAAAGATAACATCTACCAGCATTTTTGTCATGCACCTTAATCTGATAACATCAAGGAATTTTCAAGAAATAGTTCTGGCTCCCAGAGCTGCTTAATTATATTGTAAGAGCTTTCTTCAACAACAAGGATGAGTATGGATAATAATAATAATAACGATAATAGCCTATACCAAAAATTGGTCTATAAATAAATACTTATTGCTTATCAATTCTCACACCAATAATCTGAATTTCTACTGAAATGCCATTTACTGTATTTAAAATGTGTCACAAAATAATAAAACATTAATTATTATATATTGAATGTTTATTTATTAGGAAACCCTTGTTGATGTAGGACAACATCATTTAGTCATTATGTTTTGTTTTGTCCTTAAAGAATCTGCAGAAAACAACAGATGAAAACAAGATTTTTAAAAAAAATTCTCCTACAACTCTTTTATTCATTAGGTACATAAGGAATAACTCCTGAGAATGGAGTAAGTAGTACATTAGTTGTATAAACAAAATTCTATTCTTAAATTGATTTCAAAATAGCCCAGGAAAACTGACCCAATGCTCTTGGATAGTCTTAGCTCAGAGGAAACCTTCTACATGAGATGTAGAATCTCACAGGGCTTCCCTACCACCCTTTCTTATTATCAGATTACTTCAGTGCTTCATACTCTTTTCTTCAGTGTAGACAAAGCCTTGGGAAATTGGCATTTCACCATCACCTTTTGTCTTGTGGAAGTAAAAAAGGTATAAATAAAATAAATTGGCTTCATTTGATTAATTTTCATATTGGCACAAATATCTTCCTCTGAGCAGCTGAAAACATTTCCCTCTGCAGTTTGAAAATGTGCTTTATAAAAATTCACCTTCCCTTTTGGATAAGGTTCCAAAATGTTTAAGAGCAAAAACAACAGTGGCAGCAGCATTCTCACCACCATGTTAACTATTTATGCATGTGTGCACAGATAACCACATATGAATATATAGGATATTGGATAATCATCATGCAAATAACCATGATTCCAAAGAGTCTCAGAAGGAAGTATTCAAATTGTTTTTATAGTTATAGGCTGAATTTTCTGTGTTCTACTCCCATATCTAGCTAATAGTGATTTGAGTTCTTGACATGAAGTCTTAAAATATGTCTCTCAGACACCCTTGCCATGACCATTAAGCATTAGAAGTCAATAAATCAAGAAATATAAGTTACAATGTACGAGAAATTAATTTTTTTAGTGGTGCTGCCTCAAGAGCCACTGATAGGTATTGTGGGGAAAAGGGGAAATATCTGGAGTCTGAGTTCTCAGTCCTCCATACTTCACCCAGAGTAGCCATACATATATTTGCTCTGTGAATTGGGGTCATACACAAGATTTCATTTGCTTTAAACAAGTGGTTAGCTGCTCAAGAAATATTTGAATAACATTTGTTTTTAAAAGTTAGTTTTCAAAGAGAAAATATGGTTCAAAGAGGTGAAGTGATTGACCCAAAATGACACAGCTAGTTAGAAACAAACTCTCTTGCTTATGTTCATCCCACTCCAACCTTAGTGTTTTTACAGAGATGACTCTGCATACCTTTAATTGTTTCCAAACCCTTCTCTAATGGTTCCCCAGTGTTGTCTAATATGCTTCAAAGCTCAGCTTAAATTATCTTTTTATGATGGAGACTTCTAGTGCTCACACATATCCAATTCTCCTCTTCTGAGTTTATAGGTGGGTCAAACATTCTCACTCGTTTGCAGTTAGGTTCAGCCATATAATAGCACAATGCATTGTGAGTTGAAGTTATGTGAGTTACTTCACTGCTAAACCACTGAAGCCAATTTGAGACCCTCTGGTAGGGTCTAAGATTTCATCACCTGAGTATAGCACAGAAATAAGAAAAGATGCATTGAAGAAGACAGAAAGGATAATTTCACTTTAGGAATGTCACCACTTTCCCAAGTCCACACAGTGCAACTGGGGGAGAGACAGCCTCAATATATTAAAAGGAAAGTAAAATGAACACCTGACTGCATGAACCTCAACACCAGGCCATCCTCTGTGAACCCCAGCACCAGGCCAACTCCTGCAGACTTGGGCTTCAGACCAGCCCCAGTGTACCTGGACTGCAGACTGGACTTGACAAACCCAGGCTTTAGACCCACCCCTGTGTCTGGCCAGCCCTTGAAGCACCAGATTCCAGGCTGGTCCTCAAGTCTCCAGGCCCCACGCTCCATACAAGGGAACCACTATAGCATTATCGGTGAATTTCTCAGCAGAAATCTTACAGGCTAGGAGAGAGTGAGATGATATATACCAAACTGCTGAAAGGAAAGAAAATGTTTGCAACCAAGAATACTACACTTAACAAAGCTATCCTTCAGAAAGAATACTCAAATAAACAAAATCAGAAATGAAAGAGGAGATACTACAATTGGTGCCACAGAAATACAAATAATCATAAAAACTACTATGAACAAGTATATGCCAACGATTGGATAACATAAAAGAAATTAATAAATTCCTAGAAACATATGACTTATCAAGACCGAATCATGAAGAAATAGAAAACCTGAACAGACCAAAAATGAAGAGATTGAATCAATAATAAAGTTCCCTATCAAAGAAAAGCCCAGCACCTGATGGCTTCTTAGCTGAATTCTATCAAATATTTAAAGAACCAATCCTTCTCATACTCTTCCAAAAACTTGGAGAAGCATTAACACTTCTAAGTTCATTTTAGGAGGCCAGCATTAGCCTGATGCCAAAGCCAGGCAAAAACTCCAGAAGACTACAGACCAATTTCCCTAATGAACATAGCTATAAAAATCCTTAAAAAAACCCCCAGCAAACTGAATTCAAAGGATCTTTCACCATAATCAGGTGGGATTTATCCCTAGGATACAAGGATGGTTCAACATATGCAAATAAATAAATGTCATACATCATATTAACAAAATGAAGGACAAAACCCACATGGAAAAGAAGAATTTAACAAAATCCAATATCCTTTTGTGACAATAGCTGTCAACAAATTAGCAAATTAGCAAGAGAAGAAATTTACATAAATACCATAAAGGCCATATATGATAAGCCATGGTTAACATTACACTCAAATTAAAAATTTAAAAGCTTTTATTCTAAGATCTGAAACAAGACAAGGAGGTCCACTGTTCAACGTAGTACTGGTTGTCCTAGCCAGAGCAAATAGGAAAGAAAAAGACATAAAAGGCTACCAAATAGAAAGGAAGAAGTGAAATTGTCTCTGCTGACAACATGATCTTATACACAGAAAATCTTAAAGACTCCACCAAAATTACTATTAGAACTGATAATAGAATTCAGTAAAGTTGCAGGGTAAAAAAATCAACCTACAAAAATCAGTAGCATTTCTACAAACCAACAATTAACTATTAAAAAAAAAAGAAAATAATCCCATTTACAATAATATCAAAAAAATTAAAATACTTGAGTGAATTTAACCAAGGAAGTAAAGGATGTGTATACCAAAAACTAGAAGACATTGATAAAAGAAAGGGAAGAAGACACAAATAAATGGAAAAATATTCTGTATTGATTGTTTAGAAGAATTAATATTGTTTAAATATCCATATTACCCAAAGTTATCTGCAGATTCAGTATAATCCCTATAAAAATTCCGGTAGCATTTTTCACGGAAATAGAAAAACAATTCTAAAATGTGTACGGAACAACAAAAGAACCTGAATAGACAAATAATCTTGAACAAAAAGAAGAGAGCCAGAGGCATCACACTACCTGACTTCAAAATATATTACAAAGATGTAGTTATTAAAACAGCATGATGCTGGCATAAAAACAGGCACATTGACCAATGGAACAAGACAGAAATTCCAGAAATAAACCCACCCATTTATAGTCATTTGGTTTTCGACAAAGGTGCCAAGAGCACGAAATGAGAAAAAGGACAATCTCTTAAATAAATAATGTTGGTAAAATTGGATATCCGTATGCAGAAGAATGATACTGTATCTTTATCTCACAACATATGCAAAAATCAACTCAAAATGGATTAAGCTCTTAAATATTAGACCTGAAACTGTAAAATCACTGGAAGAAAACACAGGGGTAAATCTCTACAATGTACACGTATACCTTATATGTACACAGTTTTTATTTTTCAATTATACCTAAATAAAGCTGGAGAAATAAAAGAAAATATGCAGCACCATTTATGCAGTTTTCTTGCCCCCAAATTAAACCAAATCTAATCCATCCCCTAAATCTAAAACCAATTATCACACAAATTCTGGGGCTAGAGCAGCAACCTTGTGAAGATGCAATTAGCCAAGTTCTGAATGTGGGTAATTACACAAAGCAAATAACCCAGCTATTTCTACAAATTTATAGCATGAAAAAAATGGAGATAAGGGGAATTATAATAGTTTAAAAGAAAGTTAAGTGACAATACCAAACAAATGCAAACCTTGTTAGGATTCAAATTTAACAAAGTAACTATAGAAAGGCATCTTTGAGAAATTTGAACATAAACTGAACATTAATTTTTTTAAACTTTTGTTAGGTATAACAATAATAGTGAGGCTGTATTTAAAAAAGAATATCTTTTGGACTTGCACATTGAAGTATTTATGGGTGAAATATAGGGGTTTTAATTAAAACACTTCAGCAAAAATAGAGAAATGAATGAAACATGATTAACAAAATATTGACAACTGTTGGAGCTGTATGATAAATATAGGGAGGTTAATTATATTATTATTTATACACATTTATAATATCTAAAATTTTACACAATAAAATTTAAAAATAAATAAAAGTGAAGGCAGGGAACCGCTTCGGAGACCATGCCTTCTTAACATGGATCCACATTCCTTTTGGATTTTTATTGTTTAAGGGATGAAAGTTATTTTTTGTTTTATTGTTTAAGTCAACAGATAAAATTCATGTATTTATCAGGTACAACATGATGTCTTCAAGTATGTATACACTGTGGAATGATTAAATCTAGCTAATTAACAAATTAACTACCTAAATTTTTAAAGACTCCAATATTATATATTCAGGATTTGGATTTTTCTTGTGTCTGTATCTTCTCTTCTGACTTCTGAGATCTGAGATAGGCCCATGCCCATGGGCTACTTGTCTAGATCCTTATTACCCGTTGTCTTTTTTTTTTTTTTTCTCATACGGAGTTTCGCTCTGTCACCCAGGGTGGAGTGCAATGGTGAGATCTTGGCTCACTGCAACCTCCGCCTCCCAGGTTCAAGCAATTCTCCTGCCTCAGCCTCCCGAGTAGCTGGGATTACAGGTGTACACCACCACGCCCGGCTAAATTTTGTATTTTTAGTAGAGGGGGCGTTTCATCATGTTGGTCAGGCTGGTCTCGAACTCCTTACCTCGTGATCTGCCCGCTTTGGCCTCCCAAAGTGCTGGGATTACAGAATTAAGCTACCGAGCCCGGCCTACCCACTGGCTTTTTAAAGAATGTTTGGACTGCAGTCCATTGGGATTCCAACAATCTTACCTGATATCTTTGTATCCTGACACTGAGAGTGGGACCAGTTACATAATTTGTGGGATCCAGCGGAAAATACAAGTTGCCTTGTGAAAAAATTATAAGAAGTTCTGGATATTGACAGCAGAGCATTGTATCAAGTGTAGATCTTTTTTGAGTGTGGGGCATTGTGTGCCTGCACAGATTGCACACCCATGAAGCCAGTTCTATCTGACAATTAGTAACAGATTATAGCTTGACGTGTTGGCAGAGCATTGCAGAGTATGTAGATCATTCAAGTCTGCTTAGCACAGATAAAAGAGTAAATGAATGAATGTAATAGGCTCTTCATAAACATATTAATTAATGAATTAAAACCTTAGCAAACCATTTTTTTCTGAAATCTATATGTATACTAGCAAAAAATCCAAGAATTAGAAAAATGTATTTTCATAGTTGATTCTTCCATATGATAACAGAGAATCTATACAGTCAGAATATAATTTAGCCAGTGGTTCTGTATACCTGACCAGAGGTCCATATCCAGCAAACATAATCGTGATGCCTTGTTTAAAATATTTATCTACCAGGCTCCAGGCCATTGACTCCTAGTCACTCGTAGCCTATTAGATCTGACTGTTCTTGGTTCATTTAGCTTCCTATCCCATAGATGAGTATGATCAGTGACCTTACCTGCTGATCGATATGGTCTAGTCAATATTGTAAACTCAGACTAAATACATGAGCAACTCCTCTGCCCTTGGGGAGGAGAGAGAGAACAATAATGAGAGGAAAGGTAAGCAGAAGAGTGGGAGTATTCCACATCTCTATACTAGATGCAATGACTGCAAATACAAATAAGACAGAGTCCCTGTCCTCAAGGAACTTTCCATTCATAGAAACAGACATATAAATAAATAGTTGCCAAAGTAATTCAAAGGCTAGGATGCACCACTCTAGGTTACTTTCCCAGTGGTCTTCACCTTTTTCCTTCCTGCACTTCCTTTTGCCACCTAGCCCCCTGTTCCACATTCACTCCTCCATCATTGCTAACTTCCAACAAAAATTCTGGATTTTGTAAAAATAAAACTGATATCCTCACAGATCTGCTAAGGAGCTCTGTTGTAGTCATTGCTTAAGACGTGAAGCCCAGACACAATTTCTTGTGGTAAGGAAATGGATATTAAAGGCTCAGCCAGACTTGCTCCTGGAAGAAAATAGCAGATTTCTGTCACTTAATTGTGGAAACAGACAGGTGAAGGCCTGATGTGGTCCCTGCATTTCTGTCAGCTTTGCTGCCTCCTTAGATGGGAAGTTCTTTGAAAACTCTGACCCACCCCAAAGTATCAGACCATCCAGCTCTCTGCTATGTGGCAACAGCCTCTCAGTAGATACTGAATAAAACACAAAAGATACTTGTGAAACTTGCAAGGCTTTGGGAAAAAAGCACTGTAAGATTGAAGCCTTCTAGAAAATCAATATTTTTATCTGAGATCACTGTTCATTGATATGCTTAAAGTATAACACAAGGTTTGAATTTGAGAACTACATTCATAGTTCTTATTTTTAATTACCATTTTACAAAATTCCTTTCCCTTGATTATTTCTCACCAATGATTTCTCGTTGGTCCTTTCTCTTGTGTAACTGTTCTCTGGCTACTAAAGACATTTATTAAAAGAAGAAGCAGTAGAGATCATTAGAAGGACAGGTATTTTAACTTTTTGCCTAAGTCTTAGATGTCATTTGGTTATTTCCTTCTCAACCAGGCTTCACATTATAAGTTGACCTATTTTTCTGGAATGTCCTTGTAAAGGACACCATTCATTTCCCAAAGTACAGAGGGCCACTACCTTCTGAGAAACAGTTTTACAAGGTGCTAGAGTCACCTAAATGGATGAAATCACAGGGAGCTAAGACCTAAGTGCCATCTTTCATGCACACTGTTCATGCCAAGAGCAGAAAACAAGAATAAGAGAATGGAAGGAAAGAGAAGCACCATACCTAAAATATAGGCCGAGAATTTGGGGAGACTGCACAATCTTCTTCTGTGACTGAATCCACATAACCCCATATAATCAAATTGAAACAACAATCTAAATTAAGCTTAAAAATAAGGAAGCATTTTCTCCTCCATGGTTCTATACTAAGTGGTAAAGTAGAGATGTCATAATTATTGGTAAATTGGTTCTCTCTAGACTAGCAAATTGAACTGTGAGGGGATAGGGTAGTTTCTGAATTATCTGGACTGCTTACCCACACTAATCATGAATATTTATGAATCCTGAACCTCACTTTGTGCTCTGTAAACACAGCTTGAATTATTCAGATTGTTTGTCTATACTGTAATAAATGGAAAATTCTCCTTGTACCTTATTTTTAGTATTAAAAATAGGCACTATAATGTTTTGGGTAAAAGGACAAAATAAGACAAAGGCATTTGCCTCCCCTTATTATGGTACCCCATTAGCCATGCTTGTATCTGTGAAATGATTTGTTTATGTTAAACATATATTTCTAGTGTGATGGTTCAACAGTGTTTAACCTATGGCTATGCTTCAAATTAGTTAAGCCTTTAAAACATTCCAGTGATTGTGTAATTCAATCAGATAGCCTAGCAGGAGATTAATTGGAAACATATGTGACACAGTGGCATCATGAGCCCCTGCCATAAAAGAAGAAGAAAGGATTTGCTTTGTGATGCTCCGAAAATGCTTGCCCAGGGCAATGGTCAGTGCCTGTGATGCAGCAAACGTGGACTCGTGGGCCGGGACCCTAGATATATTTTAATTAAAATTTTAAAATATTAACTTTAATGCTACATCCTTTCTTAATTCAAGCAACAAGAAGAAAAGACTAAATTATTTATGTTATTTTATTCCAGTCTATGTATGGTGTGATGAAGTGATGTTCAGCAGGTCCTCGAATAAAACATCATTTCAATCAATGTTGTTACCTTATAACACCGATGAGAAAAAAAATGGTTTCATTATATGTCATTTCACTTAAAGTTATTGTTTCCAAGAACGTATCATTTGCATTCAGTGATGACTTACTGTGTATATTTTTTCTTCAGCACAGCACCCACAAGATGCCTTTACCATGCCAGTAAAATAAAACATGTTTTACTGTGCAGGTTTTGCACACTTCTGCAGGAAGCTGAATAGCTGTTAATTTGGGCCGAATAGTTTTGTTTTAGGTCTTACCATGCAATGATTAATTGCTTAGATGATGTAAATAGCCTGGATGCCAACTTCTTGAGTTGCTTGTGGACTATATTTCCATTTAAGACTATGTGAAGAGTATAGGAAGTGGATTAAATATATTGTGCACTTACAGGACCACAATACTTAAAGACTTGATTCTTACATAAAGGCAGACTAGAGAGCTAGGTCTATCCAAAGGAGATGGTGCATCAAATTCAAAAGGAATGCACCTTTTGTGTTGCTATATTTGGTGGTGTTTAGATGTGGTATTTGTGCTAGAAAATTATTTTCAGTCATACATCACTTAACGATGAGGATATGTTCTGAGAAATGTATCCTTTGGTGATTTTTGTCATTGTGCTAACATCACACAGTGTACTTACACAAACGTAGATGGTATAATGTACTACACACCTAGGCTATATGGCCTATCGTTCCTAGGCTACCTGTTCAACATGTTACTGAACTGACCACTGTAGGAAATTGTAATGCAACAGTAAGTATTGTATCTAAACATAGAAAAGGTACAACAAAAACATGTTATAATCTTATGGGACCACTGGTCTGTTATTAACAAAACCATTGTTATGTCATGCATGACTGGATATTATTGATATATAATAGGGATAAAAAACATGTCTTTTATGTGATTTGCTGCTGAACTTAGACAGCTTTCACCATGTGGTATCTCCCTAAGTTTTTCAATCTTACAGTGTCTAGGATTAAAATGATAACCCAAGTCTGCTGTGAAAACAAAGAGCCTCACGATCACCTGCTGATATAATTTAAAGATATAAACTGAAGAAGCGCTAACTCTAACCCTCTGAACACTAACGAGTGACAAGACTATCACAACAATGAATGAAAAGCTCTTCAGAAAAGAGAAAAATGCTCTGAAAATGTAGGAAAATGCACTCAGGTTCTTTTGAATTGGAAGCAAGCTGTCAAAGATGCCCACCCCCAACCCAACGCTGTTAAGATGTTCAGTGGAGTAAAAGCACATAGGAATATCCTCTATTCCTCTTGATTTCATTCTATGATGAATTAGTACCTTTACTGAAATGCCTACTTCCAATGGCAGTGTACATCATCAAACCTGGATCAGGGAGAATTCAGCAGATGTTCAATCAGGGGTTCAGTCATCATTTGTTGCTGGATCTACTCTGTCTAACTACACGAAAGAGAGCTCAATAGAATGGTAAGGAGCACATTCCAATCACTAGAGAGTGAGTCAACTCTCCCTTCTTTGTATTTCCTCACTATCTTAGCCAGCTTGGGCTGCCATACAAAATAACATAGACTGGGTGACTTCAACAGCGGAAATTTATTTTCTCACAGTTTGGGAGGCTAGAAATTGGAAAACAGGGTGCTAGCATGGTTGGGTTCTGGTGAGGGCCCTCTTCCTGGCTTTCAGATGGTCACCTTTGAGCTAAATTCCTACACTGCAAAGAGAAAGAAACCTTCAGTTTCTTCCTCCTCTTGGAAAGACACTGAGCCCATCACGGGCGACACACCCTCATGACTTCATGTAAACCCAATTACCTCCCAAAGGCTCCACGTTTAAATATCATCACACTGGGGGTTACACATTTTGGGAAGAAACAAACGTTCATTCCATAACATTCATTATTATGTTACCTGAGAATGGATCAAATCTAAGGACATTCACTAGACAATCGTCCTTGATGTTGGCCTCCAAGAGATGGGAACTGAGGCAGGTGATACCTGTCACACTGCATACCCGTGAACAACAATCAGACAGGATCAGACAAGAGACCTTAAGCATTGGTCTGTGAGCTTCTCCGCTGCATGACTATAGCCCCTGTCTGGAGTCACTGTGGCTCAGTATGCAACTGTAATATGCTGTGGCAGAGGCTTTGCCCCAGCCCTACTCCATCAGTTGAACTAAGCATTCATTTATGGCTTGCTGAAGGGGATGCCAGGTCTTCACTTTTTGTGGTCTGAGAATTGGTCTAAGCTTTGCATAGTAGCTTTATCACATGCAAAGCCGAAGGCAGAAGTCACCACATCAGTTTTCGTGGTTAGAGAAGGAACTTATCCCTGGCATGATGGTGATGGAGTGGTTGGGGTGCAGGTCTTGAGGCTTATCTGGTCTGTCTGAGCACCGGGCCCACACAGGTCTCCATGGAACCACTCAGAAGATCAGTTTTACTAGAGGCAGTTTCTTCCCCTTAGGGGGAACTGCCTATGGAGATCAGTCTTGGAAAAGTTCACTTTTATCAACTTTACACAACTTGTTCATGATTTATCAGACTTTTTATATGTTCCTAGATTCAAGTTGCTTATATTTTGTTTAGGATTTTTACACTGATATTATTAAATATATTCAATATATAATTAATGTGATTATTAAATGTGATTTTTTTCCCTTCATACTGTTCTTGTCAGGTTTTAGCATGAAGATGTTGCTAGCCTTTTATGTAAGTTATGGAATATTTTCTCTTTTTTCTATTATTTGGAATAGTCCCTATGAAACTGACATTGTTTCCTGAAAGTCTGATAATATTTATTTTTTTATTTTGTTAATGTGGAAAACTGTTAGCTATGAATTTATTACTTCAATGGGTATAGAATTATTTAAATATGATGTTGCTCTTCAAGGGAGCTTTAGTAAGTAAAATTTTTCTAGAAATGTGCCCATTTCTTCCAAGTTTTCAAATATGTTAGGAAAATTTTTTTCTCTATCCTTAATTTGTTAAAATTTCTGTAGCATCTGTGGTAACCCCCTTCTTAATTTCCTCTGTTGTTCACTTGTGCCTTTTCTCTTTTGTTCTTTTCAGACTTGTCAATGGTTTGTCAATATTATTAATTATATTTGTAAACTATATTTGTCCTTCTTATCTTCTCTTTTTTATATCTACTTTATATTTTAATAATTTTGCTCTTACTATCTTTATTTTTTTATTTTGTATTTAGTGTATTTTATAGTTTTTTCCTAGCTTTTGAAATTGGAAGCTTAGCTCATTAATTTCTATTCCTTTATTTTCTAATGTAAACATTTAAGTCTATAGATATGTCTTAGCCCATTTTGGCTGCTATGACAAAATACCATAGACTGGGTGGCTTATAAACAACAGAAACTTATTTCTTACAGGTCTTGATGCTGGAAAGTCCAAGATCAAGGTGCCAGAAAATTTGTTGTCTCATGAGGGCCTTCTTCCTCATAGACAGTGATCTTTTCACTTTAACCTCACATGGCAGAAGGGGCAAAGGATCTCTCTTAGGCCTTTTTTATAAGGGTACACATCCCATTCATGAGGGCTCCACTCCCATAATCTAATCATCTTCCCAAAGCCCTACCTACTAGCACCATCACCTCTGTGGTGAGGATTTCAAAATATGAATTTTGATGAAACATAAACATTCATACTCAAAAACCACTTCTGCTGCATTCACAGTTTTGATATGTCACATTTTCATTATTTTATCTTGTCTTATTGCACTGGCTGGGACTCCCAGTATGATGATGAATTGAAATGGTGAGAGCAGATATTTCTGGTTTGCTCCTAATTTTAGGAGGAATGTATTTAGTCAACCAACCTGAAGCACGGTGTTACCAATAGGTTTTGTAGATGCTCCTTATCAAGTTAAGGAAATTCCCTTCAATAACTTCTTGCTGAGAGATTTTAATGTTTACTTATGTCAAATGATTTTCTGTGTCTATTCAGATGACTATATAGTTTTTCTTCTATAGGCTCTTGATAGAATAATGGCACTTATTAATTTTTGCATGTTAGACCCGCCTCGTATCCCTAGGATAAAACTCACTTGGTCTTGATATATTTTTCTTTTTTATCTATTGCTGAGTTTGATTTGCCAGTATTTTGTTGAGAATATTTTAATGTCTAAGTTCCTGAGGTATATTGGTTTATAGTTTTCTTGTAATGTTTTTATCTCATTTTCATAAAAAGTAATATTGTACTTAGAAAATGTGTAAGAACTGTCCCATCTTTTTCTAATATCTAGATGAGATTGTGAGGAACTGCTATTTTTCACTTCAAATGTTGAGTAAAATTCATCAGTGAGTTTATTTATTTGGGCTTGGAGTTTTATTTGTTGGAAGGTTTAAAACTATCAGTATAATTTCTTCCATAAATATATGACTATTCAGATTATTTATTCTTTAGTGATCTTTGGTAATTTATATGTTTTGAGAAATTAATCCATGGTATCTAAGTTGTCATATTTATGGGCATTAAGTTGTTTGTAATATTTTCTAATTAACCTTTAATATCTGTAGGGTGTTATGATGTCCATTCTTTTCATTCCTGGTATTTGTAAATTCTGTCTCCTCTCTCTTTCTCTTGGTCAGCCTCTCTAGTGGTTAGTTAAACTTGTTATTTTTGTTTTCTATTTCACTGATTTCTGCTGTTGTCTTTATTATTTTTTTACTTCTGCTTGTCATTGGGTTTAATATGCCAATTTCTCAACTTATTGCAGAGGATGTAGCTTTATATTTTACATATTAATTTAGACTGCTTTCACCAGAGTTAGTGAAGATACTCAGTCAACAGTATACTTTTTTAGGATTTGAAAAGAAACCATAGGATAATCTTTAGAACAAAGAGTTATTAGCTTAAATAAGCATGTTTTCGTCTTGTAATAAAAATTGGAATAATGGAAAAAAGAAAAAAAAAGTTAGGGACTTGATCCAGCAAACAACCCTGGAGGAGGTAGAAGTGTGGGACAATCTAATGCAGGCTTAAGTTTTATAAACTGGGCCTACTCGAAAGGAATAAGAAGACATTAGAGGATAACATATATTTCAGTTCTATTGTTGCAGGAAAACAGAGGATGAGGTAAAATAACTTCTTTTGCTATTGTAATAGAAAATGTTCTTAAGCCCTGGAAAATTCAAAAGATCTGGAAGGACTAAGACTGGGACAAGACAATGTAGAATAGGTCATATATTTCCAAGAGGTTCCTGAGTGTCCAAGCTCTGAAAGCTACAACACAGACTCACACAATATAGTCAGCCATTCTATTGGAGTTGGAGAGATCTAGAGAGAAGTCTAAGTTTGGGGTAGTAGAAAATGTAAGGCTATACATTTGACTTCAAGAATTGTTCACTAGAAATACAGTCCTTTCTCTCAAGAGAGAGTAATAGAATCTCAGAGAATATGAAAGAACACCATGCCCCTGGGAATGACATTCCTAAAAGTCTTCAGATTAGACTCTTTCAGGACAGAAGTGAAAACAGAAGCTTTGAGCTCTCCCTGGTGATGGGTCTGCAACCAGAGAGTATTTCTAGCTGGATAGCAAAAAACAAACAAGCAAACAAACACATATTTTAAAAATCACAAAAGATAGGGAGTCTATTACCGGAGAATCTCCCTTATATATTCTTCTATTGCCCAGGAAAGCTCCACTATCTTTATGAATATGGAAATCAATCTATGACATGGTTTGTTATATTAAGAAACTATAAATGTGCTTTGGCAAGAAATCTTTAGTTTTAAGTCTCAAAGAAACAAATTGACTATTCTTTCTGAAGGTATTTCCAACCTCATAATTCGCTTTGTTTTTCAGATTGCTAGAAGCACATTTATTTTATTGTATGGTATTTTATAAACCCTCAACCCCCCAATTTGATCAGATTCAGTTTCTTATGGACTGTTTAATTGTGTAGACATTTAAGATTATGACTTTAAGACCATAATGTAATTTTAAATTCATTTAAATGATCCTTCAAATAGTTATTTTTAATCAAATATTTGCATTTTAAAATATAGACTATATATTATATATATGTTTCACTAGATTTTAAACTATAGAGTGACTCATTTGAGAAGCGGGTGTTTTCTTTTTTAAAATGTGGCTTTGAAAATAATAAGCCATTTTTGTGGTTCTCTTTAAAGGTAGCTTTCTAAAAGATGGCGTATATATTTCAGTTCTTTTTTGGTGGGTAAAGACCATCAGTATACTTAAAAATAAATCATTGGTTCAGGCATAAATTACATAGGTCACCAAATCTGAGTGCAAAGCAAATGTGAATCAGATAGAAAAATTCATCACCTGTTAAATAACCCCACCAAAGAAATCTTTTGGATTTGAACCAGCTGCCTAGGCCATGAAGGGCAGGGCTGTCCCTCATGGGGCAGGCACAGACACAGAACCAGTTGCAGAAGAGAGCCCCTATCAGCTCAATAAATCCAAGACAAGGCAAAGACTTCCTCATCATTATGGGCCTTCAACTCTCTTCACAGACTTCCTGCAGAGACCGGGAATACACTTCTGACAAATTCCCAACAGTTTATTTGTCAGATATTTTATTCAAATTGCTTCCTTCTCCTTGCAGAGTACGCAAAAGAACAGCAATATCCCGTCCCCTCTGTACCTCCTAACTGCTGTTTCAAGGGATAATGAGCAAATTTAGATCTTCATTACAATGTTAGTTTGTACAGCAGGCCCTATTTATTTTTCTCTACCTTGCTATTGTAATCACCAGGACAAGAAGAGTGACTCTGGATAAAAGTATTTATTTGGGGCCAGTGTTGCAAAAATATTCATATGTTGAGATGGTAGGAACTGCCTAACATTGTTCTTTGGGGAAAGTACTGAAAAGCTCATTATAGCTCAACCACATAGAGCTTCTATGATTATCCATGCTCAGATGACATCTAAAAGAAGGATATTTTTAATTACAATCTTTTTTCCTTCAATGTTTTTAAACAGGCAAGCCACTGTCTCAAATGTTTTTCTCTGTTTTTAGAGCTGGAATCTTCATGTCAAATAACCCCTTTCCTGGGACTACAGTAAAAACTGTACTGGTACAGTGCACTGTAAATATTTCAGATATAATATAACAGAAATAATAAGGCAAGAGTAATGAGGGTGAAAAAAAGACTTGGAATCATTGAGGCTTGATTTCATTCTTATAAGAAATGTTAGTAAGTACTTACTGAAAGGATGAAAGCATTCTGAGATCATAGCAATTATATTAACAGCAGTTTATAGTTTACAGTGCAGTTTCAAATTATGCAGCATTAATAAACCTCTTTTTAGCAGACCAGGATAACTTCTATAATTCTGAAAAATTAAACAGATCTCTATGATTTGGGAGGAGATTGAAGAAGTTTAGGGGATAGAATTTCTCTAGAAGTACTTTCCGCCTTCAGGTTGCCATGCCACAGACACCTGGCCTTTGCTTTTTCTCTCCTCAGCCTTAAATTAAAGTATTCTTTTTGGTTTCTTCTCTGGCATCTTCTTAATGTATACACATTGTCAATTTTCTTATGCTCTTGACAGCCAAATCTATATGCCCTGTCTTGTCAACTCTCACTCACACAAACGTGTACTAAATGCCTTAGGCATGGGCCTAATGGTAGGGATGAAAAGTAGGGTGAGGATCATTCATTCAAAAAAAAAAATACTGGAAGAAATTTTTCTTAAACTAAAGAAAGACCTGAGAAGTCATATTGCTATGGCCTTCTGGCTGCAAAACAAGAGGAGTTGAAGAAAGACCACAACCAGATGCATCAAATCTCAGAATTACAAGGATGAAGATAGCCTTCTAAATCTTTCAGAGGGATAAGAAATTACCAACAGAGAAATGAAAATATAATTGACATAAAATACTTTATCAAGAATTCTCAAGTGTGAGAAAAAAAATAATAGTGCCTTTAAATTTCTCAGGAAAGATGTTTTTGAATATAAGTCGAATAATGGCTACTAAAGATGCTTATGACCTAATACCCAAACCTGTAAATATGTTGCCTTACATAGCAAAAGGGACTCTGCAGATGTGATTAAGGTTACAGACCTTGAGATGTGGAGATTATATCCTTGCGGGCATCACTTTTTTTGGAGAGCCTTTGCTGGCTGGATCAGAAAGAGATGTGACAATTAGGAGGGTCAGAGAGGTGTGTAGTGAGCATTAGGCCTGTCATTGTGACTTTGAAAATGGAAGGAAGGGCCATAAGCCAAAGAATGCAGTGACCTCTGGAAACTGACAACAGCCTTCAGTTTACAACCAGCAATAAAATAGGGACCTTCATACCACAAGCTCAAGGAACAAACTGCCAACAGTCTGAATGAACAGTAAAAAGATTATTCCCTAGAGAAACCAGAAAAGGACATAGTCCTACTGAGCTTCTATGATTATCCATAGAGCTTCTGACACCTGCTGATACCTTGATTTTAGCCTAAAACTTGTTTTGTACTTCTTATCTATAGAACTGTAAGATAATAAATTTGAGTTGCTTTAGGTCACTATGTTTGATAATTTGTCATGATCACAAATCAATACCAATTTTATACTTAGAATGTTAGTGTGTGAAAGACAAGCAAAGTATTTTTAGATATATACAGACTTAAGATATATACCTTCCAATTATCCTTTCTGAAATATTCACTTGATGGGTAGTCCAGGATAAAGATATAAGAAGGACAAATAAGATTTGGTCAATAGCAGAATTAACTCAGCAAATATAATGATGAAATTCCAGGACGATAGCTATGCATCAAGCTTGGAAAGCCATCAGCAGTCCGCATGGATACGTTGACAGTGATTTCCAAGAAAATGCTAAAAAAATTGAATGTATTTCTTACAAAATAAAATAAATAACAACTGAAAGATTTTAGTAATAGGATGAGAAATTATGATTTTTTTCTTAAAAAAAACTGAGAGGCATCCAACTACAAGTAGAGAAAACGTCTAGGAAATGTCATAGTAGATATCAGAAATAACCCAAAATATGACACAATATTGAGCAATTTATGGTGTGTAAGGAAATCCATTTAACCTTGTTGATAGTATTCTTCACCTTAGAGTGGGCCAGGGAATCTGATGGTGAATTTGTAGAGAAATCCTCTATCACCAATTGGCTTTGTAATGAATGCAATTTAATATAATCCTGATAATGTAAATGCCTTTAATTTACTTTCATCTTTTAGAATGAGCTATAGACCAGGCACAGAATTATGATTACAAGATGGAATTTAAATGTTATTCATCTTAAAAATGTAAAGTACATGTATATCTGACAAAACTGAGTATATCTAGGTAGGAAAAGAGAAAAGGAGAGGTGGGTTTGATAATAATAAGCAGGACAGGGTCAATAAATACTAATGAGTGTGTAAAAATATTAGACATGGCAGTAGATATATGTATATCTACATATATGTACTATATATATCTACATATATACTATATATCTACAATATATCTACATATATACTATATATCTACAATATATCTACATATATACTATATATATAGCTACATATATACTATATATAGCTACATATATACTATATATAGCTACATATATACTATATATATCTACATATATACTATATATATCTACATATATACTATATATATCTCTACATATATACTATATATCTCTCTACATATACGTATACTATATATATATCTCTACTGCCATGTCTAATACTTTTATACACTCATTGGTATTTATTGACCCTGTATATATGTATATATGTATATATGTGTGTATATATATGTATATATGTGTATATATATGTAAAAAATACATATATAAATACATATGTAAAAAAATACATATAAAAATATGTAAAAAATTAGCCGGGAGTGGTGGCGGGCACCTGTAATTCCAGCTACTCAGGAGGCTGAGGCAGGAGAACCACTTGAAACTGGAAGGAAGAGGTTGCAGTGAGCCAAGATCACGCCACTACACTCCAGCAAAAAAAAAAAAGTAAATTCAGAAATTGCTTTTTATTCAGTAGCTTTATGCTTAAACTGAAAATTCTAGCCTTAGAGGATATCTCCAGCATGTTGGGTCAACGGAACTGACTTATATTTCATTTCCAGATTTCAGAGTTTCATTCATGTCTAGATGTGTGTACTTTAATTTTTAAATGACCCCAAATATTCCCAACCAACATTCTTGCATTTCATATTGTTCAGAAATCCATTTTGATAAAGTGAATACACTTGAAGTCTTAGTAAGCTTCCTTAGGAGTATTTTGCTCTGAAAGGAGGCTATTTTCTTCTCAATTGCCCCCAGAATTCACTTAGTTTGTGCCTCTGTGTTCAAACAGTAAATTATAGAATGACTATGAAAAGTAGTTGTTCACCTAACAGGCTAGAATATGATATGTATTTTCTACTTCTTTGAAAGTTAATAGATACAGTTTTTAAGCACAATATCATATCAAGAAGCCGTATCAAAATGATAATGAATAAATGAATAAAGCTCTCAACACTGTCTTCGTAGCATTTTAAGCACCAAGTACAGTCAAGAAATAATTATTTTTTCTTTCTAGATCCAAACAGATCAAAAGAGTTCCCAAGAATAAAAGGGATGATGGTAATCCACCAGATGTTGTACTGTTGAAGCTTCCATCCAACTAATTATCATTTAGGGATTATAGTCCTTCAGAGACTATGCTGACATGACGTCACATGACGTGCCACTTCTTATGAAGATCATCTCTAAGTGAAAGGGGTGCCAAGGTACAATCTGCCTTTTAGCATTTGGCTGAAACTTTATTTATTGAATTTTTTTATACCATCTGATAAAAGAGCAAAATTGTATTTTTGACTGGAAGTAATTCTCTTTTGGAGAACATCATTGATTTAATGAAGACACACTTGCAAGTGTTCTGCAGCACAGTTGAAATTTCACTCACTTTTTAGCTCTAGGCCATTGGTTGAAGTCCAAGTTGACAATTTCAGCTTGTTAAGTCCCTGGTGGACAGACATCCACAACATAAACCTATTGTACATAATCTTGTAATTTTGGCAGTCTGTGCATTGGAGAAGCCTGAAAATGCAACTGACACAGAATACATTACTCTTAACAAAAGACAAAGGAATGAGTGAAGAGGATGTAAAACTCCATGAGAGCAACACAAAAAACATGAAGAGCTGGTCGCTCTTTCCCACAATTGCAATAGTTTCCTTTTAATATTGACATCTTTTTAATTCAGAAAAAAAAGAAAACTAATACTTATTTTTCACCACCAATAGTAACGAGAAATGGGTATGAGAGAACAGCTACACAGAAAGAACTGAAAACATACATTTATTATAAATCCACTGATGGAAAATTATGTCTACATCAATAAAAATATATTCATATTACTAATGCATGTCAACTAAATAATGAATCACAGAAAGGTACACAAATTAGCTGAATTATAGACATGAGGAATTATTAATTTAGCTATAAATACAATTATAAAATCAAAAAGTCCATAAAGTAGAAAAAATGTTTATTTTAAATAAAATTTAAGGCAGATTTAGTAATGAATTTATATCACATTTTGTAAAATGAGGGAAAGATCAATAAATTTTCTATTTAAAAAATCTAGAAATCTCATTAAAATGGAGAGCTGAGAAGAGTTTTATTCTTTAGCAAAATAGTTAACTAAGAACAAGTCTCCTTTCAAGCAATTATTAAGTCTAACTCTGTATTTTAGTGCAGGACATTTATTGGATTTGATGATGAGAAACAGCTACTATCTATTGCCAGAAGAACTGCTAACGTATAGCTTCATTTCACACCTTGTACTGATAATTGACTTAAAGGCATAATGAAAACAAGACTGAAGCCCCAGCTGTGAACCAACTTACCTACAATCGCAAGCTCTCTGACATGTGACCTTGGGCAAATCACTCAAACTCACTGAGTCTCAGTCTTTTTATCAGTAATATGTGAGTTTCACACAACATAATAGAAATGAAATAGCTGGAGCACGCTGACAACACTATCCCCCAAAACAGAGCACTCCATTGGAACTTATGTTCTCCTGAGCCTAGTCAGAAGATATCATTTCCTCCATGTTTTCTCCTTTTTTCTATTTCCCTTTCTGATTAACCTCATCATCTCTCCAGACATGCAGATTTGCCTGCAGAAGGATCCAACAGGAGATCTCAATAATGGAAGACCATGCTCTCTTATCATCTTGCAGATCTAAGAGACTAAGAATCAAGTGCAATCTTTCCAACGATTGTAGGTTTTATTCCTTATATCAGTATTTTTCCATCCACTTATTATTCTCTTTGATAAAGGAGATACAGCAAGAAATAGAGGCCAGATAACAATTTACTGATCTCTTTTTCAGATGTACCTTTCCCAGGGTTCATTGTTGTAAGGTATAGGATCCTCCCATTTAAGCCTGGATCACTATTCTCCATTTGGCAAAGGTCCCTCTAAAAACATAGCTCAGACCTCACTTTCTGGGTCAATTCTTTCTAGGCATCACCAATAGAGTGAGCTGTTCTGAGCCCATCTCTGGCAGACCCTTCCAAACTTCTAGCCCCCATGAGTACCTTATCATTCATTTTGATACCCCCAAACCTGTAAAGGCTCGGTATCAAGTAGTAATCTCAAAAACAATTCAAATGTATACTAGTCACCATCTTTCTTTACCTTGGGGGATGCATTTGAAGACCCCCAGTGGATGCCTGAAGCCACAGATAGTTCAGAACCTTATACATACTATGTTTCTACGCATACGTACCTATGATAAAGTTTAATTTGTAAATTAGATACAGTAAGAGATTAACAACAGTAACTACTAATGAAATCAAACAATTATAAAAATATATTGCAATAAAAGTTATATGAGTGTGGTCTCTCTCTTGCAATGTTTTATTATATTATAATTAACAATAGGTAATTAAAATATTAGAAACAAAACTGGGAAGAAGGAAAAACTACTGTACAAACAAAATATGTATACATACATGGGCATACAATAAATCAGTGGCTATCAAGAGCAAGGTGGGGAGTGGGAAGCAAATTGGCAGATGTAGGTGAGAGGATGCAAAGTACCAGATATACAGGATGAACACGTCTAGAAATCCAATACACAACACGAAGTCTGTAGGTAACAAAATTGTACTGTATTCAGGATTCCTGCTAAATTAGTAGATTTTAGCTACTCTTGCCACAAAAACAAAAAATGAGTATGTGAGAAAATGGATATGTTAATTTACTTTACGATAGTAACCTTTGAAATATCTATACATATTGCATAACATGTTATACACCTTAAATATATGCAATAAAATTTAGTTTTTAAAAACATGATATTTGAAAAAAAATAAAGATTTAATATGGGTTCTTTGAATGAATGAATGCTTAATACTCAATCTAGCTTGCTTGTACAAAGCCGAATACTTTTTTTTCCTTGATGATTTATAATTAGTAATTGGGAAAACACTAATTGAAAACATTGATATAAACTGTCTCTATGTTCCACTATCATTTCAGTGATCACGTCTGCTTTGCTCACTAGAAAGACTCCAGTATGTACTAAAGTGCTTGTAACAAAGTTTAGTAATAATTTTAACAGATTTAACAAAATGATTTTAACAGATCGAATGGGAGTTCTTACATCCTTAACATATATTACTACACATATATCACTGACTTCTGGAAATCTATAGCCAAATACATACATAGACCAGGCAAAATGGACAACAGCTTAATTAATTTAACCTTTAGTACTTGAGAGAAGAGTGCTGTAATGGTCAATATGATTTGTCAATTTGGCGAGGCTGTAGTAGCCAGTTACTCAATCAAACCCTAATCTAGGTGTTGCTCTGAAGGTATTTTGCAGGTGTGATTAGCGTCGAAAATTAAAGTTGACTTTCTCTAAAAGGGATTATTCTGAAAAATTTGGGTGAGCCTGATTCAATTAGCTAAAAAGACTTAGGAAGAGGATTGAGTTTTCAGCTCCTGCCTGAGAGTTTCCAGTCTGCCTGTCCAAATGGCCTGCCCTACAGATTTCAAGCTTGCCCAGCCAGCCCCACAAGTGTGTGAACCAATTCCTTGCAATGAATTTCTTTACTTATATATGCAATTGGTTCTGTTTCTCTGGAACCCTTATGGATCTAGATGAATTGTCTACTGATTTGGAAATATTTTGTTATATCAGAATTTCATTCACTTTGATATTAATGCACTAATTTCTCAGGGTCTTCCTCACTCTCAGATGAAAGCCTTGCCTTTTCCTCTCCTCCCTTCTTCCTATGGAGGAATTGATCTTGTGGTTAACAGAACACTTAGAAGCCCTTTTCAAAAACCCTTTGCTGGTCTGTGTGTGTCTCCATGTATGTATAAGTACACATTTCTTTTCCTCTTCCTCATTGCACACAAGATAGTTATAATAGCTTTGATAGTTCCTATCTGCAAAACTTTAGCTTGGTTTAGCCATTAGACAATGTATACATATGTCACAACATAATGTTGTACACCATAAATATGTACGATTTTTATTTTTCCCTTTAAATAGATACATAAATGAACTTTTACTGAAGAATGAATAAATCCAAGTATTTTCAGAAGGTATAGCAGTTTAGAAATAAGCTCCTGTTATGTTATTCTCTTAATTCTTACCACCCCTTGAGTTGTTGCTATGAAGAAGCTTTTATTTTTAATGTCTACTCACGCTTGTTATTTCTGTGATAGATTTCAGAAACCCTGCTTTTTATGGCAGGGTTATTACTCTAGCATTACATTGACATTGCCAAATGACTAAGTGATGTTTGTGGGTTTAGAAACTTTCGGGAGAGGAAATCTTAATGCCTTTCAATCTGACGTAGATTGAAAAAGCTAAAATCCCAAGCAGAGCTAAATATCAAGGTGAGCCTGGCTTAGAAAATACCTTTCCTAGAAAAATGTTCTCATTCTTCTACAGCATCGGATTAGAATGTGAAGATTCTCTCTTAAAACCCAACTTAGGCATAATTACCAAACATGAGTAAACATCTCATTCAAGACAATGACAATAATAAACATACCACAAAAAGGTTTAACTGACTTTAATTATCATTTCATAGAGCCTAAAGACTCCTATTTGCTCCATTTCACCTTCATCAATTAGAAGCTATGATTATCACATTTGTGTGTTGCTCATTTTCCTTTGCTTTGTAAATAAGTTTTCTTTTTACTATAGGAGGTCATTCAATATTTATTAAGCGTGTTAATATTTGAAGCGACTCATCACTTTACAAATTCTAGTGGGAGAATCTTGTCAAACTTGTTGAACATTACAATGATTTATTATATTTGATAGTGCCTGAAAACAATAAAATCTAGTAATCCAATTGTTGAAATGGTAAACACCACGGTGAACAACCCATTAAGCACAAAATTGGACAGACTGTATATCCCAGTTCCTGCTTAATTGGACAGAAGTTATTTGAATTTATATGACTTTCACATGTACCCCTCTAAAAGAGAAATTCCATTGTACTATTTTCCAATTTAAAGATTTTATTTCTCTCTTCTGCAGAAAAACCCAAATTTTATTCTGAGAAATATTCCACATTAGAACATATGATGCCACAAATGATAGGCAAAGCAAGAGGTTTTGAAATTAAAAGTAATGAGAAAATGGTAAGTTAAACATGATCAGATGGCATTTTTAAGAATAGATCTCAGAACCTTTAACATGTTCAGATGTTCATGGAAATCTCCAGAAGGGTCAGGGTTGACAGGACTTTTCCAATTATTCAACCACAGATCTTTATTCCTAACAAGGATTGTCATACAAAGGAACCGTTTGAAAGATGCTTGTCTGTAGGAATCAAATGCATAGTTCCTTGTGGCATTCAAGGTCTTTTAGTGTTGCTTCAAAATTAATTTCAGCTACTTCCTTACACACTCTCCATTGGAACCAAATTGACCAACTCATTATTCTCCAAACCTGGGTCACATATTGCTGGCGCCAAGTCTTTCTATCTATACTTAGCTTAAAAGACTTCTTTTCGTTTCTCCACTTACCAAATTCTAACCATCTTTCAATATCCATCCACTTTCTGACTTCTTCTAGCAAATATGATATTTATGACATCTTTAATTTTAATCGTATTTTTCAAAATTATTTTTTAAGTTGTGTATATTTTCCTAATAATACAGGTAATTCTTTCAGGCCAGGGATTATATGTTTTATATTCTGTCTTTGCTCTCTACCTGAATTTGATGCAACACTTTCTATATATATAGCCACCATTTAATTTGTTTATGAGTGATTAAATAAATATTTGAGAGAATTCATGTCATGGGTAGTCCTCCCAGCCAGGAGGAAGGAAACCCATTCTCTGGAGGTGACAGGCAAATCTGAGACATTTAAACATATTTCTTAATTTGAATTACTTAGGTTTGCTTTCTACTTAGAAGGTGTCTGATTATTCTTCAGTACTTTGTTTAGATTGTTTTCTATTTGAGTATAGAAAACAGAATAATAATAAAAGGAACATCTTGGAGATACTCGGGAAGAGGTAAGCCTAAAACCACTCATTTCAAAAGACAAGAAAAAAATCTATACTTTCATATATCCTCTAATTCTCACTGGGTTTCAAATGATCTTAATTCTTCTTTACTGTCATGAAATGCTCCCTCAAAGTAGAAAATCTATCAATACAATGGAATCAAGATAAATTTGGGAACCATTTGTTAATTCTATCTGTATAATTAAAATTAATAATTTAGACAACAAAAAATCCATCTCTGCTAAAATATTATTTGGTTTGTGAATTTGTAAAAAATGTATCATAATACATATTGGCATGGAAGGAAGCACTGAACTGGTCTTAGGAGGTGAATGTTAGAGAAACATGTCTTTTATCTAGCTCAGTGACCTTGGGCAAGGATGAAGGTCATTAAGGCCCAGGTTCCTTCATGATCTGTAAATTTTTTCTGGTGATAAATGACTTAATAAATAAAAGAGCTTGTTGCTTCCATTTATTGGGGGGTACACTCATTTACATTTTCAAAAGCAATTGTACTATCATTCAAAGATAAGGAAATTTAATCTTTTCCATATGATTATAGCCTGCAGTAACCAGTAGATAAAATAGGCACATGGCATGGAGACCCTTCTGACCACCTCCATTCCATATTAATATGTGATAACCCAACGGTAGGTGTGTACACATCTGGCCACATGGATGTAGAAAAGGAGAGCAACATCAGATTTTACGGCATATCCAAATGAATTTGAGGATTTTGGGTATAACTAGCCATGTTTCCATCTCCATTTATAAATTAATTCTAATCAGTGCTGTTTTGAATTACACAATTCTTAAACATTTACATTGACACTAATGAATCATGGCTTTATTTTACAATAAACCCTTCATATGTGTTTTTAAAAATCAGCCTGTAGTGTGATCTCCAAGATCAAGGCAAAACCCCACACTCCCCTCTAGTGATCAAAGTTTGATGACCTCCAAATAACAGAAAACACAATAAGTGGACTTTAGATCACAAGAACAAAAAAATGCCCAGAAGCTACACAAGTCACTGCTGGTGTTCTTTACTTAGGATCCTTTTTATGATGGAAGAATAAAGCACAAGCTGTCAAGAGGCAGCAACTTCCAATTCCTTGGTCTGAAGCTTCAGTCTGAGTAACCAAACAAATAGGTTATGTATATACTCAGGAGAAAAGATATAAAACCACAGAGGGTGGGGCAAGCCTCAAGGAATAAGATTTGAAGAACAAAATAAAAAAAAGGTCAGAAGCAGAAATTCATACTTGAAATTAGTAATCATGGAGCTTGCACAGTTTAGCTGTATTGAAAGATTTCATAATCCATGGAAAAGGATTTCTTTAACAATTACTTGCTTCAATGATGTAGATAGAATATTTTTTATACATAAACTAATCTGTGAGTTATGAATGATGTCCTTTGTTCTCATGCTTGAGAAAAGTTTTTATTTCATTTCTGGAATAATACTATCACTGCAGGTCAAGAGAGCATTGATTGATGTCCCTCAGTCACTCACAAATATATAAAAATAGTCTGCAAATTTTTTAAAACTATTAATTTATAATTCACTTATTTAAAATTAATTTTATACTGCAATGTTTAGACTGAAATGTTCCTCTATCTAAAAGTAGTAATGCAAACAAAGAAATTGTTATTTTTCTGAAGAAGGTAGGTTTTTTAACCCATTTTAAAATTGCTATTAGCAAACAACTGAACTACATCATTCTTATCTTTTCACAGAAGCATGTCTATTTGACAAAACCTGCTTATAATTTCCTGAATATGGTTTTAGTTATAAGTTTCTCACTACTACCACCATCACCACCACCATTACCTGCTTTCTCTAAAGGATAAAAGATTTCAGGATATTTAAGCGTAGACAGTGATAAAACTAGGAAAGATTCTTTCACAATCTGAATGTGGTTTATCTCTTCTGGTCCATCTTGCACAAGTCTGACATAATGCCACTCCCCATTTCATAAAATTCCACATTATATAAAGAATGAATTACAGAAGCTTATTATGGAGATAGACATATTTGTCCTTCTACCCTCTTAACAGACCCTTGAAACCAATAAACTTGATCATTATTTCCCAATTCATTGGTATTCTCTTTCCTTCATACTTTCTTAGGCTCATCTCTCTATCTGCCATGCAGAACATTTTAATTCTTAATCATTCTTTAAGGCTTATATGTTACCTTTTCCAGGACATAATTTCCTAGTTTGTTCTCTCATCACATCGTGCTTATAATTCTCCAGAAGGGCTTACCACAGCTGGCTTGTGGATGACCCCCATGATACTGGTGGATCATGAATGTCTTGAAGGCCAGTCACCACGCCTTGCTCACTTTAGCATTCCTTAGACACCTGGTATATACTTTAGTCATAATGAGTTCCAATAATTGTTTACTGAATTTAATTCAATAGCAAAGATTAATTTTATTGGTTTCAAAATAGTGTTAGGAACATTAAAAATTCTACATTCAGCATTTTAAAATTATAGTATTAACTTAAATTATACACAGAGAAAAACTCCAAATAAACAATGTTCTAGTTACTGATGATCAAATAGAAAAAAAAGCACGTTTTCATCTCTTTTTAGAAAAATTACACCTAAGTAATAAAATGAATTCTTGCGGTGCAAAAGAAAGCAATATAACTGTAAATTACCAGTATTTTGTATTTCTATTTTTTCAAAAATAAAAAAGGAAAATGAAAAGGAGCTCAGATAAGTATCTGGTCTGATCCTGCTTTGGAAGCAGTTTAAGAGTTTTTAGTATAAGACTGTATGTAAATCTGACATTATTATTGTTATTTTATCCCTTATGAACTTTCTTGTGCATATATTGAAATATTCAAGATGCTAATGGCATGCCACTAAAATGAAAAAGTATCCAGGGACCAACTTCTCATTCCATGCTCCTCTAACAGAAAACTCCTCTATTCTTTCTGAAATATGGGTACCTTGAGTGTGGAGGTATAATACCAGCTAACACTTATGACTTCTCAACAGGATTATAATGGGAGGTAATATGCAACTAGAAGTGAGAGCTAAACACATTTTCAGCCTCTGCTCTAAAGTGTTATTTACAAATATCCCTTGGGAATAGTGAAAATTATATGCATACCCTCCTGAAAATACAAGTTAATAATTAGTGCTGAATTGTGAAAATAGCACCTATCAATAAGCACATAGAGAAACCAAATTGCTTATGAAGTTGAAATGATAATTCTTCTTTTTCAATAAATCTTTTGCTTGCAATCAGACAACTGGGAATTGTTCTTATTGTATACTTTATACTCATGGCTGATAATTCTCTTCTAACACATAGAGTTGTGTGCAGAGGGATGTTTGGAAAATCAAAAGTATACTTTTTTATAAAAATCAGCGTATTATATTGAAGGTAGAATTTTTCTTTGCTTGATATTCATTCAGTTTACTAGTTATCTTTTAATGTAAAGAAACAAACCCTACTTTGATACCTGCTGCCTAATCTTGTGCTCTCTACTCACCTTTGCCTCCATCTTCTTCCTTATAGCACAGAGAAACTGATGGATGACCTCTTAGTCTAATGGGGAAGTCCCAACAGTGGCATGCTGCTCTTTCAAGGGTAGAATTCTCAGGGGCTTCCTTCTCAGAGTGAATGTTTATGCCAACATCTCATTATCATTAACCAAGTATGGTTTGTACCGATGTACCATATCAGGAATCAGCGTAGGCTTCCTGCACATACAAGCCTATGCAGTCGTATATAACCCCACTCTTGGCTTATTGCCCTGCTATTACAGTCTTGAGTCTTAGGAATGTTTGAATAAGCAACCTTTGATTTACATTTTTCCCTGAGCCCCCAAAATTATGTAGCTGGTCATGCCAATGAACAGTAAATTGACATCCATTTCCTTAAAACCACAAATAGAACAGAATCAAACAATATAAAATTGTGTCATATTACTCTTTTAACAGTCTCACCAGATTCTTTCAGTAGGCCTCTTATTTAAGTAGTGTTGATTGTAGCTTTCCTATGACAAAACTCTACTGAGGAACAGCTAAATCCATGTTAGTGGGCAACTGAGGGCCAATGTTGAGATGACAGATGTGTGACTGTATCATTCCCCCACTAGAGATTGTGTGAGACCTCACTGTCAGCCAAATAACCTTAAAATGTATGGATTATCTCTGTGTTTATTTTCTATCACCAAATTTACAATAATGATAAAAGAAGAATTATACAAATTATATGAATTTGACATCTTAGCTGTCTCTTTGAACACAAGAAAAACAGAGGAGCAAGAGAATGCTTTTCTTCCTATTCGTAATAGATGACTTACATTTCCTTGGGTATTCATGAACAAGTTAAGACCATAAAGAAAATTGGATACCACCATAACATTATAAACCTATAATTTGATCTTCAATGATTTTCATGTTTTTGTGGTAGCACTTTTTATCTTCCACATTTTAGAGAAGATTGTTTATTGTTTATTGATATTTAATGCTATAAAACTATCATTTGTTGTGTCCTTTTAAATACCATAATTTGATTCTGGCAAATTGTTTTTGTTTTCTGGCTATTATCATGTCTGAATAACTCAAAGTACATATAAAACAAACTTCCTGTAAAATTATGGACCATTTCTGTATCATTTCTATTTATCCAGTCATAGTTTTAATTCAGAAGCTCTTTCTCTCCCCATCTGTGGCTTCATAATTACCTTCAGATTTATGAAAAATATCAGCTGACATTTTTAATTTTGTCCAGTGGCCTTACTTAATGACAAGTCATTGAATTATGTGCTTCCTGGTACATATTCTTCCTTCTGCCTGATCATCCATCACTGTCCTGCACCATGAACCCTCATGTTATCCACTGACTTCTACAAGATCCTCAGATCTAGGCTCAGATTAGACGCCATCACCCCGGAGAGGCCATACTTGACACCAATAACCAAATTAGGTGGCACTTAACCATCATACCACATTTACTTATTTAATTGTCTTTCTTCAAACTTTAAATCATTAAAACATTCACTTGTTTAATTATCTTTCTCCCTATTTTAGACTAAAATATTAAAACTTTGACTTTTTACAATATTCCCCCCAAAACTGTTAAATGCTCACCATACACTGCTATCTAATTAGAATTAAAGAATCTTATTTAAAAATAGCTAGAAGAATTGTAACGTTCTCAACACAAAGAAAAGATACATTTTTGAGGTGATAGATATCTCTATTTCTGATTTCATCAATACATATTGTCTTCATGTATCAAAATATCACCTGTATCCCTCCTAAGTGTACAACTGTTATGTATCAATACCATTAAGAAATCAACTCCATTCCTCATGTAAGTGGTTTTGACTCAATTCTTTATTTGTTTATTAAGCATGAACTGTGTGCTAAAGATGTTGCTACACTGAATTAATGAGGCATGATCTCTCTGCTCTGGGACATTTAAACCTCGTGGTCCTTTCTATTTAATAGGTACTATGCAGATCATGATCTCTCTGCCTGACGAACACATCAAGATAAGTGATTGAAAGATTTTTTAAAACTTTGGTTAGGCTATATATTTCAATATCACGTATGTTCATCTATGTCATCTTTTATTTTCAAACCACTTAAGAGAACCCACCACACTTTCAACACCTTGAATTTAACTATCCATGAAAATACATTCAAATTTTCTAGTCAAAAAATGTTACTAGTCTAGGAAATGTCTGTTTTGTGGGAAGAAATAATGAGGAAAATTAGTAGGCCCTTATCTAGGACAAATAAATAAAATCTGAACTTTCCTCATCTAACGTGCAATTGAGATTTTAGTGACCTATAAATAGTAGTAAATCAAACATTAATTTTGTTAATGCTATTCGTGGACAATCAAGAAATTCCATTTATATTAGAGTTATTTCCCAGACATTGAGAAAGCAAACAAAGTCAAATCAGAGCTCTTGTTTGTAGGCACACTCTTTCATAGACCTTCAGTCTCCAAACTGAAAAATTACTACTTTGCCCTTGTGAACTCCTACTTTAATATTTGTATCGAAGTTCATTCTGTCTCAGTGACTAGTTTTCCTATTTTCTACTTTGGAAACTGAATAAGAAAACTTGTTTTCCATATTTCTTCGGGGTTTTCTTCAAGATGGCAAGGCAACCTGTGCTTTACATAAAAAAATAGATGAGGAAGCCCCAAATAAAAATCAAAGTAGCTAGCTAATTTATTATTAAATTTTTTATCATCAGTTCTTTTAATAGCTACGATATTAATTATCCATAAAAACCTTATGCCTCAACATGATAAGTACATATATTCATCTCTTAACAATAAACAGAGAGTGTTGTAGTAACAGAATAATGGGGTTTGTAGTAAGGGGACATACTTTTGATTTGGGGTTCACTTTTTAAAGCAGCTTTTTAGAATTGTGATAAATATGAATAATTAACTTAAACCTCTACAGAAATATTATTACCTATGGACTAATGCCACTTAAATTCTCATCTTCCAGGAATGCTTTACTTAATACTCAATCTGTCAATAGTCTTGAAGATTTACTTTTCACCTTGCTTAATCTATCTATTATTAATTGGCATGCACCTATGGTCAATAAATAATGCTATTCATTTTGTTTGAAAGAAACCCTCTGGAACGGTATCTGTGCAAAAGTGATTGAAGGAATGATAGAAATGTATCCACTTCTGGATAGAAACATAGGAGGTACTCAAGTGTACCAGCAACTTGTTACCCAAAATTTAGTCCAATAAATGAGGAATGCCAAATTAAAATGAAATTGAAAAAAGAATACTGGAAAGAGGAATTGGATTATGCAGATTGTGATACTGACAGGACATCATTCTTGAACCATTACAATCTCAAGGTTTTTGTTTGTTTGTTTGTTTTTTGCCCTAACGTATCACCCTAATTTAGTACATCCAACAGGGGAACCCACCCGGCGGGAATTGCTCCAGCCAGCACCCATGCCAGGGGAAGAGCGCCACCTGCTGCAGCTTTGTCAAAGTCTGTTATATACTAAAATTTCTTTTGGGGAATGAGCTGACCAACTGTGTATTGCAAAAGTAGCATTCCTTTCGACTTTAGCCCCATGATCTGTAGAGTTCTGCCAACACAATTAGTATAGCTCCAGAGAATGCATAATAGTCACACATAAATAGACAATAACAAAATTAATAACATCAGATCAGTCAACATATTTAAGCTTTACAATTTTATTTATAAACACATATATGTATGCATTAATGTGTTTGTGTGTGTGTGCCTGTGTATGTGTGTGTGCGTGCGTGTGTGTGTGTGCGCGTGCATGTTTGGGAATTTTAACGTCTTTTCATCCCTGGAGCTCTAACTTTGTCATCATAAATTTCCAACTTATATGAATTTATTTGTTTATGTCATTTGAATAATTTCACCATGTAAGTTTCGTTATTTTTGTCTTCTTCTGATCATAAAGAAATAGCTCTTCCTTGACCTGTCTTCACTTTTAGATGTTTGAAACAAAGGTTTTTACATTTGGAGGATCGCAGTCTAGTGAATCTTAAAATTATATTTTCTCAGCAAATCAATAGGAGACACTGTAAAGTGAACTCACATCACTTTCTCTGCTTCTGCCTTCTCCACTTGGAGCTGTATGCAGAAAATATACTACTTGACAGCCTGAAGGAGATTCTCTCTCTTTTAGGAGAGTTGCAGATGAAGGGAGAGGTTAATTGGATATTAGCAGAAAGCTCAAAATGATGTTTCTACTTCAATTTGGGCCTCCAAAGGGTATAGAGGGAAGGATTCGAGTGTCAATTTCCTTTTTTGAAAGATTGGTGTTTGGGTTAGGAAATTTAGCATGTCAGAGGTATCTCCCAGCATAAGGCTTCAAAAAAGAAATTACCCAGAAAAGATAAATGGTGTTTGAGCTTTAGTTAGGGCAATTTTATGGAAGTGTCACCCATGAAAGAAAATGAAAAAGTGCAGAGAAATTTAAAATTTAGCTTTAATTTACACTCTGAGGATTATATTCTTTAAGAATTTTGATATTTCTGATTTAAAATGAAAATCAAGCATTACCAATCAGCATGTGAACAGACTCACATAGAGCCCTTTTGATTAGACCTCCTCAAGTTGGGACTTTAGATAGACTCATATTTTCCCTCTTGATTTTTGTGACTAAACCTGAAAATATGAAATTTAGTGACACCATTCACATTATGCTGCTAACAGTTACACAAAATAACTTTGTTTAGGGACCTAATAAAATTGGTCATATAAAGAGGAAATGAGATTTTTAATGCAAAATGAAGCTGACAGTGCTTTTCTATTACCAGGGTCTTATTAGGGAAAAATTCTCTGACATCTGTTTATCCCCTGCAGCCAACCTTGTATTCAGAATACAGTAATTGATTCACAGCATCCACTGGGGATCTAACTGGCTCACTTTTCCACACCGCACTACACAGGTATCTCTGCAGCTAATTCTGAATGTACATCTACATCGTTATCTCCTGGTGAACTGTGACCCTAAACACTTTGGAGGCCCAGATGAAAGTGCTTCCTCCACCCTCCAGTGCTAGGGGTGTAGCGGATTCTGCAGCATGGCAATTCACACAGGACATCCAATCAGAACCATCCCCTTTGAAGCCCTTCTCAGCTGGGAGACCATGAATGATTCATAGCTTCTCCACACAGACTAAAGAGGAAGAGCAAAGCTAGTGTGTATTATTCAGGACTGCATCCTCAATAAGTCTCCATGTTCAGCAAATTGCTACAATGTTTTTTTGCTTAGTCCTTACTTCCCATACAACATCTCTTTTGTGTACAAGTTTTAACAAAGAAAGGTCGTCCGTTTAAGCAAACTTGTTGATTGGGTTATTTCCCCCCTTTTAATGAATGTTAGTGCAGTCACAGATTTAATGAAAAGGAAAGCGCCTGGCAGGGACCACACTTTCCAAGAAGGATCCCAAGGCCCCAACTTTACAATTAACTTAGAAAGTGAATTTGGTGCCAACTTCCCATTTTTTCATGATTAGGGTCAAAATATTAATTGCATTGCGTACCATGTGCAAAAGTTAGCTTCATAACGCCATGCATAAACTAAATCAAATATTTTACCCATTGGAAAATACTTTTTGCCAGCCAGTACTGCTGTGCTGCGTAGGAGGTCTAATGTAGGCCCCTCTCTTTCAGCAACCATACAGAGCGATCATCATGATAACGATTACTAAGCATCTTCCCCGTCCCAGGATTCTGCAGACACAATAACTGGATATTACCCCCCAAAGAAACGTCAGTTCTGGAAGCTTCATTATTAAGCAAGCAGGATTTTCCTTGTGTCATCATTCACACAGGGTTTATCTTGCAAGCTGAAATATAAGCACCAGGAGAAAACCACAGAAATTCTACCTGAAAGGGAGAGTGTTACTCAACATCCTGGAGGTTTTGTTCTTGAAATATCAGTTTGCCTTTTGCTTATGACCAAATCCATGAATCTAATGTTGAAATTCATAACCATAACTTTGGTATTTCTAAGTATCTTTTAGCAATCTTGAATTTTAAAATTTTTCTAAACTTTAAATATTTGCTGCTTTCACATATGTAAGAATATTCCCAGAAATAATACATGCCAAGCAAATTAAAAATTAAAAAGTAAATTTAGAGTAAATTTGCCACTGAGTATTATTTAGTAGTTGGAAGTACTTTAGCCTAGCCTGATAATTTGAAGAAAATACAAAAAGGACTAAAATTAAACAATATCCCTCAAGTGTATGAAAAATAAAATTATTCAAAGATGAAAAGCTATATTTGTTAAGACATCCAAATTACCTGTTTTTATACCATATGTTTTTTTCAAGAATATTGCCTTAAAAAATAAATGCATAAGTGTTTCATCCACCTTAGATCACCTTGGATTTTTTTTTTTCTTTGGGCCCAGGTTCCCCTATGGGCTACCTGATTTGCTCATTGCTGGAGCTGATTGACAGGTATGGAGACAAATATGCAAATGATATGCAAATAGACACATTAGGGCAATTCTTTGTAAATAGAATTGCTGCTTATGTACATAGAGTACTTTTTAACAATGGGCTTCTACTTTTTAAGTGCAGAATAATCAATCTCCACAAATTATAAAATACTCAGGCTTAATTCTACTATTTTTATAACAAAGCAATATGCACCATAGATAGCTAGATATGAATCATGGGAACAACTTCAACATGTAGATTTTATTTATTCTTAATTACTTTCACTTGAAATACTTAAAACGTTCTCATTTCTCTTTCTGTATCCATGTATTTCGTGTGTTGGGTGTGTGTGTGTGTGCATGTGTCTGTGTGTGTGTGTTTGCATGTGTATAATGGTTATGGCACTATCTTAACGTATGGTTATAAAAGTGGGCCTATAAGGATGAATTCACATCTCTGTACATTGGGTATAGAATCACTTAATTTTGATTATTGTATTTTTTGGTGCTAAAATTCCCATTTGGTTCTTTGTATCTTCTGTTCATTTCCTAAAGCTTTCTTTTGGTTTCAAGAGTGGTCATGATTGCTTGCAGCAACATCTTTATAACAGCTGCTCTAAAGTCCTTGTTAGATAATTTTAACATCTGTGTGTGTCATTTCAGCATTGCTGTATGTTGATTGTCTTTTCTTGTGATTTGAGATTTTTCTGGTTCTTTATATGCTGCATATTTTTGAATTATACTCTGGATGTTTTGAGTTTTATTTTATGAGAGTCCTATTGTATATTACATATATTATTTTATGAGGTTCTACTTAATATTACAGACAGTATTCGTAGTTTCTTTTTAGCAGACAGGTATGGTGACAAAAAATGCAAATGATATGCAAAAGAGTAGACAGATACGGTTAGATTCAGACTGTAAGTTCCACCCCACCTTCTGTGGGCTGCCAGTTCACTTTTTAGGTCTTTTGTGGTGATTTTTGGATCTGGCCTGTATATATGCCTGAAATATGGGGGTTGGTTTATGTGTTTGTTTAGATCTCAAAATTTTCAGTATGATCAATGGAAGTGGTTTCACATGCATGATCTCAGAGTCACTTATTAACAACTTTTTGGAATCACTTTCCCAAATTTTTCTCTCTCCACGATTTCCTCAATACTCCTCAGTTCGTGGGACTCATCATTTTGGTCTTCTATTTAGAAAGGTGAGGCTTTGCTCTGCTGTGCACTTCTGCAGCTGTGTTTGCAACTGGTGCCAAGTGATGGGAAGTCAAAGAAAAAAAAAGAATAGGTTCATCCCTCTTGCACCATAGGACCACTGAATGTAGAGAAAGTCTCCCCTCCTCAGAGTTTTGCCTCCTGTAGGTGCCTGTTACTTAGTCTCTGCCACTTTCACCACAGGATTCCCTGGGGCCTGGGATATAGAAGAATGGAGTAAAGAAAGCGAAAAATAAATGGAAGATTCCCACATTCTCTCTGTGTTATGAGTGTCCTTTCTTGCTCTTTGAGCCAGAACTGAGGGCTTCTTTTGACACTCATTCTATCTGCACTCCAGTGCCCACTTTCTCACTGGCTGAGAAATTAAAAAAAAAAATGGTAGAATTTATTCTAGAAGAATAAAAAACAGTAAACTCATGCTAGTTCAGTGACACTGTAATTCTGTTATTCTTCTCCCAGCCACTTTCTGCTGTTTCATTTCAGAATCTTCAAACAGAAGCTTCATGCATTCTAAGTTTTTTTTAAGCATGTATTCAGTGGAAGTTACAGGATGGAGTGTGTTCACTCCATCTTACCTAGAACTAGAAATCTCTAGCATGATTTCAAATGTGAGGATGTTCCCGATGTCGGTCATAAGAAATTGGATTCTCTTATCTAGAATCTGAACTGAGAGGTAGTGGTGATTCAAGTTGCTCTGTGGGAATATGCTGCTTTGGAAGTGGCTGACAGAGATGACAAGAAGCCTAGGAAGAAGTTGCAAGGTGATTGTGTGAAAGATAGTGCCATATGTGTAAAATCAGACATGGAGCCAGGCATGTTTTCCATATTTAGACCAACTTGTTGCCTATTATAAGAAAGCTGATGGAAAGGGTTTTGGGTCAAAGCTAGCTATGAGTGGAGAAATAAGTTAAAGGGGATTAAAGCAGTAATATATATTTCATAAACCTGCTGCTTTATCTCTTTTTTTCTTATTTCATTCTTTAAGAATTAATGAAATATTCTGGAAGCACCATCTCAACATGTCTGTGGGAAAAGAAAACAAGAAAAAGAGGGCTTAATTTAACATTCATTCCACAAATATTTCTGAAGAACTTATAAAGTGTCAGCACTGTTATAGGCAGAGGAATAGACTAGTGATTTTTTTAAAAATTTCTGATTTCATAGAGTTTATGTTCTCAGGATAGCCTAGTTTCCTTACTTTCTAGATCTTGCTCCCAAGTGTGATGGACAGAAATGATCATGTGATGACCCTTAGGGAATAAATGTAAGGCAGCAGCCAAGGGAGTAAGAAGGCACCAAGGAGAAGATGAACCTCAGGTAGAGGGCAGACCATAGGTCAGCCACCTTGGCCCATCTGAAGGTGGTATTTACTCCCTGTGCTGAACCTTGGAAGTTTTGGATTCTAATTTTAAAAGGAAAGTGGTAGTCTCATTTTCCCAGAAAACTTACATGTTCACTCTCCATTACACATTTCTTACAATAATTACTCCACCACTACACTTATGTTTTCCCACTTTTCATAAAATTTGTTTTACAAATGTGTTGCATCTATGCTTACTTTCAATAACTCGGGAAAGTAGTGGAAACGGCTAACTAAGACATGGCTCCAGCACTCAAAGAAAGTGCAATCTAATGGGGAGACATTGAAATAAATGAGTTATTTTAAAATAATATAAATTCTAAAATCATAGTTTTTATTATAAACTGAATGCTTTGAAGAAGGACCTTTAACCAAATCTGAGCTGATCCTTGAAAAGATGGTTAAAGCTAGATAAGAAGAAAATGTATTCAAGATAGTACCAACAACATAAACAAACAACCAACAAGGCCTGGGATAGTACGGTGATTTTATGTAATCGCATAAGCTTACTCACTTACTGTCTATGTGAACATCAGTGAAAGAGTTCTGCCTTCCAAGCAGACATAGTCTCTGCATCAATAAAACAAACAAAAAAAAAATAGTACCTACTTCACGGATTGTGAGGCTTGAACGAAATGATAAATGTTAAGTAATTGGCACGGTGATGAGCATCCAGCACTTGCTATCATTATGGTTTTTAAAAATCTTTTTCCTTCTCTTTCTCATCTTTCTCCATATTCTTCTTCACATTATAATAACAATTACTATTATCATCATCATCACTATTAAAGTATCCTGAGTGAGATGGGAAGAGTTTAGAGATAAGAATGGAAAGAGAGATAAGGATAGATCATGGAGGATCCTCTATATTTTTCTAAAAAAACATAAAATATATGTGGTAGTTTACGGGGACAAATTGAAAGGCTTTAACAAGGGAGTAAACATGGTCCAACCTGCATTTTCCACAAGGGAAAACAGAGGGTGAAATCTTCCAGGAAAAAAAAGGGGGTGGGGGGAAAGCAGAAAGTGACCAAAATAGTCTAGATAACGATGAAAACCTCAAATAAGATAATGGAAAAAGAAATATAAAATGGAACTTATTTCAAAAATATTTGTAAGTAAAATTATCAGTAATTTATGATTGCATGTGGAGAAGTCTCAGGGAGGAGAGAGAATAGGATGATTCCTAAGTTTCTGTTGTTCTGAGTAGATGAGCAATGGTATGACCAGGTAAGAAACAATACTGAAGGAGAAGCAGGTTGTGGGAAAGAGGTCATAAGCTCAGAAAAAATATGCACTTAAGGTCAGCAAACATACATTCCAAATATTTGCTATCTAACTAATCTAGAGCTCATGCAAGAAGTAAGAACTAGAGCTACACATCTAGGAGCCATACAGATGATGGAAAATTTCTTAGAATGGGTGAAAGAGAAGGGTAGAGTGAAAAAAGCAGTGGCCAAGAATTGAACCCCTGAAAGACTAATATTTAAGGAACAGAAACAAAGTGTACATACCAAAAAGGGGGCAGCTAAGGAACACAAAGAAAGATAGAAAAAGGGCTGACAGGCTGTGAGAGAATCCACATAGTTTATTGGGGCATAAGAAGAAAACAAAATCACTGCTTTTTATTTAAATATCTAAAAGCAATTAAGAAATGGAACCCTACTAAAATGTGGTCAGAGGACATGAACAGACACTTCTCAAAAGAAGATATACAGGTAACCAACAAATATACAAAAAAAAATGCTCAGTATCACTAATTATCAGGAAGTGTAAATTCAAACCACAATGAGATACCATCTTACGTTAGTCAGAATGGCTATTATTAAAACATCAAAACCAACAGATGTTAGCAAGAATGTGAAGAAAAGGGAATAATTATGGGATGCTGATGGTAGGAATGTAAATTCACACAACTTTTATGGGAAACAGCATGAAGATTTATCAAAGACCTAAAAAGAGAACGACCAGTTGACCCAGCAACCTCACTACTGAATATCTACCCAAATGAAAAGAAATCATTATATCAAAAAGACACCTGCATTTGTATGTTTATCGCAGCACTAGTCACAGTAGCAAAGTCATGGAATCAACCTCAGAAACTTTCAATGGATAATTAAAGAAAATGTTGTATATATACACCATGGAATGCTATACAGCCATAAAAAAGAATGAAATAATGTCTTTTACAGCAACATGGATAGAGCTGAAGGCCACTATCCTAAGTAAAATAACTAAGAAATAGACAAATATCACATCTTCTCACTTATAAATGAGAGCTAAATACTGTGTACACATGGACATAACAGAAGGAAATAATAGACACTGGGGACTAAAAAAGGAAGAAAGGTGGGAGGAGATGAGGGTTGAAAAATTACCTATTGGGTACAGCGTTCACTGGAAGCCCAAACCCTACCACTACGCAACATACCCATGTAACAAACCTGCATACATAACCCCTGAATCTCTAAAAATAAAACAATTAAAAAGAAGTTGACCTTCACTCATATTTTACGTATTGATAGAAGTACATGTGCATAACTTAGAAATTCATATATATTTGGTTCTATCTCAAAATTTCATTATTTTACTGCATTAAAAATCATGAATTGAGCAACTGCTGTGAGCAAGATGCTGTTCTAGATGGATATGGGGATAGAAAAAATTAGATGCAGACCCTACCTTAAATGGATTTATAAACTAGTTGGATAGACAAGATATAACAAAGAGAAATGCAAAATACAATATGAAAAAAATAGACTTTGAATTTTTATTTCCATAGGTTTTCGGGGAATAGATGGTGTTTGGTTACATGAATTAGTCCTTTAGTGGTGATTTCTGGGATTTTGGTGCACCCATCACCTGAGCAGTAAACACTGTACCCAAAAAATAGACCTTTAATGAAGAGTTCAAGACTATAACAGAATAACTGACCCCAGATAATATTTGTCATCTAACATTACAGAAAATTGTGTACTCGCAGTGCAGAGGATGGAGATATCATTTCAAGTGGGGATGGATAGAGACAATGGTAGGCATGCTCATTTTATTTAAAGGACGGCAGAATTTAGACAGGTGGAGAAGAGAGCATTGCAAGGGCAGAGGAACTAAGAGATCAAATACTCAGAGAAGTACTTGGATTCTGGGAAATGGCAAGTAAAACCTTTGGGTTGAATTGAAGTTTTTCAGATAGAGGAGAAATGGGAGAGGCTTTAAATTGAGATAGCATACCAAATGTGAATAGACTTAAACTTTTGGGTAAGCACTATGAGCCTTTTGAAAAATGTTTTGTTATGTAAATTATGTGATAAAAGGCTTGCATGAGGGCTTTAGAAAGAAAATTTGAAATTACAGCTATCATATAAAAGAGATATAGAAATATATAAAATATATATTCATCATGTGCTTAATTGTTCATGGCTCTGTGCCGAATCCTTTTTTTTTTTTTTACATTATTTCATTTGCCCAAAATCACTCAGTGAATTAGTAGCAAATCTGAAATTTGACTGAAGCACTGAGTCTAAACCATATTATCATAAACATTATTCTATGGTGAAGGTTGTAGGGTATAGGAAAGGTTAAAAGGATGAAAAGAAGTTGAGATGATGGATGAGATAAAACAAGCAAGACTTTTGAACATTATTGTGATAAAGATCAAATAAAAACCTGAAATTTGTAAGTGACCACTAGGCACATAAAGTTAGAAGTGGGTTTGAGAGACATATCAAGGGAAACACAGTGCGTTGGATAGTGCCCAGATTATACAATGGTGCCTGGTGCCGGTAGAATGTCAATACATAATTATCGAATGAATGAATGAATAAAAGAATAAATAGAAATGTTCTAGAGGACAGGATAATGGAGCAGTGGAGAATGATGGAGGCACTAACAATTGTGTTAGCAATATAGCCTAGAAAAAAGATATATATTACTATTGCAATTTAATTAATTAATTGAATTGGGCAAGTAGCTGGGCATGACATGGCCAGGTTAAATAAATCAATCCAGATTTGTGCAAAAATATGTGTAAAATAACTGTTCTATTCTAAGGATAGGATTATTCAAAATTCTAAGAATTTTTGCATATCAACCAAAGGACAATGATATCAATGGGGGTATAATGACTTTTAGTAGAGACATTATGACATCCACTTTTCTTGTGACAGGAGTTTACAGTGGTGCACCTGTAAGAGAATAATGTTTTAATTGGTGGAAAAGAAGCATGAAGCAAAATAATATTTTTCTCTTTTAAAATACTGCTTCATTTCTCTTCTTGACGTGAACTGAAAAGAAAGAGCAAAGTCTGTATTTGCATGGCTATGTGACATCAGTTCTCTCACCCCAGGAAAATTTAAGAGCATATATTTATAGTCTGAAATAAAGCAAGAAATGAGAACCTGTAAAGTATTCTGGTGCCACAAAGGAGTGTTACATTGATGTACAGGCTTTTTATTAGAACCAAAGCTATGTTATGGGGGAAAACATATTGCATACAAATATCTATACTCAAATTGTAATTTTATTAAAAACCTCCTGGATTCCATCTAGTCTTACATATTTTGCAAGGTTTTAAAATATATAATAGTGGTGATCTTCTAACATATGTTGAGATCAGAAGACTCTAACTTTCATAACACAACTTGATTAGGGCAATAGACAGGATAAACGGCATTATGATAATTCATAATTCATCTTGAAAATTATAAAATTACAAAGAAATTGTGATGCTTTACTCTTCTAAGCAGACTGTAATAAAAATTGAACTTTGTACATTGGTGTCTGTAGACAGTTTTACTTTGATTTACCTACATACAAGATTCTGTAATTTTGGTCTAAAGTACTTTATAGATCCTGTTTCTGGACCCTACTCCAGATGTAGGAAATTGGACACTTAGGGAAAAGGAACAGATGTTTGCATTTTACATGTGCCCAAAGTGATTCTAATGCAAGGCGAAGTTTGAAAATCAGTAAAGTAGAAAATTCTCTGTGCCCAGACATGAAATAAACTGAGTTTACCTCCTATCTTATGCCTGCTCCTCTATTTTCACTTCAGGTACCACTTGTAAAAGTTGTGAAAATATTTAGCCTGGTGTATATTAATTATTCAATGTTTATTTTTATGCTGTAAGTAGAAAATGATTGATATTGAAAATGATTATTGGTTGGGTGCGGTGGTTAATGCCTGTAATCCCAACACTTTGGGAGGCCGAGGGGGGCGGATCACGAAGTCAAGAGATGGAGACCATTCTGGCCAACATGGTGAAACCCCGTCTCTACTAAAAATACAAAACTTAGCCAGGCGTGGTGGTGGGCGCCTGTAGTCCTAGCTACTTGGGAGGCTGAGGCAGGAGAATCGCTTGGATATGGGAGTCGAAGGTTACAGTGAGCCGAGATCGCGCCACTGCGCTCCAGCCTGGCAACAGAGCAAGACTCGGTCTCAAAAAATAAATAAATAAATAAATAAATAAATAAATAAATAAATAATTATATCAGTACAAATATTATGTCAGTACAAAAATGTGAAATGTTTAAACATGTGAAATATAATAATGTTTTTAAGTAAATAATATTCGCCAATAATTTTTCATTTATCTTTGGCACAGAAAAAATACAGATAAACTACTACATTTAGAAGTACTCTGGAAGAACAGTGAGGAATATGATAGAAGACCAACTCAGACTCTCAGAGGCCCCCACAAAAGAGCAGAACCATGCAAGTTACCATTATCAGAATCATTTACACAAACACCACTTTGCCCTGTTTAGTGTTAAAAGAGACAGCTTAGTGGAAATGGCTAAGTGCTTCTGTATAAGAAAAGAAAAAATTGTAATTTAATAACATTTGATAAATGTGTGTTATGAGAGTGAACAACTGCTTTATTCTTAAACCTATGTTATAGTGCCCCTACATTTGTCCCAGTCTCAAGGATAAGACAAAAGCTACATCTGATTTTTTTCAATATGTTCTCCTGTACTGGTAATGACTTAGTGAAGAAATCAATAATATGTTTTCTGCAATTTATTTGAAATACATATTTTACTGTACAACTCTATTTCTCGACTATATTTCTCAGTTGATCAGGAATTTTATTATTGTTATGCTTTATGTCTCAAGTGATATGTTTTTATTTTTATTTTATATTTTTAGATTTCAAGTTATATATCTTTTTGTTTTACAATGTCAACTTTTATTTTAAATTCAGGAGGTACGTGTGCAGGTTTGTTACATAAGTATATTGTGTGATGCTGAGGTTTGGGATATGAATGATCCTGTCACCTGGATTGTACCCAACAGGTAGTATTTCAGCCCTTCTCTTCTCCCTTTCCAACCCCTCTAGTAGTCCACAGTGTCTATTGTTCCATTTTTTATGTCCATATATACCCAATGTTTAGCTCCCAATTATGTGTGAGAACATGTGATATTTGGTTTTCTGATCCTGCATTAATTTACTTAGGATAATGCCCTCCAGCTCTGTACATGTTGCTGCAAAGGACATGATTTCATTCTTTTTTATGGCTGCATAGTATTCTATGGGGTACATGTACAATATTTTCTTGATTCAATTCATTATTGGTGGGCACCTAGGTTGATTCCATGTCTTTTCTATTGTAAATAGTGTGGTAATGAACATACAAGTGCATGTGTCTTTTTTGTAGAATGATTAAGTTTTCTATGAGTATATTCCCAGTAATGGGATTGCTGGGTCAAATAGTAATTCTGTTTTTAGTTCTTTGAGAAATCTCCAAACAGCTTGCCACAGTGGCTGAACTAATTTACATTCCCACCAACGATGTATAAACATTCCCCTTTCTTGGCACCCTTGACAGCATTTGTTATTTTTTGTTCTTTTAATAATAGTCATTCTGACTCGTGTGTAATGGTATCTCATTGCGGTTTTGATTTGCATTTCTCTGCTGATTAGTGATGTTGAGCTTTTTTTATATGTTTATTGGCTACTTGTATGTCTTCTTTGAGAAGTATATGTGACACATTTTTAGATAGTAATTTTAATGTTCATTGCTTAGAATTTTAAGATTTCATAACTGATTACCTAGGTCATGTTTATAAGATAAAAATAATCAAGTAATAAAGTATTTTAAATAACATCTGAAATAAAACAAAATATTAAATATGAATATGCTTTATATAAAACAATACTCATCCCATTTGCCAAGATTCACAGAATGAGAAGAAAATCATTGACATTTCCAAGAATGGAAAAGGAAAATAGTGAGAAATAACTCATCCATTTGGAAAGCTATTATATAAGGTCCTAAACATATGGCCTCTGAAAATGATGATTTTGATTGATGCAAGCTAATCACAGGGTCTTGACCTTGGCAGAGTTCTTACACCTCATCTTTCATGCAAACCACTACTCGTCTCTATTTTCAGAGACTACTACCCCAATATATCAGGTGGGATGCAAATGACATTAACATCCTTTCCATAAAATATATAGGAATAGACTATCCACACTGGAACAATTCCTAGACTTGGGAAATTGTACTTCTGTCTAAACGTTGGATAATCTCCAGAATATTTGCAAATACAGGTCAAAGCAAACATAACAAAGAATGATCCCATGGTTTTCTTTATCTGCCCACAAACAAATTCCAAAAAGAATTTCAAACTCATTTTTACATGTCATATATTAAAGATATCTCTGTACCAAATGCTAGATGACTATTCATTTCAAAATCTAGAACCAACTTACATTGACTTATGTGTAATCTGTGAGCAATTAGTTCCTCTCAGTAATCATATGAGTAATTAATTCCTCTCATTCCTCATCACAGATTATAATTTTTAAGTTTCTTAAATGATATTACATATATTTGTTATTATAATTACTGATGTGTGAGCAATTTTCCATCATTTTATAAGGCATATTCAGAAATTGAAATTTTACTTCTCATCGTAGGCCATTTGCTGTTTCATAATGCATAGTGTCTAATTAAACTTGCGATGACCTTGTTGTCCTATTTGCAAATATCATAGTGTCTTGAGTCATTTACTGAGTTGTCAGTGATGGATCAAGGTACTTCTTAATAATTAGGTGGTAAACAATGTTAACTGAGCAGTAATTCACACTAACATTGCTAAGGTATTTCATAGTAACATAGCAAATGACTCATCCCTGCCATTTTGTAAAATGATGTTAGCTTCCACCTGGATAAATCATATTCTTCATTGGTACAGGAGACATTAGAAGATTATCATATTTCAAATCAGCCAAAGAATATAGTCTCCTATTAAATTTGTCCTGTACACAGCAGAGCCTACCTTTTAAATGGTGTTCTGATTTGTAGTACAAATTGGTAACTTTCTCAAAGTGGCAAGACAGATGGCAAACATTTTTACCACACTGGCTCAGTTGTCACAGCTGGCAGGAGGTTTAGAGCAAGAGCAAAGCAAAAAGAATTCCAATGGTCTTGATGGGCATTGAGGAGAACACAAAACTAAATGTGCTGGTTAGAACAACTGTTTTTTCTTTTTATCTCATTTAGTTATCTTCTCTCGAATAATCAACACATAATCAGGTCTGTGTGGTGGAAATAATTTTTTAAGATTCTCTTATTTCTCTCAAAATTTCAATAGACGCGGAACTTTTTTTCTGTTTTGTAAATTAAGACACTGTGTTATGGCATGGTTAAATGGCAAACTGTAACAAAGTTAAACAATCAATGAAGATAAAATAAACCTGGTCTTTAGATTTCAAGTTCAAAGGCATTGTGACTTCAATAATAAAATTATACCTATGTCCTTAAGCAGATTTCGAAATCTGATTTTCATGAAGTGTTGAAGTTAAAAACTGCTACCATGCACAGTCCATCAACCCCTATGCTAGAAATGGAGGGCACTAGAAGGGTCACTCATCCCTCCAGTTTCACATGAAGAAATTGAAAGGCAATAACTTTTTGCTTGCCTGAGAACGTGTAGGGAGTTAATGGTAGAATTTGGAATCATGTGGAGGGAAGTGAAATGTAAATGACTCAGTGGCCAGGCAGGTAAGTATGTGAGTGAGATGAATGAGAAGGACATAGGAATATGGTGGCCACTGAGAGGAATGCATACTTCCACTCAATACACTGAAACATAGCCCACAGCCCACCAGCTTAAAATGTCTAGATACAGTTTTATCTACCTTTTCATCATCACATGAACTCTCTTTGCCTTTACAAGACTTTTATCACTACTACTCCCTAAATAATAAAAAAGTGCTATTTCCTTTCTCACTACAAAAATATTTTTTAAGCCAAAAATATGTGTGCTCTTCAGGTTAATTTGGGAGAACTACAGAAATCTCTTTATTAAAGGAACATGGCTTTCGGAATTTTCCCAAGATATCAGTTTTAATCCTATTCTCTTATTTTTCCCATATTTTAGTGTATTTCTTTTAATTGACAAATAAAATTGTATACATTTATCATGTTTAGTTTTTTGAATATATGTTTCCCAAATTCTGTCACTTTACCTTCAAATATAGCTCTTGAAACTCCTCTCCCTCATTACCTCTCAAAATTGTCTCTTTGTATTAACGGCCTCAGCTCTGATTCCTTCATTTCTCACTCAAACATTAATTTTCTGACTGGCTTCTCTAGGAAGTTAGAAACTTATTCTCTTTTAAATTACCAATATCTAGCACAGCCTGGCTCATAGTAAGCATTCAACAAATGTTGGTTAACTAAAATTTGGGACTAGCCAGAAGCCAAAATGGATCAGAAAATATCTATTTCTATATATAGATCTCAGGATCCAAAAGCCTAATTCTCACAAAAAAAAGGCCAACTCATTGTTCAAATGAAGCAACAAAGAAGATGCCCATACCATTATTAGTTTTGACTGCAACTGACACCTGGGGACCTTGTTTCAAGAGATTTGAAAATGTACATTTATCTATGAAAAAAATCATTAAAGTCATTGGGGGAAAAACTTGATAATTACAATGAAAACTGAAATTTAAAGTTGATTTTATAGAGATGTGTGCTGTTTTAGCATGGATATAAATGTAAAGGCTGTGCGACTTTGTTGTTTGAGCCCAGCTGTTCATTTGGGGTCAAATGTCTCTAGGGTCATAAGGAAGGATTATCTCTTAGTACCCTTTCTGTTTTCAGATTCGTAATCTTAGGGTTTAAGTGCTGCTTTCTTCATGCATATAATTAAGCTCACTTACTAGACTTCAAATTAATTGAGATGGAAAGAATAACTCTAAGAGATTTTTCATGCGTTAGGTCCTTCAGGGATTAAAAGGGTAACTATCTCAAATTCGGATGCTGTTAAAGTTACTGGGACATTGGTCTTTGAATCAAAGGAGGAAGTTAGAACATTACTTATTTAATGGAAATTATGTCATTTCCAAAAATTCCTCAGATCTTTGCTGAGAGCAGTTTAAAATGTTTATAAGATCTACATTTTTCAAGTTACTTTGCCTGTAACTTTACAATGTGAAATTAGCTAAAAGATGAATACTCACTCTAAGTTCAGGAATCTTTTGGTTAATATTTTGAAATACCACCATATGTTTTAAGAATTTTTGGAGAGTAGGGATTCAGAATTACTCAACTTCGAATTGCTGGGGTTACTGTAGTACTTGATATATACCTGGGATTTACAAATATATTTCAAGAATAAAGGAACAAGTGAATGAAGAAATGAAATCAAACCATTTTGGTAGGTGATATCCAGGGCTACTGCACTGAATTTTGAGCAGGCTTAATGGCATAGTAAGGCATAAATCCCCAGGGAACTACATTTTATAACCATTGTTGTAGCAAGATATTTTGTTTATGGCAACGGAGTAGACCCCTGAGTGCTGACATTTCCTTCTCCTTTCCCTTCCCAGATTGAGATGATATAGAAACACAGTGAACCCATATCTAATCCTGGGCTTCTCTGACCTGGTGATTTCTGCTGTGTGGCTGCTGTGACCACTAACTTCCAACCATATCCACAAGGAACACAGGAGACCCTGAATAGCTGAGCCCTCTCATGCCGACATGGCTTCTTGATCACAAATATGCCTTTGGCACTGCTTGCTGCTGATTTGATAATAAATAATAAGAAATATTACCTTCACCCCATCTAAATTGTTATTCTTGTCTGTTCTCAAACTTTGTAAGGTGGCTGAACTTGCCCATCAAGACATCAGGCAGAACAAAGTTAAATGTATGTAAAATACGACTTGAATCTAACCAACTTGAAAGTCTTGTCAAAATTCCAATTAGGAAACGTTACAAGAATATTCCTCCCCTGAATCAAATAAGCTGCCAGAAGATGGCTGTGCCTCTGAATACATCCTATGTATTTGTTTCAAGGAATTTGTATTCACTAAACTTCTACACTTTACTCTCTTAGCTTCCTTATAACTCTGCACCCCATGGTTACACTGACTTCATGATTGATGAAGTGTAGAGTTAGTTTCCAAACTAACTGTGCATGTGTCTTTTTTGTAGAAGAAACTAGAGAATCATTTCCTTATTATCCTCTGATTCAACTAAAATAAAGCTGAGTCTTTTAAAAACCCATTTTAGTGGAGTGTAACTTATAAACAAAGAAAGCCACAAATCAGCCAATAAATTATCACAAAATGAAAACATCAAGGTGACTACCATCCAGGTCAAGAAACAGATTACCAGCACGCTAAAATTTTTTGGGGGCTCATACTCCTTGTAACAACATCTATTTTGTCCTTCTTCTTCAAAATTAATTATAATATTGACCTCTAACACCATAGATTACTTTTGCATATGTTGCTTTATATAAATAGAATCATGCAGCAGGTAGGTAGATATAGATACATAGATAGACAGATAGACAGACAGACAGATAGATAGATAGATAGATAGATAGATAGATAGATAGATAGATAGACAGATAGATAGATATAATAGTACATTCATTTGTATTTGGCTTCTTTGCCTTTATGATTTATGATTGTGAAATTAAGCCAAATTGTTGCATGTACCCTCAGATTTTTCCCTTCCACTTTTATTGTTGAATAGTATTTTATAAATACATTATTCATCTCATCTATAGTTACATGTCTTGGAATGAAATTCCTGGGTAAGAGGATGTGTGGCTACTTAATTTATATATATACACACACACACACACACATATATATATACACATAGATAGATAGATAGATAGATAGATAGATAGATAGATAGATAGATAATTTTTCTAAAGTGGTTGTACCAACATTCATATTATATGGAAAACTGACATTATCCACATCTTTACTAACACTAGAAATTGTCGGTCATCTTAGCTATTCCAGTGGATGTATAGCTATAGAAATATTTTTGGTAGGTTTACTGTCCTCTGAGATATCTTCTTTTGTGAGGCTCCTGTTCAGACTTCTTGCCCTTATTTTCACTGGGAGGTGGGGTCTCTCTTTTTCTTATTGATTTGTAGGTGTCTTTTATATATTGCAGATATAAACTCTTCATCAGTTATATGTGTTGCACATATTTTTACCCATTCAGCTTGCCTTTTCATGATAAGTGGAAGTTTATAAATTTAATAATTTTTAAATTTAAATTTATAAATTTACCCATGTAGCTTGACTTTTCATAGTAAGTAAATATTTATAAATATTTTCCTTTGTAGGTATCCCTTTTATATCTAGATCTATTATTTGCCTAGAATTCACTTTTATATATGGTGTGAGATAGAAGCCCAGTTGTATTTTCTTCTATATAAATATCCAATTGACCCAACATCATTTATTAAAAAGGCCACCTTTTCTCCACTCTCTACAGAGAACACTTTTCATACATATGAAAGCTGAAGCAGTTTTCTTCTAAAGACTGTAACTGGTAGGGAAAGTTACCTCTCATCCTTGGTCAGTCTGTTGTAAACATCTGGGTCACTATATCAGAGAAGATTTTGAGGTCACATGTGGGCTCCATGCAAGAGTACCATGATTGATAAGCAGTACCTTCCATTGTCTCATTAGAAAATGAAGAAGGAAGCAGCAACTATTTTATATCTTTGGACTAAACAATAACAGAAGAAGAAATAAAATAGCATGAAGAAAGAGAGATAAATTACATTTTGGAAGCCATCATATCCTAAATTTTATTCTTTTCTAATTCCCAACTTCCTGACTGTTCTGTAGTTCATATCTGAACATAAGGAAGAATTCTCAATGACCTCGAGATGGTCTGACTTTTAGCCCCAATGGCATGAGGCCCAGAGAAAGAGAGATTTATTTTTCTTTCCTCCACCCAATATCCATCTTGTCTTCTGAGGTAGGCAGCCTCTAAGATGGTCTTCACTGGTCCCTGCCTTCTGCATTTTGTATAATCCCTTTTCCTTGGGTGTGGTATAGACTTAATGACTCAGTTCCAAGATCAGATGTGGAAGAAGCTATGTGATGTTACTTCTTAGATCAAGTTGTAAAAAGACCTGGCTCTGTCCTGAGTGCTCTCACTGTCTTGATTGCCCACACTCTGTCTTGATTCTCTTGCTCTGGAAGCCAGCTGCTTTCCCCTAAGTAGTCTTGTGTAAAGACCCATTTGAATGAACTTGAAAGAGAATCTTTTAAGACTTGCCAAGAGCAGATCCTTGTTCAGTTGAGTCTTGAATGACTACAGCCCCAGCCAATAACTGGACTGCAGCCTTCTGAGAACATGGAGTCAAAATCACACAGCTAAGTCTCTTTGGATAACACTAAAACTGTGAGATAATAACTGTCATTTTAATCTGCTAAATTTGGGGATTAGTTTGTTAACTAGAATAAAAATCGATATACTCTCTTAGTTCTGGTTTATGTTCCCAGAACTCATCTGTAAAAGCTACCACTTTCAGAATTCTGGAATATAACGCAGGTTCACCAACATTTATAAAAGGCATGCACCTGTAGCATATGTGTTAGGATACGTTATTTTATGTATTCATGGTTTATATATGTGTATGTCACTCACATTACTCTCTCCTTTCTTTTAGACATTCTTTTCCACCACCTAGACTGTTCTCATTCAGAAGCTGTTTCTTTCACAAAGACTTTTTACCATCAAGCTAATATCGCCTAATCATCTCTAAAATCCTATGAGATCTATTCTGCACGGTACATTTCAGCAGTAACAATGCCTTGTGTTGTTTTGTCAGTATTATCTTTTTTTTTTTCTTTTTTTTTTGAGACAGAGTCTCGCTCTGTCGCCCAGGCTGGAGTGCAGTGGCGCGATCTCGGCTCACTGCAAGCTCCTCCTCCCAAGTTCACGTCATTCTCCTCCCTCAGCCTCCCAAGTAGTTGGGACTACCGGCGCCCACCACTACGCCTGGCTACTTTTTTGTATTTTTAGTAGAGACGGGGTTTCACCTTGTTAGCCAGGATGACCTCGATCTCCTGACCTTGTGATCTGCCTGCCTCAGCCTCCCAAAGTGCTGGGATTACAGGCTTGAGCCACCGTGCCCGGCCAGTATTATCCATTTTAATATTATTTTAATAAATAAGCTATTAGCTCTTGAAGAGTTATTTGAAGTTAGTTATTTTATAATATTAGAATCATATAGTTTTGTATTAAGTACATATTGGACATTTAATACATCTTTATTAGGTGCTTGTCTTATTCATTAACAACATCAAATTATCTTAAATTTGTGAAGTTTTGAAAAACTTATGTTTTGCTTTATTATCCTCTTACTTTGTTCTATTTGTGAAGTAGGATTAATACGTTCATCTTATGGAATCCTACTAATGTTTGATTAATCAAGGAAATAATTTAAATATGTATGTGCACATATATATACATACATATATTAGGGAATATAAGCATAAAAATTAACACAATCAGCAATACTCCACTATTATTTGCTAATAAAAAGATGTGTGTGTGTGTGTGTGTGTGTGTGTGTGTCTGTGTGTGTGTGTGTCTGTGTGCGTTTACCATGTCCATTTGAATGAGATAATGTTAGAGGTAGGTTGGAGGGAGAGAAAGACGCCAGGCTTCACTAGATAGGATATTCCAATTAGAAAGAGAAGTAAAGATAGTTATTTAGACATAATTTACCAATAGGATACTTACAGCGAAAACTTTAGTTTAATGATTTATAAAATGCTATTTTTCTTTCTAATTTCCCATGGGTCATATGGGTATTTTAGTCAAGGTTGAAGCAAGTAATGGACATTTCAATACAGTATGGGTTTTTCTTTGCTTCATGACTTCATATTACACTTATTAAGGGCCAATTTTAGCCTATTTATGCATATACATAACTCTTTCCTTTATGAGTAACACTCAGTTCTATAAGAGTTGTATATAGATTTCCAATTAGAGTATTTCTTAATTATTAGAAATATGTTATGTACCAAAGGAATACTGGCCAATCTTACCTGGTACACATCTAAAGATACAGATAATAAGTATCAATTTAGGAATGAATTAAAGGGAAAATGTAACAAGAAGTGTTCTGCAGGGGTCAGTTCCCAGTTCAGTGCTATTTAACATTTTTCCAATGACCAGGATGATAGAATATCAAGTATGCTTATTAAGTCTGCTGATGACATCAAGTGGAAGAAATAGCTGATATCTTGGAGAATAGAATTAGAATTAAAAGTGACCATAATAAGTGTGAATGGTGGTCCAAAATGGAAAGAATAACATTGAATGTATATGCATTCCTGTTGCATACATAATATAGCATATGCAATGTACAGATGAGCTAACAAAGGACAAAGAAAACATAAGCTAACAAGAAAACACTCTTTTTTTAGATCAGAGGAAATAAATCCAATTGAATGTTATTTTATTTTGAAGGTCATCTGCCTTTAACCAAAAGTGAGAAAAATAACAATTACAACAGCAGCAACAACAATATCTTATTCTGTTTTATATTGCAATAACAAAATGCTACAGACTGGATAATTTATAATGAATAGAAATTTATTGGCTCACAGTTCGGGAGGCTGGGAAGTCCAAGATTGAGGGGATAGCACCTGGCAAGAGCCTTCTTGCTATGCCCTAATATGGCAGAAGGGCAAAGAGGGGGTGAGAGGGAGTAAGAAGGGGCTGAACTCATCCTTTTTATAAGAAACTCACTCCAGCAATAACAGCATTAATGCATTTATGAGGGAAGAGCCCCACGATCCAAACACCTTCCATCAGGCTCCACCTTCCAACACCACTGCATCAGGGATCAAGTTTCCAACACGTGAACTTTGGGGAAACACATTCAAACCATAGCAAAGACAACAATAGAAAGTACTTAGGAACAAATATGAACTATTAATAGAAGAATTTGTCTGTAGCCTTAGTGGCAAGTCAAAATAGCTACCTAGCACAAAGGTGTCATTTCCTTCTGTCCTATCATTTTATAAAGGAAAATTATCTACCTATGATGATAACAACTTAAATGAAAAAGAGAGTAAAACAAGAACATTTAAACATATTTGAATAATCTATGATTTTTGTTGTTTTTTAAAACTTACTCGGATATTTGTATGTCAATTTTAACCTCATAAAATGTTCCTTTGTAAATTTTTATTTATGTATGCTGTGTTTCATCAACTAGATTGGATAATTTGGGGATGCAAGGATTGGATCTTTTAGCCAGGCAGAAATCATTCACTATAGGAATCATATTTTTCAAGTGCTTATTGGTTTAATAAAGTTTGAAACATGGAATTTTCTTTCTAAATTAACTCAGTATTTGAAATAGCATCTGTACAGCCATAACCTGATGCGTTGCCAAGCAAATGGTAACAACAGTGTCTCTTTTATATATCCTAAGTTGTTCCTTTTGGGAACAACAGATTTGTTACATGTGAATTTGTCTGCACTGTGAAGGTTATTGTGATCATACTAGCAGTTCTCAAGATATCAAGCTCATCGAGAGGGGTGTGTGAAGTCAAAACTATTTGTATAATAATACTAACTTGTTATTTTCATTTTCTTTCTCTTATAAGTGCATAGTGAATCTTTCCAGACATGTGTTATTGCAACGGATTGAGTGCAAAGTGGATATGAAAACCAAGCTGCCTTCTACTGAACCAGACATTAAGGAGATTTGTAAAACTTTAAAACCTTACCACTTCTCTCGCTGATACTTTTGTTTTATAAAATAGTTATTTTTAAAAAACCATTAATATGTAGTGGTTTCATTGTTTTTATTGTCAAATAATTAGTTAATATTTTTAAATTTCTTAGTTTTAATTTCCACTAGAGTAAATGTCAGTAGAAATAACCCACAATAACAAAAGTTCTTCAAGGTCCTCGATAATCTTTAAGCATGAAAAAGGATCGGAAAGCAAAAAATTTGAGAACCACTGAATTACCGTAACTGCTTCTAGTTCATTAGAAAGCTCAATTCCAGGAAACCACTTAGGACTTCTCTAGGTAGCCAGGAAGAGGGGCGGATTGGTATAGATCAATAGCTTGCAAACTTGGGTGCACATTGGAATCACCTGGAGAACTTTAAAATGATCATTGATGCCTGGATTTTTAAAAAATCAATTAATTTATTATTAATTAATTAATTTATTTATTGTTTGGCGTTCTGCTTAGGCATCAGGATTTTTAAAACTTTCTTGTGTGACTGTATTTTGCAGACAAGATTAGGTATGCATAAGTAGACCTTCCTTCCTCTATGCTAGTCAGGTGGAGGTTTGGACTTCTAGAACACACTATGGCAATTCCACTCCAAATGAGACAGACCTCAAGCAAGCCTCAGATATTTCCTATGCTGTCATCACCAGAGCAATGCCTAGGTTGTCCTAAGATAATATATGCCTCTTTTTTTTTTTAACATTGCTTATGAATTTTAAGTAATTTCTGATTGTCCGTATTTTTCTTCATGATTCACAGTACAGAACTTAACTTACAGTAATCATCATAATGGTTTAATGATTAAATTACAATACTAAAGTTAAATATTAAGCTCTCATCTTTCAATGCAATAGCATAGGAAATAATTTGGTATCTTGTAAAAATGTAAATGACTCATAAATTTTCCTTTGTTAGATCAAATCTAAGAAGTCGGGCTAAAATTACATTCCTGAAAGAGCATGTTATTTTAACTATAAATCAAATAACTGGGTGAGTTTCACCTCTCACCTGCTATTTGGTTATTAAAGGGTTCAGATATACTGGCTCGCTCATGAAGTAGCCAGTTCCATAAAGTCATAGGATGACAACTTAGGATTTCATGGGGAAACTAGGGAATTTAGGTTTGGGTTCTATAACCCCCACTTATTTTGCTCTCTGCCCTTTTTAATATAAACTGCTCATATTGAATTTTGTCACTATCTGTGAGTTTCTTAATTCTTCCATTCACATGACTATATATTAGTCATATAGTACATATACTGTCATTAGTACTAATTTTATAATCTTCAGTACTTAATATAATGATCACATTTTTAAAAATTAGAACAAAATTGAGACTTAAATAATCGATAGCTTTATAAGAGTGGTTCATTTAATTAGTTAATTGGTTCATTAAAATACTTATCAAAATTACTTTTTTACCAAAAATTTTATGTTTTGAAGGTTATTATTTGAACCATTCACACAAATCTGAGCAAATACTGCTTAAATGCATGTACCTCATGGTGTGGTGTTTTCTGAAGAGGTGTGGAATCTTTCGTGAGATAGCATGTACAGATCAAAAGATATTGTTCCATAAATTTTCATTTGCAATTAAAAAGAAAAATTTGTTAGATTGATTTATTTTTTTCCATATCTATGCTCAGTTCCAAGTGTTTCTGTATTATGGAATGATTCTTGATGACTTTGGCAGTCCCTCAAAATCCAGTTTACTGCAAAAGAGGCATCTTTTACTAAAAGATTGTTAATAAAATATTAAATTTCCTATTAAAATATTTTGAATAATTATTCTATATGTGAGTTTATGATGAAAATATAAGAAAACTTTCCTATTATGCACCAAATTAACCCTTTTAAAGTATTAATGCATAATAAGCTGAAGAAAAATATGTTTACTATGCACATATGCGTCTCTATAATTTTTATTAGATAGCTTTGCATAATTTACATTTTGTATCAATTTCTAAGCAATTAGGGCAGCAAATATCCTGCTTTGTGATTAAAACATGATATTACTGTAAAGTATATCTTGATTTTAGTGTGCCACTTTTTCCTCTTTTTTTCTTGATTACTTTTTTTTAAAATTATGGTATAAAAGATTTTGTGTTTCTTAAACTCTTTCATTCTTTATCACACTAATTTAACTTACTGTTTATGAACTATAGCCTAATATTTCAGTTCTTTAGTAAATAAGCATGAAATACTAATTTTCAACCAGTGAAGCTTCTAAACTGTATTATACGCAATTATAAAATAGCAATACAGAAAAACTTTGTTTCACTGTAACGTTCCATGGTTGATACAAAAGTACTCACTAACATATAATTCTCTGGCAAGATGAGTGTATGAAATTAAAAAGACAATCACATAATTAATATTTTAGGAATCAATACACAGGTAAAATACATTTATTAAATAGTTTACTAATTCCTTGCTAGTCTGGATTCTATCTTTATTGTTACTCCTCATTACTTGCTCTTTCATATTTTTTTTTGTCTATTTGTGTACCCTGTATTGCACAATGGTTTAAACATTATAAACAAGCAAGGTTTGGCTTATTTCTCCACTTTTGCTATCTTATATTTACAAATCCATTTTGGGGTTTCCCCTAATTTTGTGTTGGCTTATGTTTTGATATCACCAACTGTATTTTTCTCTTTTTATTTCTTAAGTAGGAAAGAATATGTTATATTCCTCGTGGTTGCTTTTTCCTTACAGAATTCCCCTGACTCGGCCCTGACAGATCTTGATATCCAAGAGGGAGTCTGCTCGCAGGATTAAAGGCAAGAACCTCAATTAGACACTCTCTGATTTCTTCAGATGTTTTTTCTAATCTTTTAATATGGGATTATAGGCAGCTAGAACCTATGTTGCTGTTATAAAAATAGTGAAGACTCTTTGTTCTAAATCATAAGCACTTGGCGTTTTAAAAAGTCTATTTTTCTTAATTTGAATTAATTCTGGTTTAGATGAGGATAATGAACTTTGGTCAGCTCTTTGCCATTCTGAGTACAAAATAGCTTGATGAGCACTGTGAAGCTCACACACTCTCCTCAGTATCTGCTGGAAAACTCCCTCAGAGACTGATTAGCTCACGCTTGTCACAAATAGGGGAGATAATTATGGGGCTTAACAGTCTATGTGGTGGATCTTTTGAGAGGCAATGGGTAGATCTAAGACTGTCTTTGGATCAACCCTAATTCTTATTATTGCAAATATCTTGTGAGGGTTTTTTTTTTTTTTTTCACATCCCCAGAGACTAAACATTGTTTCTTCCCGGAGGATGACATCACATTTCTTTTCCAGAAGATAAAATTGTCCAAATTAGATTATCTTTAATTAGTCTAATTTTATGAGCCATTCCATAAAGTTTATTGCACCCGTGCTGGCACCATGTTACAAGATTCTTATTGAATGAACTAATCTTTTGCCATGGAAATGATGCTTATAAACAATGTTGCTGATTTCTTTATTGCAATAAAGATTTCCTTCTCTGAAGCTTCAGGTTTCAATAGCTGTTTTATGGTTCTCAGTAATATCAGATGACTTTGTTTTAATGAGCATGTTGACTTATTCCAAATTTCACTCATTACTAAGTTATTATACTGCAAAATGATTTCATAGTGACAAAAAGCAAATAATTGAAGTTTCAGAAAATTTCATTACTATAAAAACTTATTCAGGATAATGTTGTCTCCTGTTTTAACATAATGACCATCTCTTTCAAAACAGCTTCAGTTTTAGCCTTGCTTTTTTGGTAATATAACATGTTGTGGGCTCCTATTTACGCACCACATGACAAGGTCCCATACATTAAAGGGTAGGTTCTAGGCAGATAGATAAAACAAACTACTATCGCTAGAAATAATGTACTATTTATTAAATCCATTTTTCTGCCTTGGTTGCCATTTGCTTTCAACTTTATCTGGGATGTTTCATTCCTCCCCAAAAATATGCGTAGATTTTAAATAGAATTGTTTTAAATTGAATTTTAAGTTGTTTAAAATGAATTACAGCCTCTAAATTAGAATTGTTGACAAGATGATCCTAATAAAATTTCAAATCACATGAAAATGTCTTGTGATTTAAATTTCCTACCCCTTTAAAGCCTGTTAAAATTCTTCATATCAAGTCTCTCACTCTTTATTTTAAAAATTTCAATTGTTTATGACCTGAGTCAAATCCCTTAATTTTTGGGGTTTTTGTGTTCTGATCTTCGTAATTAGACAATTGCAAAACATAGTTTGAAAAGCTCTAGAACACTGTGATTCTATGATATAAAATTCTGTTGCTCTCCAGAGACTCTTTTATTCCCAGAAAATGTTGTCTAATTGTTCACAATTAAAGGAATCAACTTTTGGTAAAGGGCTCATCAGCTTGTTGAGTGATTATGGAAACCTAGAGTTGTGAAAGTTCTGACAGAACTATTTAAACACAAGATCCAGTTACTGAGACCCATTTTTTTTTTTTAAATAATAAGCTTCCACGGTGGGGGGAAAGCCTTCACTTTTAAATGGAATTGGCGACTTTTTCCTTGTAGTAACACCTTCAAATTGGAACAAGATAATTATTCCCCCCTCTAAAATATATGAGAGTGAGGATCCTTAATTGCTTCATTCAGTTACAATGTAAGCAGAGGAAATACCTTGTTAACATGTTGTTGTATAAAGCTGAGGGAAGAACATATTGTCACATAAAGCAGAGGGAAAAACTTGTTGTCCTATCAGAATAAATGCATCTATTTCATAGGATTTTCTATAGAATGAAAAATGTGAGAGGTCATATACTTGTTCCTCTTTTATGACTTCGCTGGAAAGAAAAATATATATACATTTCAAACAGAAAACTTACATTTGATAATTTGCATTGTAAATTTACTTAATAAATCTAGAAGAAAAAATGAGATGATGATAATTAGCAATTTTGGATGATTTTTAAAAGTAAAAAACTATTTCATCAGAGAACTTGGAGACTTAATAAAGTGATAAATCACAGTATGTTTTTGGGCACAAAGGCCAGTTCTTCACTTTGTCTTTTCTTCATAGTTTTGTTGTTGTTGCTACCTTTCACCCTTTCTATTACCTTCCTAATATTTGGATTTAAAAGGAAGAACATGGCTGCTGGTTTCTGTCTGACTTGGTTTGCATAACTAGAGAAGACTGACACTAGGTTTTTTCCACAGGGCAATTGAGGCTTAGTCAATCAGACTCAATGAGCCGCACTTCATTGATTTTTGGATCTGAGCTGCAATGGCGCCTGTTACTGTGAGCCACCCTGGTGTAGCTGACCAAGGCCTCTAATCCTCTTAAGCAGCAGTCAAAAAATTGAGATAAAAGCTAGCAATTCAACTGGTTCAAATAACAGATTTGACAAATTAGGAGGGTTCAGCCCTGCAATGAAAAAAATTCAATCTTGGTGGTTATTATATGCTATGTTGCAACAACATAGATGAGATAAAAAGCAGGTCATTGCAAACAAATGATTAGATATGCTAATAAGAGGAGTAATTTCCTTCATTTGGTAATTGCCATGAAAAAGAAATTGTGATATAAATAATATGTTGGTTTAACAGAGCTGAAATCATTAGGACTCCAAAGAGTCAAAAGTTAAATACTGTGAAATAACAATTTCTGTCTTTTTACATGGAAAAAAAACCATGAAAAATAAAAATAAGGTCTAAAGAAATATTACTTTCCATGTTATACCCCTTTAACCTAATGACATGTTTAATATACTTCTGTCAACAAATGAAACATAGGAACGTGAACAGTTTCCAAACCTGTAAATATGAATCGTGGAAATATTTATGCTGCATTGACCATTCAAATGAACTAAATCCAGCCAAACTATTTATGTGATAATTATATTCAATTCACTAAATTTCTTTTCCTACTCAGTCACAATAATTGAGATTCCTGTTTGAATGGACACGGACAATGGAAGTTGAATAAAAATTATCTTCTACCCTTGATGCTATCATAGATGTACTCTCAAATCATTATCCCACAATTTGTTCATAAATAGCATACAATGTCCTTCATATGTATAGGAGGAAGGAAAACCTCTAAAGTTTAATCTTAGCTAATATTTTATTTTTCTATTTATCTTAAAGAAAGAGAAATAAAGCAAAATATCCATATCAAAAGAAGGCAAAGTACTCTCATTTTTATGAATTTTATAGTTATTTGCATGCATGTGAGTACGCTGTACTTCCCAAACACTTAATCATTTTAAATATCTTTTTTCCCTTTTTTCTTTTCTATCTTTGTACACTCAATACTTAAAATAATACCCAGAACATAATAAGTTGCTTGATAATTGCTTTCCTGCTGAATGAATAAACAAATAAAATCAAGTACTTTAACATAGATGAATTTGAGGAAAGGAAGTTGTTTTATGGGGAATTTTATAGTTCCCATTTCACACGATAATGACATTATTTCCTTAGGACAAATGATATAACATACTAAGTTTCTCCATATTTAGGCAATAGACTATTTTCTAATGACTTGAAAGTTAATATTTGGCAAAACTTATCAGTCACTACTTTATGTGGAGTCATTACTACCATATGTGCCTTGTGACCAGATAATCAATCTAATGTGTCTATATATTTCTATCACCTTACTTACATGTGGTAGGAACGTAACAAATATTTAGTTAAATGAATGGATGTGTAAATGAGTAAATAATTGTGTGATCAACTGAATACCTCCAATATTAGTTATATCCATTACACAATTGCATTGAAGAACTGTAGCTAATTGGTCTCAATCTGCAGCCTAGGGAGTAAGGGCAGTTGAGGGCAATCAATACCTATTCAATTTAATTCTCCAAACATTTATTGAGCAGGTATTGAGCATGTGTTCACTCTCTACAAAATTCTATGGCTGATCCTTTGGGAAGATACATAGATATGAGGAATTTATGTATAATAAAGAGACCAATGAATAACAAAAATATGCTTGAGACTATATTAAACAGACATGCCTAATTAAGCCACCAGATGTTCTACAAAGTGAGGAGGATGATAGAATATGTGTAACTAGTTTTTCAGATAGGTGCTTGAAATCCTTGAGTGAGTTGAGATACAAAGCTGGCCTGGTACCTGCTAAATTTGCACTGTTCCTGATTTATTACACCTTATTTGACCATCAATCTGTTCTGAGACCTACTTTTAAATAAAAATACCCTGACGAGAAGTGAAACACCAAATTTCCAGTCTTTCCAATATTGGGTGCCTCCTTTCTTTCATTAGAACCACCTTCTCCAGCAAGGAGGCTTTGGGACTTAGGACACAAGGAGAAAAACCTACACTAACAAGAGAAAAAATAAATTTAATAGAGGGGATGAGGGTTTGCCAGGAGTAGCTTACCTAATTTCCAGATGTTTGTCCCTAGGTGATAGTAGAAGAGGATAATCTCATCATTAGGAGCACAAAGCGCTCTCCATCTAGTTCATAGTTTTCCCATAGTTGGAATATCCCTGCCCTGGGCCATTAAGGGTTTCTTGCAACCGAAAATAAGATTAATATATGCTTGATGACTATTATTAATTTAATTACCTAACAAAGTTACTTAAATAATACAAACAACAATCATATTTTAATTAAATAAATTAAGGTCCCAAATAATCACACATCCTTTGTCTTTGTTAACCTAAAATAGGGGAATGAAATTTGCTGAATCTTGTACTTTCACCATCTATTGAAGAAAATTCCAATAAATACTCATCAAATATTCCCAAAGGAGACTTTTCAGGTAAAAGATGTCAATATGCTGATCAAATCAATGCAAGAATAGTATACCTGATTATAGCTCTTCAGAAAATATATGTTTATATAATTTAATGAGAATGGAATAATTTGACCACAATAGAATCTTATTACTGTAGTTCATTATTTGACATCATAAACAAAATTGCCAGAGTCAAAGGTCATGCTTCCTGAATTATAAAATGACAATTAAAGCCTGCTATAGAAATCAGCTGTAAATCACTTTAAAAAATGAATGTGTGACAAGACAAAAAAGCATTTAAATTAGTATAAAATCACTAAAATCACTAAACAATAGCAGAGTGTTACTATCTGGGGCAAAAAAAAAAAAAAATGAAGTATTACCTTACGGTTGACTTTATGGTGTAGACCCTTTTAGCTAGTCACAAGAAAATGGTGGTGTCCCAACTGTCAATCTTCGCCTTACATCTTATCTTTTATCACTGCAGTGAGAAGTCACACCATTTATTAAACTTGATATATGCCAAGTGTTTGCATCCTCACAAGAATCATGGAAGGTACATATTATCATCAATATTTTACAAATGTATAAATAGCCAAGCCAGGGGTTGAGTGTAGATCCATCTGATGCCAAAACTATATATATATATATTTAATTACGTACTTCTGTCTCTCAATTAAAATGCAAATATTTTATTTCAAATGGAGCATAAACGTTTTGAGATCAAGATCTAGAACTAGGCCAGGCACGGTGGCTCACGCCTGTAATCCCAGCAATTTGGGAGGCTCAGGTGGGCGCATCATAAGGTCAGGAGATCAAGACCATTCTGGCTAAGACAGTGAAACCCCATCTCTACTAAAAAAAAAAAAAAAAAAAAAAAAAAAAAAAAAAAAAAAACTTAGCCTGGCACGGTGGCTGGCGCCTGTAGTCCCAGCTACTCAGGAGGCTGAGGCAGGAGAATGGCATGAACCTGGGAGGTGGAGCTTGCAGTGAGCCGAGATCGTGCCACTGCACTCCAGCCTGGGGGACAGAGCGAGACTCCATCTCAAAAAAAAAAAAAAAATCCAGAACTAATAAGGAGGATGGGATGCCCCTCTTTCTTCCGAGGCACAGCACTTGAGAGCTGGGTGACATATAGGGTACCCAGCTATGCAGTTCCCACATGTCCTGCAAGTGTTTCTTGCCTACACTGTATCAGGTGCTGTCTGACTCTCGGGGGTTATAGCAGCACATCCAACCGACAAAAATCCTGGCCTTTGTGGAACTTAAATTCTAGTGGGGAAGACAATAAATAAAGTAAATACATGTGTTATACTTCAGATGAGAAAAGTGAAGTCACTAAGGCAGGTGAGATTGAGATTTTCATTAGGGTAGCCAGGCCAGTAAAGGGCAATTTTAAATAAAAACCTAAAGTGAGAGAGCAAATTGTGAGGAGAGCTAGTTGAAACACATTCCAGGAAGAGGGAAGACCAAAGAAAGCTCTCTGAAACAGGAGCCAGCTTGATACATTTATGGGACAATAGGGAAACAAATGAGGCTGGAAACAAGTGAGTGAGAGAATAGCAGAAGATGAGTTCAGATAGATGACAGGTAGCCACATCATGTAGGGCCTTATAAGTCGAGAACATACCTGGGCTTTTATTCTGAATAAAACTGGAAGGCATTAGAAAGTATTGAACACAGGAAATATATAATTTGACTTTAGCTTGACAGGAGCTCTGCAACTGCTGTGTTGGGAGTAGATGGAAATGTGCAGAGGCAGAAGTAGGGAGACCAATTAAAAGACTATTGCAATAATCCTGGCAAGATATGACAGTGGCTTGGACAATAGAGATAGCCTTGGAAAGGAAGAGCAGTGGTTGAACTGTGGGTATATCATGGAATTAAATGCAACAGAATTCTCTGACTGGATATGAGATACAAACAGGAATGAACTCAAGTGTGACACAAGTATAGCCACACTTGATTGACTACAAAAACAGAATTCCCATTGGCTAAATTCAGGAACATAATACTTCAGATTTGCATTGCAAGACATCTGTCACCAAAACTCCACGAGGCACACAGTGTCTAACGGATAACAGCAAAGTACTATAGGGCCAATCTTACCATGGCATGCCAAAGGCTTTGTTTTTATTGCTCACATATTTTCCCTACAATAACTATAGAATCATGGGTCTACCTCTTTCATCTAGGTTCAGCTACCTTTAAAATTGGGGGAAAGTTGTGAATTCTTTCCCCAGAAAGATAAGATTTGTCACACATGTAGAAACTTGCATTCCGTTGCTGGGGGTGTGGATGAAGGCATTTCACAGAATTTATAAAGACATCTATGGGTTCCTGTTTAAGAAGCTCTGCCAATGGCTTTTTTTTTTTTCTTTTTTTTTTTTTTTTTGAGATGGAGTCTCACTCTGTCGCCCAGGCTGGAGTGCAGTGGCGTGATCTCGGCTCACTGCAAACTCCGCCTCCCGGGTTCAAGCCATTTTCCTGCCTCAGCCTTCCGAGTAGCTGGGACTACAGGCGCCCGTCACCACGCCCGGCTATTTTTTTTTTTTTTTTTAATTTTTTAGTAGAGACGGGGTTTCACCATGTTAGCCAGGATGGTCTCGATCTCCTGACCTCGTGATGCGCCCGCCTCGGCCTCCAAAGTGCTAGGATTACAGGCGTGAGCCACTGTGCCCAGCCAATAGCTTCTTCAATAGGAATTTTCCTACCTATCTTTTGAGAAGCTGCTCACCTTTGCTTCTAGGGCAAGTGCTATCCACACTGTGTTTTATCACCAATAGGTTTCTTCATGAGATCATTGGTGTCATAATGAAGAGCTAGTTGCGACCCTGACCACAGTGTGAATTTTCAGCTTCCTGCAAGCAAGTTTTTTAATAACTAAAAAAACCTCACTGCTTATCAGAATAATTTATTTGAGAATGAATTTTTATTACTGCTCCTTATCACTTGATAAATTATTTCCTTCTAAGTGCCCCCAGTAGGGTTAGAATCTGCACAATCTTATGATTTAACTTCTTTTCCAGGGATCCAGAGGGGCAAAATAAGAGTTTGGGAGTTAATGATAATTATTATATCTGTTTCAAAAATTTACCCCTACCCTTTTATTTCAGTTAATTAACCCAATGACTAGTGACTACTAAGTACACTAGGTATCACCAGTGTGCTAACTAAGTGCACAAGATAAGGTGAAAAAATGCAAGAATAATACAACCTACTTGAAGAAATAAAACATAAACATCCAAAATATTTAATATGAACTCCCTTGTTTGGCTACGTGGTAAGAGTTGTTGAAAATAATGACTAATATAAGACTTCAAATACGGCAAGCAAACCTCTCAATATCTTCACCCTCCTTGCTTTCACAGAGCTGCTTATGTCTAAGATCACCACTCATCTACCCTTCTATTAAATGGAGGCTGCTAATTTCCCAAGCTTCCTGAAGTTTGATCAAGACATCGATTAGGTATCCATTCAACTCTCTCCTGACATTATTTTTCAGTACTACTAAATCTCTACTTTACCACCCATTTGAAAATTTTCATTTGCAAAACAAAAAACAAAATTTAAAAAAAGCCACTACACTATATCATAATTGCAAAAAAAAAATGTTATATGGTAAAAACAAAAGTATAGCAGGTTTGCCCACCATTTACACATGATTACATGTGGTTGGTTGTATTCTCTTTGAAATTCTAAGTAAACTGACCTGCAAACAAGTAAACTGTTCATAGGAAGGAAGCTTTGAAGTCTGAATCACCTTTAGGTTTGACTATCTTATCTACCAGAAGACTAACTCCCATATGGTGGGGAAGATAATCATTTTATTCATAGTTGAAGCCTCAGAGCTGAAAGTAGGGCTTGGTACATGTTAGGGCATTACCCAATTAATTTTTTGCAGTTGCCTGCCTACTTATTCTCTAGACTTATTTTATTTTCTTGGGAAAAATCTAAGCCATGATCTCTATTACCACTATAGCGGTCATGTTTTGTACCACATGATTCCACCTCTTTCCCATGCTTGCTAACAATTCTCCTATCTTTTGAGAAGCCACTCCTCTTCCATTGTCAGTTATTTGGAGGAGAGAGAGGGTCGATTTACCTCTCAAATTAATGGCTGGGTTCTAATGAGCTTAAGCAAATTTTTGTTTGTTTGCTTTTCTAATAATTTCACTTCCTACCCCAGCCTCTGTGGTTGGTTTAGAAATGGATCTGTAATTTTTCCTAAAGCCCATGAGATAAAAGTTTCTGAGAGAGAAAAGTTATTTCTTCCTTGGGCTCTGCTAGAAGCGCTCATTCTCTTCCCCAGGGATAGTTGGTGTATAGATAAGTGATCTGATACTGTAGCAGGCTTTGTTAATACTATGAGAGGAAAGTCTGGATTTGCCAGGAGTTTACCATATGGAATGTGAGAACAAAACCAACTATAAATAAGACAAACAGAACCCCTGCACTCACAGAGCTTGTATTTACTATATACATGAATTGTCATTGTGGATTTTATAGTATTCTAAAAATTATGTGAAGTAATACATCTCTCTATTAAGTCAGTTTTACTTTGTCACTTATAACACAAAGAATCCTAACTGATGCAGTACCTTGCCAATAAACTTCCTTTTTTCTCCCTGAGACAACTTGAACTAGTTCCTTTTTCTTGCAACTAAAAGACCCCTGACTAAAACACAGTGGTTGAGAAGAAGGAAAGGATATTCTCAGCTGGAATAGCATGGTTTCAAGGAGGTTGGGGCTTGATGTTGGTTTCAAGGGTGTGTTAAGAATAGCTCTTATTTTAAAAACCAACTATGTGCTAGAGTTTTTTATTTCTCATCTCTCCTCCCCACCTCATTGCTGAAATGCATTATTAAACACATTTTACAGGTGAGAAAACTGAAGTTATATGCATCTAAATGACTCAAAATAGTATAATTAGTAAGTGACATAGCTGGGATTAAGCATCGGTTGGCTCTAATGCTAATCATGACTGCATTGTGCTGACTCTGGACTGAATTAGACACATACTGTTTATCAAAGTCATTTAGGTTATTGGCTTTTGGGTATAAGAACATAATTCCTTTGCTTGAACCTGGGAGACGGAGCTTGCACTGAGCCAAGATCGCACCACTGCACTCCAGCCTGGGCAAGAGAGCAAGACCCCGTCTTGAAAAACAAACAAACAAAAAGAACATAATTCTTCACATAATTGTTTATTATGCAGGATGGCCCCATCCATACATTGCAAGATATTTAGAGTCCCTGGACTCCTCGTTATATGAATCTTATTCACTTAAGATACAAAATTGCCCTACATATTTCCAAATAACTTCCTAGGTGGCAGTATTAGGCCCAGTGGAGAAATACAAGTAGTAGATGAGAACAAGAGAGTACATTTTAGATGTGAATGAAGTTCAAGTTAAGAGACAGAAATTTGCACAGCAAAGTTTAACAGACTCGAATATCCTGGCCTTGGTCAAAATGTACATCATAGCTGGGCACAGTGGTGCACACCTGTAATTCCAGGTACTGGGAAGGGTGAGGCGGGAAGATACCTTGAGCCCAGGTGTTTGAGACCAGCCTGGAGAACACAGTGAGAGTCTGTCTCAAAAAAAGAAAGAAAAAGAGGATATCACAAGATGTAGTAGAAGACAATACTGGAAAGACTGGTACAAGGTGGTGGAAGGCTTTCATTGACAAATTTTTCAGACATTCTTTAACAGATGACAAGAAGCCATTGAAGGTAGCACAAAGCTGCATTAAGTTCAGGTTTTAGAGTCATGCAGAGTTTGATCTAATTCCAGTTCCCTCACATCTATCCATTCATTATTTAATCCATTCATTCAATCTATATTTTTGATAACCTATTGTGTGCCAGGCACCTTATTAGGTGCTGAGGACTCAATGAATGACAATCACAGTTCCTGCCCTCATGAAATTTACAGACTACTATATACATAAATTGCCTATTGTTTATTATGTACATCTACTACACACATAATAAACATTAGTCTACATGGAGATTACAGCCTACTACATATATTTTAGACCTTTCAGAGCTTCAGTTTCCTATATTAAAGATAGGAGGTATTATATAATACTTTTTGTGAGAATTGGCAATAATGCCTGTAACTTATCTGAAACACATGTGCTCAATTAAGTGTGGCCCTGTTAGAAAAGGAATATGTTGAAAAGTTTTTTTTGAAAATTCTGTTGAAGAAAACTTTTCAACACATTCCTTTTATTCTACAGGGCCACAAAAAAATTCTGTTGGAAAGCCTGTAATCCCAGCACTTTGGGAGGCCAAGGTGGGTGGATCATGAGGTCAAGAGATCGAGACCATCCTGCCAAAATGGTGATATCCCATCTCTACTAAAAATACAAAAACTAGCTGGGCATGGTGGTGAGTGCCTGTAGTCCCAGCTACTCGGGAGGCTGAGGCAAGAGAATCGCTTGAACCCGGGAGGCGGAGGGTGCAGTGAGCCCCGAGATCGCACCATTGCACTCCAGCTTGGGTGACAGAGGGAGACTCTGTCTTAAAAAAAAAAAATCTGTTGAAAATTGTTATGGCTGTCAATATTCAGTAATGATTTAAAAACATATTACCTTTTATTTTCCTATTTGAAATGGGAGAGGAGGGGTAAATGTGCATCACCAGGAGGACATACGTGTATGAAATGTTTAGTACCTACTTAATATCTGTATAGTTCTCCCCAACTCCCACAACCATGAAGAAGAGAAAAGTCTATAGATAATAGGATTTCACCTAAAGCAAAATTAGTGGTTCCTTGAGGGCATTTTGAAATCTTCTCAATGTGTTTGCCTTAAAATAACTTGTTTATATACCTATTTCACATGTTAAAATGAGGATTTGTTGTGAGAAAGATTGTGTATTTCTAACGCCAATGCTTGGATTAATAAGTGTTTCATTAATTAAAAAAAATAAAACTCTTCTTGTAGCTTTTTACCAAGTACTAAAATTCCTTTTAAATTTGTGCTGGCACTATGTCTCTCAGAGACACAATGAGCAGGTTTTCTGCACAGCTTTTGTGGACACAGAATGTACAAGAACTACATCTTCGTTGCTTTAAACTATTGAAACTTCTGAGATGTTTCCATACCATACTGTAGTCTATCCTAATTTTATATTATAATTGGAAATTTTCCAAAGATTTTGAGATTTAGAAATGCTAAATATTTAAGTGTTTCCTGCCAATCTATCCAAAATATTTTTCTGAGATTGTCTAGAAGATATCTGCTTTAAAGTGCTAATTCATGAAAAAGAGTATTGTATAATGTGAGTTGTCAAAATGAGATACGTTAACAAAAATTCATTTTTCACTTTTTATTTTTAACCAGGTTAGCTATTGGAGTTGCATGTATGCAACTATGCATATATAGTGTCTGTCTCATTCATTATAAGTAATCATAAATGGTGAAAAATGTTTCCAGCCTAATAAACAACATGGCATTACAAAAAAGTTAAAATTAAAAAAAAAAAAAAAGAGCTCTGCTAGCAAATGTAGGTATTTAACAGTAGCTCTCCTTGAAGCGTAAACTATAGAAACCCTAGAGGTAATTGATTCCAAAAACGGACCTGGTGGTATTAAGCCTACCCTATTCCTTGCTCCTTTGACATTACTTTTTTTCTTCAGTTGAAGGCAAAATTCATAAAACAAAATTTTTGTCCAAATATGAGTGGTTCATTTTTCTAACAGCCTAGAAGGGATGATCTCCTAAAGCAAAAAATAATTTTAGAAAATGCAAACTGTTATTTCCTCAGTGGTCACATCTGTGTTTCTCTCTCTTCTGTTCCACAACATTCCTCTTCATTTCTGATTTTAATCACACAGCCCTAGCACAGAGATTGGTCTAGGGTGAGCACCTGACCAAGATGGGCCTGTCATAGAACCTCCTTCCCACTGAGACGAAGCTGTTACACGGGGGTAAAGGAAAAAGGAGAAGTAGAGAAGGGATTGATAACATTCAAGTCTCTGATGCCTGGGTTGCTGTTTCATGACTGTTGTTCCGGCAGTTTCAATATAAGAGCCAATATATTCCATGTTTTGCCTAATTTAATTTTAGTCATGGCAGCAGCACTTGACAATCAAGGCAGTCTTACATCCTAAGTAGTACAACTACCCAGTTTTAAAGTTTACTTTTCTGTCACCAACTTATTCCACTCAATCAAAAAATTAGATGAATAAAGTGAAGCTAGTGGAATTAGACCAGTGAAATTAGCACATGTCAGAAACATCTGGAGTTTGATTAGAAACACAGATTGCCAGAACCCTACCTACCTAATGAGTTTCTGATTCAAGGTCTGTGGTCAGGGGAGGAGGGCTGAGAATTTACATTTCTAATAAGTTCTCAGGTATTGATGGCCCAGACTCCACATTTTGAGAACCACTGAATTATATTAAAGTTACGATACAACACTATGCTGTCTTCCCAAAATGCGATTCCTGAAGCTCCATGCAATAATACGCAACAGGTTGTACTGCATAAAAAAAGAGGAACATTATCTAGGATACTGGATTAAATAATAAGATAAATAGACAATGTCACTGTAGGACCCCTCCAAGGTTTTAGTATACTAATATGCAAATCTTTAAGAGGTGGAATGTAGTATGAAATGTTTCCTAAACTTGTCTGACTCTGGAAACCAACTCTTTTATTGCAAAGCATGTCTTAGAACTAGTGTTCTATGGATTGTATAGAAAATACACTGAAACACACAGATTTTAAGAAAGGCAAATGTTTCTTAGGAACCAGTAAGGAAAGAGCTTCTGAAACAGAAGGTGGAAACTGATACTGTCAAAAACTGTAGCTAAACAATGTGTTAAAAGACACATGCTAAGTTAGATCATTACTTATATATGCATATGTATAAAACTAAAGAAATTGAATTTCATAAAATATAGGCATTGGCATATACAAATTTTTAAAGATAAAACTGCACACTTTACTATTTTCTTACAATTCCTTTCTTCTTTTAAATGACAAAAACTAGACAATTTCCAATCACTTCCAGCTTTAGTTGTACTTCTCTGCTGGATAAATGACAGGAAGCCTTTGAATTGAATCAAGAGCTTGGTTATTAGTGACGCTCATAATCTGTTGTGTGGCACAGAAACACTGGAAGCACACCACTGACCCATGTAGGAGCAAGTGCTGCCACTCTTCAAGAGCTCAATTCCCCTCAACAATAAGTAGGAGCTGAGTTTAGCGCAGATGAAACCAACAGGTTGTAGAAAGAAAAAGAAAAAAAAACTAAAATTCCCATTAAATCCAGTTTACCTCTCTGGACCAGGCTGCAGATAAAGCAGCTAAAATAGATGCCTGGTTGTAAAAGTCTTTAAGAAAAAGAATTGTTTCAAATTAAAACATTCTGAAGGCCCTGATCTTTAAATTTGTTTAATAGCATTTTCAATAGACATTTTTGTACCTTAGATGTTAATAACATGTTTAAGCTATGTTCCCTTCTCTTATATTGGTTTAAAGAACAATAATGAACCACATATAGAATTTTCCTCTTTTTCAATCAATGTACATATTGAAAGACTTCTCCTGGGTAAAGTGTAAGGTAAAAAACTTCCTAAGGAATTCGAAGTCTCTGGACAGAGAAACTAAATCACATCACATAACAATTAAGTTGACCAAAAAAAAAAAAATTGTCTTGTGAATCTTGCTATGGGGAAATCTGAGTATTTAAGATGTGGCTGAGAGAGCCTAGAGCGCTAGAGAGCACAGAAAGTCCCAGAGGGAGTCCAGAAAACCCCAGAAGCATTTGAACTTGCAAATTTTTCTTCTCATCAAAAGTGAAATAACTGTTCTCTCAGACAAGTCATGGGACAAGGTTTCATTACAAGCCATGAAGGTTTATATATGTGGGTTTGTACCTTACATGATGTTCTGATGGTGAATCTCTAAACATTAGAAGCATCCTTAAAATGCATTGTGCTTACCCAGAGTCTCTAGCAAGTAGAACCATCCATAAATCAATGCAAATTATAAAAAATGTGAAAATTCAGCAGTTCCGTGGATTTGATGAACATTTCAAACTAGTTTTTAAACATTAAAGATTCAATACGATTGAAAAAAGCTAACACAAGAAATTTAATTCTTTACTGATGATGTTTACTTGTGAATACTTTTCCCTGCAGTGGAATTTTATCTACGAATGTGTGCATTTTGAAACAATAGCTAAGAGAAATTTGAAGAAATTTAACATAGAAATTTAGATATAATTATTAGTTATTTTAAAGCAAAGTTACATTTTTATGTATAGTTGCTAATGATACTTTCCCAGAATGGTGGGGAGAAAAAGCGAATTAGGTACCTTTGGAAAACCCTACGACAATATTAAAAAAAAAAAAAAACTGGGCTAAAATACCTAAATCTACCTACTGTGGATTCCATTTTGTCACTTGTGAAAAGAAGTAATTGGCCTAGAAGAATCCAAAGGGCTCTTACATTGCTAAGAAGTTACACAGTAGTAATTATTCAAAAAAATTACAGTAGTAATTATGGTAGTAATTTTTTTCATCAAAATAAATTGCAAATAATTCTACCTCAGTTAAGATAGGACATTTCAAAATTTGGAACCTATGGTCTTAGAAACAGAGTCAATCACTGTGGATTTAAACAAAACACATATGGGGTTACAGCATCCAAACACATTTCATCTATTGATACTCATTTATTTCTAATAGTCATGTTTTTTATTATTTATAACCTATTGAACATGTCATAGTCTCTAAAATAAAATAAGATTATTTTTGAAATACATGTATTAAGTGTAATATAACAGAATTGAAAACATTATATAGTGAAATAATAGGGAGTTACAGTTCTCAAAAGATACGTAACTTGAGACTTCAATGGGACACAGTATGATAATTACCAAAATAAATGTAGGACTAAATCAAATCTCTTGTCTCATCAGAAAGTACATGGGACTACAAAGACAGGAAGTAGCTACTGAACTGAATTGCTTCTACGTGATTATTTCAGGTGGTAGTGAAGTGGTAAGACATCATAAAGTCATTAACACTAAATCTTGCCAGAGATGACAAAATAATTTAAGATGCCACACTTCCCACCTCCAGGGCCTTCAAGGGAGGTGGGAGGACAAACAAACAAAAACAAGCAAATATTTTGCTGTGAGTCCATATGTAAGCATATCTGTACATGCAGGCATATATAAGTAATGACTCCTAGCAAGAAGACCACAAGCCTGTGTGCCCAGTCATGGAAAACTGAGCTCATATTTTCAAAACGAAGACATACTGGGCAGCAGCAGGCCTGACAGAGAAGCAGCACCACTTTCAAAACTGGAGGCACACGTGCTGTTGCCTCCTCCACAGAAGGACGGTTCTAGCAAGAGAATACGGAGTGGGATAGAAAATTTTGCAAAAGTCACATAATCAATGGGCAAGCACCTCTCTTCCCCTGGGTATGAGCATCTCCAAGGAATGGAAGCACAGACTGGAGACAGGAGCCCCGCTGAATATTCTAGGTCCTAGAGTCCAAGGGCTTCCCATTTCTTCTCTATTTTCCATCATCAGAACAGAAGGATTTTGTAATTAGATGTGGATATTGAGCTTTGATATTATCCCCATCTTTATCCTCTGATAGAAATGAAATTCCCACTCATTTTATTTTAATGACATCTTTGATCTTTCAGAGAATGGAAAAGTTGGAACCTTTAACTTTTGGCTAAAGGAATTATCTGGCCAAAACCTCTTTACTTTACTTTACAGGTAAGGGCACTGATATCAAGAAAAGAAACTTTCCAGAGCCCTTTCTCCAGTTTCTTTCCTCTAAGTCAATGCTCTGTGATCTTTATTAAGATATCTTATCTTACCACTTTATTAAGATATCTTATCATACATATGCTCCATTAAAAATTAAAAACTGCTTGTTGCCACCAATATGAGATTGTGTACTCCTAGATTTTTTTTAGAATTGATATCCCTCTCTTTTAGGTTCTAACAACCTAAGTTACCTAGTATATAAAATTTAAGTGACCAGAGAGTGGATCTTATCCTAATAATCTTGAGGGCATACTGATTTCTTTTGATATCTACTCACTACAAGGGATGAAAAGTAGCTTAAACTTGGCTGAGGCAGAAGGCAGATGGACAAAGAACTTTTGGGGCTTCAGGTATAGCCTTTAGATTGATTGTTCAATCAGGAATAAAGTTACAACATTGTCCCCACAAAGATCTATAAAATATTTATTCTATGTTATGTTCTTTCTTAAAGTTACAATAAAAAGAGGTCTCTTACACAATGCCCAGAGCCCACACGTGAGAATGATTGAGGAAGGAGCTGGACTCAGTGTAAAACTGAAGCTGAAACTCAGAGCAGGCATTGCACTTTTGCATATAAAACCAGAGCAACACTATAAGGAAATATGTAGCCCAAGGTTATGAGACATCAGTGATTCATTTATCATGAAAAAAGGAAACAAATAGAAATATCTCATTGAATATTATCGGTCTCAAATTTTGCAATGGATTTATGACTTTATTTTAGTAAAGGGGGTAATAACAATGTCAGTTATGATGCCATATTTTATTTGTGTAAGTATGCCTATAGTTAATAGAATTCATCAGGCAGTAGGTTTGGGTACTATTTAAAACATGGGTCAGAGGGGCATTAATTCTATTCAAAGTGTCCATCTGTTGCTGCCCAACTTGCACAGAGGGTTGCATAGCAACCCATAGTACTGCATGGATATGGTTGGCCTCCCTCTGTTGCTTTTGTTTGCCCTCTGAGAGAGTAGCCCTTGATAGAGAAACAGTAGGTGTTCTTTTATTTATATATTTATTTATTTTTTGGCTGGAGCCTGGCCTGGTGAGTGGGGGCTCATTATAGCCTACTGAGCTAGATAGCATTGTGAGGCAATATCTGACATATGAATGTAATTTATCTTCCTGGCATGATTCTTCATCCCAAACTGATCCCCAAATTCCTAAGACTGCAGAAGTATAGCAATTAAAAAGAAAATATCAGGACCTTTTACTGGTATATGCAGGAAAAACACACAGCAGAGCAGGCAGAGGGAAGGGTTTGGAAGCTTGACTCCATTTTGTGGCACTTAAAGTTATAATACTCAATTTCAGCATATTTCTGAGCATCTGGTTTTCTCAAATCTATATACCATGAAATTTGTTAAATGAAAAGATTACTTAGGAAATCAGATGTTCTTAAAGGCGTCTTTGCAACTTGTATCAATTCTAAATACAGTACTTACATTTTCTTGAACATTATTACATGTTTTAGCTACTCAGTAAAATTTGCAATGAATCTAAGCATCTGTAACCTTACATAAAATAAGCATTCACTTGGCTTACATTATTTCTAGTATCAGCTGTAATTTCAGGGTGGACCAAACAGCTCCTGTCTCCTCCTTGGACATCATGGATATGACTATAGGCCACTGATAAATAATAGTCTTAACAGATCATCAAGATTCAAAACTATCAGTAAAGGGCTCTTGAAGAAAGAAAATATTTTGAAAGAACTGAGAACAGTGTATTTCTAGAGAAACTGTTACAGTGCACTAATAGAAGAATGTAATCAGGACACCAGAATATTTTCTGTTTGTCAGTTGTTATAACTCAACTTAGCTGTTTATACTGTTTTTCAAGGCACAGTTTCAGAGATGCTCTTAAAAAAATCTCTGACGCATCTATTTCAACCTTAAACAATTTTAACTTATAATTCTTTCAGTTAATAATCTTTAAACTAACTTTTAATAAGGACCTGATTGCCAAGGCAACCTTGAGCACACTTCCGAGGTATTTTCTGGAGGAGGTTGGTAATATGAATAATATTCTCACCTTCATTGTTATTAAAAATCTGGTTTCCAGATGCTGAATTTCTTAGTCATATAGTCTCTGTATGACCAGAATTACTTGTTTTCCTATGTGTCAGAGAAACTGCAACGGCCCTGAGCAGAGACGGATCTCAGATGCGGGGTTGGCTCACAACGAGATATCAGGTGAATTCCAGCATATATCTTCATTGGCTTTTGGTAAGGTGACCATATAATTCGTTCTCTACACTTAGTCCCTCTTGAGAATGAATGTGGGTCTAAACACACAGAAGACCAGAACAACTGATGTAAACAAAGACATTTTTGGGAAGCAGACATAAGGCCACACTAAATGTAGGGGAGAAGTCAGGGATACAGTTGCACAAGTAGGCACCAAGAAATGTCACATGTGAAAGTAGAAACTAGGGGGAAAATGTTATATGGTATGTTAGCAAGAGCCTAAGGTTTCAACTTGCCAGCCTAGGTTCAAATTCTGGCTGTGTCATTAATCACCTTTGTGACTTTGATGAAAACTTTGATGAAATCACCCTGAGATTCAGTGTATTCATCTGCAAAATGTGATCATTGTACCTGTCTTTAAGTTGTGAAAATTAAATAAAAACATCTAATTTTAGGTGCTTAGTACAGACCCTGGTTGTGGTAATTCCTCTAAAAATAATAGTTACTTTTCTAATTATTTATCTAAGTCTATACACATGAGCCAGAAGAGGCAGCCACATTTAGAGATATAAGCAAGAGTGAAGTACTGGAGTGGCTTTACTAAGTCGAACCCTCTTCTTGGTCCCTTGAGCATCTTTAATGGGTCTTTGGAACATGTGACATCTTTCTTCCAGTGGACAGTGTTGCTCTTAAAGGTACCAGTTATTCACAGTCACTCATCTAACAATAACACAATGTGAATAAGACAAAACAAACAAAGAAGAATTCAGAAAGGTATTCTAACTCAGAGTCATTCTTATGTTACTTAAATTCTTCCACACTCAAATTATTCACTTTTAAAATGGAAATACTAATTTATACCTACATATGGTTGTGTGAGGATTAAATAAAATAATGCATTAAGGCAAACTGCACAAGGCTTAGATGTGGAGATATTCATTAAATGGTAGCGGTAGTACCAAAAAACAGAGTAGCAGTGGAGCTTATTTTTTTAACCTATCAACTTTCATCAACTTCTGACTCTGCTTGTAGTTTTCTCACATTTGTTTGTAGAATTACCTCACAGAAAAATGTTCCCTCCAGAGAACACTATTAAAAAAAAACAAAACACTGAAAAGTGAACACAATATGGTGAAAAAAATCCTAAAACATTATCTATTTAATTTATTCCATTCTTTGTTAGGACTGCAACTTAGCTATTGGAGAAAGGTAGCTAATAACTACAATATTGAGTATTTCAAAAGGCTGATATTTAGTAGTAAAATGTCAAACTCTATGGAACTTAAAAGAGGAACTTATACATTAATTTTTCTGAGTATTATGCAATTTTCTCATATACTTCAAAAATATACTTTAGAGGTTATATTAAATATACCTCACATATTTTTAAATTTCTAAATTTTAATTGATTTAGTCTAAAATTTATTCAAGAACTTGAAAGACTCTCTTTTTTCTCAACAATATGATTACTTACTGTTGGATATTAAATATATTCAATTAACCTCATATCCATATATTTAAAAGTTCAAAACCTTCCATTCATGTGATACAGAATATAGCAAGATCATGAAAACTTGTTTTCAACAGTATAAAAATGTTTATTTTCTAATTAGTAAAGTATTACATGTTCAGTATAGAAACCTTGAAAAATAGGAAATTAAAGATTATTCCACCATACAAAAATGATATACTTTTATATGAAAAATGGAAATGATAACTGTTTATTCTTTATACATATGCTGCTTTACTTTATTTAACAATATTATCAAGATCACTGCAGGGGTGAGGCTGGGGAGCAACCCTACTTACTACCCCACAGTTTTCCCATAGCTGGGAGTTTTCCCCCAACAACTCTGTATAAGTGAACACTCAGCTTCCTCTTTACCCCTTACTCACCCACAGGAGGAGAATTAAGGAGGAGCAACATTCCTGTCTGGTGAGTTTGCCAAGAATTTGACATTCACTATGTTGCATTAACTAGAAGCAGTAGCACTGCACTCAAAAAGCAATGCATTTCTCTCCTTATTTTTCTCTTTTTTTCCTAATTGTAAATATTTTTATGTATATGGGTTTAAACATCATTTAAACTGTATCCGCCCTGTATCACCATTGCAAAAAGACCCCAACACCTGATTTTAATTAGGCATGCTTCTCTTATTAACTACTTTCTATTACCCACATTACAGAAATAGGATTAGACCAGGAAAACTTGTTTAATTTAACACAAAGGATGCCCCACCAGGGGGCTGAGTTGGTGAAAGACAAGAATAATTTCATTCTAAAGATTAACTGGTAGGGTAAGCTCCACGTGCGTATTCCTAGCTCCTAATTACAGACCAACACTCTCCCTGAGGTGGCTACCTCACCCAACTCTGGCCGGCAATGGGAACATGCCTAGGTTCATTTGTCTGGCAAAATGCTACCTATTCACTTGTCTACTAAAATGCTGCTGTAGAGGAAGTATACTGGTTTCTAGATTAAAAAAACACAAACATATTGCGAAAGTTGTAATTATCATAAGACAAAGTTTTGTTAAACAATGGATGGTTAAAATAGTCATTCCTCTCCATTTATCTAACTTTTTTTTTTTTTTTTGAGACTAGATCTCACTCTGTTGCTCAGGCTAGAGTCCAGTGGAGCCATTACAGCTCACTGAAGCCTTGACCTGCAGGGCTCAGGTGATCCTCTCACCTCAGCCTCACCAGTAGCAGGTATGTGCCACCACAACTGGCTAATTTTTTGTATTTTTTGTAGAAATGGGTTTCACCATGTTGCCTAGGCTGGTCTTGAACTCCTGGTTCAAGCGATCCTCTCATCTTGGCCTCCCAAAGTGCTGGGATTACAGGCATGAGACACCACACCTAGCTGTGTACCTAACTTTTAGTGGAGGGTTTAGTATATGCAGACACAGGGCTAAGCGAAATAGCATGTCTCTTCAATGAATCCTCTTAAAAATCTTATAAGATTATTTTATTATACATTATCTACATATAGGGAAATGGAGCTTTGTAACTTGTCCAGGGTCTCAAAATTAATACACAATAGTCATCATTTTAACCCAGGAAGTCCAATCCCAGAGTTCTAACTTTTAAACTGTTTCATTCTACTGCCTTCTTGTGCTAGGGCCAGCATTTGGATGACTGTTAATTCTGGCATTGATCTTTTAATAGCCTGTGACATAGATGTTATGGGGTGAAAATTACGCTGATGATCAACTTATGATCTGGCTAACTGGGTTGTCTACCTAGGCATTCATAAAGAAAGGCTGATCTATGCTCAAACACATTTTCTTAACCACAGGATATATTTTTGCTTCACTAATTGCTGAGAACAGATGAATCATTTCACACAAGTCTGGGTTGTTTTGTGTAGTCATGTGTAGAGGATCCAAGGAGAAAATCTGATCAACATCATTTAAATGGCAGAGAATGAAATATTGGCACAGGAGTGTAGGAATATCCTGCTTAGCTAATGTACAATATGTATGTACGTAACATGTCTTTTTCTTCCTTTCTGCTTTTAATGTTTTGTCTTTATTAGTAGTTTCCAGCAATTTGACCATAATATGCCTTGGTGTGTTTTTCTGTGTTTCTTCTGCTTGGGGTTTGTGGAGCTTCTTGGAACTCTGACTTTATAGTTTCTATTAAACTCAAACAGAGGAAGGGAGACCCTTCTGAAGATTTATCTCTCTTTTTCTTCCTTCCTCTCTTTTGGTTATTCTGCTCTGCAAATTCTACATGCACTGACCTCCTCAAAAGCCCACCTATCTCTCTATCTAAATAAGACTACAAAGCTATTTACGACAGTCTGGAAACTGTCTTTGGTAGTAAGGTGGGCAATTTCTGCATTTGCCTGGTTAATATGTCATAGCAGGGACCAAGAAACACATTTAAGAGTAATCTGGAGAATTCTAGATTAGAATCGAGATCTATAAAGATGGATAGAAGAGAACTTCTTCATGCAAATATTGACCTGTGACTCAGAGTTCAATGTTTTGAAAAGAACACTCATAACCTATCTGGTAATTTATTAGAATGACTCTGTGAAGCTTCGACATTATTATGGTTTATTGTAAATGAAGTGAAGATAAAAGGTATAGACTAAGGTATAGAAAGCTCAAAGGGTAAAAGGCTCAATAAGGTAGAAATGTTAATGTAAATAGACTATATAAGAACTGAAAAATCTACAGCCTGATAAGTTACTGAGAAGTAAGGACACTTCCTCCACTAAGACCATAAAAAATGTACAGGAGAAAGTAGGTAGATATTAACTTCTTTGAACAACATCATGATTGCTAACCCCTGTAAAGTCAGGTTGACTGTGGAAGATGAAGCCTAATATGAATAGAGATCATGGGATTCTGGAATTGCAGAAACCATGGAGTAGCACTTAAAAGTCAGAGGAAAGGTATGTATATTACTATATTGAGCATGAGGGCCAGAATGACCTTAAGGGTGCTTTCACTCACAGGAATCTGTGGCATAGCTAAGGGATTATGCAGAATCTGGAGGCAAATAGTGAACAGTGGCCAGAGGTTTTATCAAACCATATAATTTTAAAAAATGAGAACTAGCTGGCAGAATTCTGGTATCAGCCACTAGTGTGGAAAACCACGGTCTTTTGTAAATTTTCCAAATTTAAGCAAGTTTCCGGATCCAGTGCTCATTGATTAAAGGGAAAACATGGTTCCCTTGTATAAGTATCTTGCAACACCATTGTAGGTATATACATTGAATATTCTGCTTCTTCCTCAAATTGCTGACCTAACATCATGTATCATAATAACTATATACTAAGAAAGAACAATATCTACATTTTTAATCAACTGTTATAGGGTCTGAGGTGATACCAAGGGACCTGGAATGCCACTGTGATCTTCTGGTGAGAAAAGGGGCTTATAGAGGATAAATTTTAAAGTTTTGATTTAAACTGACAATGGGCACAACGAGTCCTGAAACTCATCCTTTGGTTAATTCCTGAATTCCTAAGTATACAATTTTGATACATAGACTTAAAAACTGGAAAAAATTGCCCTGACCGGTGGAATAAGGGCCCTATGATTTAAAAAAAATAAAAAGGCAAGTGAAAGACATGAAAGTTTCTGCTCCTAGTCAAAATAGATAATCAGAAGAAAAACTGAATCCTGCGAGGAAATACAGAGAAGCATCTCCTTAATAGGCTTAAAAGATTTGAGTAGTGGTCCTTTATGATATTGTCATTCAATTCATCTAGCCACCACACAAAACGGATGTATTGTGATGGATGAAAATGGACTATCATAAATTTAAAAGTAAAGCAGCTGTGGTACTAGATCAACACAGCCAATGACACTTGGTTTGCAGATGTTAATCTGGCAAATGCATTTTTTTGAGCCCCATCAATAGGGAGACAAAGAAGTTCACTTTTACATAGAAAAGATGATAGTACATATTTACTCTCTTGCTCCAGACCTACTGTTCAGCTTTCTGTCAAAATATAGTTTTCAGGAACATTAGATATCTTGAATTCCTCAGAACGTCATATAGATCCACTACACTAGTGGCAGAATGCTATTTGAACATGGTGAGTAGAAAGTGGTAAGTATCTTAAGGTCCTAATATGACACATGCTTGGCAGAAGTTGAAGATAAACTTGACAAAGATTCAGGGCCCTGTCACACAAGTTGAAGTTTTGGTGGTTCAGTGGTCTTAGATATGTAAAGACATCATCTCTGTAATATTGTGAAATATATATTTGGTCTTCATCCCCATTTCCTGGCACACAGTTCCTAAAACCCTTAGAATCTCCAGTGATGAGTGTCTTTGTATGCTAATGAGGTGGCTGGTAGCTGAGGGCTCCTAGGAAACATCACAGTAGGGGATGGCCACCAGAAAACCCAAGGCATTTAGCCCCACCTGCCAATCTCTGGAAGGGAGAGAGAGGGCTGAAGGCTGAGAGATCACCAATAGACAACGATATAGTCAGTCATGCCTACGTAATGAAGCTTTCATAAAAACTGAAAACGGCAGAGTTCAGGAGAATTCAGATAGTTAAACACGTGGAGGGTCTTGCAGGGTGGTGCAGTGGAGGGGGCATGGAAGCTCCATACCCCTTCTCATATGCCATGCTTTATGCTTCTCTTACAACTGGCTGGATACTCATCTGAATCCTTTGTAATATACTTTATAATAAGTGGGTGCAAGTGTAAGTAAAGTGTTTCCCTGAGTTCTATGAGCTGATCTAGCAAATTATTCAAACCTGAGGAGGGAGTCATAAGAGCCTTCATTTTGTAGCTGGTCTGTCAGAAGTACAGGTCACAACATGGGACTTGCAGTTGGTATCTGATGTGGGGAGGTGTGAGTCTTTTGGAACTGAATCCTCAATCTGTGAGATCTAACACTATGTACAGGAAAATAGTGTCAGAATTGAATTACAGCACATCCAGCTGGTGTCTGCTGAAGAAGTACTTTGTGTATGGGGAAATAATCCTCACACATCTGGTGTCAGAAGTGTGGTGTTGAATGGTTTGTGAGAGTAGGAGAAACACTTTTTTTCCTATCCCTAATAGTCTCTAATATAAATCTCCTTCTGATAAGGAAAAGTAGAACATTTGTTGAATTCTTTGGAGTTTGTAGGTAGCAAAGAATACTTTTGTTAATGCGAATCCAATTGATTTATTCAGAAGACAGCCAGCAAGAGAGGTTTCTGCAGTAAGTCAGACTATGACCTAAGGTTCCACACAAACATACTCTATGACCCTGAAGTTTTGATGGCAGTAGAGATGCTTCTGATAGGTAAAAATGCTGTGTGGAGTAACAGTTGATAACCCTCAGTAGGAGGGTAACAATGCAAATACCTCAGTTTCTGGAGCAAGACTATACCTTCTGAGTCACAGAAATTCTCACTGTTTGAGAAACAGCTCCTGGTACACTATTGAGTACTTGATCCTGACACACCAAGGAAATATAAAGCCCTGATACGCAACGAGGTGAAATCCTGACAAATGGAAATTGAAAAGTGGCAGATAAAATTCCTATTCCCTTCTCTTCTGAACAGGCTATCTTTAGATTCAGTTTTTCTTGTTATTTCTCAGAAGACCATCTTGTGAGACGAAGTGACCAGTTGTACTGGATAGCTCAGTAGCATCCTCACTTCAGTCTTCCTTCTGCCCTGTGTTGCTTCCTTTTTCCCTCACACCTAATTTTCTGTGATAACATTTTCAGTAAATTTGTAGCCCACAAACATCGCCTCAGTTTCTGCTTTCTGGAAAGACCAAGAAAGGGTCTCCTACTTAAGACCCTTCAGTGGTTAAGCCTGTTGTTTCAGCTCTGTCTTTCTAATCACCTCTCTCAACACTTCTTGCCTTGCAGTTTATACTCTAATGATATCAAATTGCTTTTGCTTCCCTATAGAAATCAGGCTGTTTCATACCTTTAGACCTTGACTTATGCTCTTTACTTGGTCAAGAATGCCATCTTTCATTCCCCTTTAGTTATCATGTAGTAATCAACTCAGAGGTCACTGCCTTCTGCATTTCTTTCTCAGGGTAAGAGGTGTGAGATGTAATGATCTGTCATTTGTCTTATAGGAGATTGTCTGACACACCCTATGCCACTGATACACTGAAAACATCACCAGTGTAGCAGGACCCTGAATCTTCATGATACTTACCTCCTATGCTTCAATAGGCCTGTGTCATACAAGGGCTCTAGGATAAACTGGACGGCCATTAGGAGACAATATGTGGTAGGGTGGATCACCTATGAGAAAATGTGAAGGACATTTTGAAGCTATTTGTTAAGTGTCTGGACCCTTGAATTTAGACTGTTGACTGAAATAAGGAAAATCCGGGCTGTGCCCCCACCCCACCCCACACATAATTTGGACAAGAAGAAAAAGAACTCACTTGAGAGGGGTAAGATTTAAGAATATGTGCTCTACTTTTAGATGAAGAAAGGAGAAATCCTGTAAGTGCAGATTTCTGATCCAAACTTTGAAAACTTGGAGAATGTTATGCAATAAAGAAATCAAGGTAACATTTTACAAACCAAATGAAGGCTGTTAATTACAGCTTAGGCTATTTAGATTTGGTTCAACAGTCATCACATTTACAGTAAACTTCACCTTTCACTTGTGGTAGAACAAATTGATTCTCCCTTTAGTTCAAATATGTTTGAGTGCTTTATCTTTGCTATGTGCTATGCAAGGAACTTAGAGTACAGAGAAGAATCGCACAGGCTCTTTGCTATCAGGGAGCCTCTAGTCCAATCTGAGGCATTGCCCAGTCCCACTGATCATGGTTGGAGAGCTACGAGAGAGGTATGCCAGGGCACTGTGGGAGACTAGGAACAAGGCTGTCCAGTGTGCACGAGCAGAGGAGGCTCCCTTATGACCCTTGCACCCTAAAGTACGGCAAGACAGAAACATTATGAATGAGGATAAAGACCCTGTCTGTAGCAAGTAGGATCCATAACAATGAATACTGGGTATGTATGTGAGTATTCTACTGCAGAGAACTGCCAGATTTTGAGGAAAAGTGGGCCCATTTGATATCATTGTTAGCGGTCTTTTTCTCTCATAACATTTGTTCTCTATCCTGCTCTTTTCTAACTCAGTAAAAGACTTCTGGGTATGTTGAAGTTGTTAATAATTCCTATTTAGTTTTGTTTTCCATAAACTTGGTCAATTTTTTCTAGCATAAAAAAAGTTCTTTCCAGCTGTGATTTTAAAGAAATAGCCTCTTCCATTTGTGTCTTATGAGTAAGCCAACATTTCAGATTTAGCAGTTGAGCTAAAACTTCTACACTTTTTTCTCCTTCAGAAAACATCTTCCTCCTTTCTCACTGGTAACTCTGTTTGTTTAAAGTCCTAACTATGGATTCTCATGTGCTATCCTATGTAGCAAGCAGGAGGGGGAAATCTCCGCCCACCTGGATTCATGCCATTTTAGTCCTTTCCTCCCAGACTGAACAGACAATTATTAAGACTTTAGACTTCTTTGAATTCTGCTTGATGTTGAATGAGCTTGTTTACTTCACAGTTCTGGAGGTTCACACATCTAAAATTGAACAGTTCATATAGTTGGAGAATGGTACGTGACTGTAGTCTGAGCATGAAGTACATTTGGATGGTGTATATGTCAACTGAATGCAGGTAGCAATAAGCATGTGTGTTCTGAAGACAAATGAGCAAATTTGCCTCTTACTTCCTGTGGAACATAGAGCCTCCTTTGTCTTGCGTTGTCTTTCAGCAAACAAAGAAGCAACTTGGCCACATAGCGCTCACGTTTTATTTATTTCCCCCCTGTAGTGTTTTCAGTCCAAGCTGCCCTACATGAAGGAATCATGTCTATGTATTAGCAAGGCCAGACTATTGCATGGGAAGTTCTCTTTTGACCCCTGCAACAGATTAACTGTTTGCCATAAGGAAGTCTCTTAACCTCATGGTATTTCCCTTTATGCTCTCCAAGTGGAGGATAATAATGCTGGAAAAGAAAAGTGACTTGATATTCACAAATAGGAAGCATCCTTTCAATGTTTTTGTACATATGGGTTTCTTGTTACAATAATAGTACTATTTTAATGAACCTAAAATAATCCAAGAGGGTTCTAGAACACTGCTGTGTGGCTAATAAACCAATTTTTCAGTGTGTCATTATTTTGTAAAAAAAATTGAAGTAAAAAATATTTTACTTCACCTGTTCATTATCCATGGGAATATTTTGATTGTCATGCAGGAATTGGTAGATAAGTAAAAAAGCACACATATACTAGCTTAGTAGTTTAAAGGCCTCTTACTAGGTGTGAGCTGAGAGGAGTATAACGAAAAACAAAATAAAACAAAAAATACATAAAAATAAAACTTTTACCATTCATTTTGGTGCAAATAGAATTCATTTTATAAAAGAAAAGCTTACAAAGACTAGACCTCTGGAACTTCAAATTTTATTTGTTTTTCATTATAATCTCACCTCTTCAAGAAAAAAAAATGCAATATCTGCTAAGTCATTAGCACAATACAAAGCCCCTTTTATTAAATATAAATCAGAGAGAAAATATCTAATATAACCTTCTTATATTGACACTAGTTACATTTTTTTAAAATGCAGATACTCAAATATTATTGAGAAAACCTAAATCATTGAAGAATATGTTCATAAACTAAAACAAAAACTGTAGTGCAGTAAAAGAAAATGAAAGAACCACTCTTCTTTCCCACTAACTTAGCCATATTGAAGCTATTTTAGTCAGCCAACAGCATTGATTCAATATCCACTAGTACAGAGCACTGCATATGTTCTTTGAGTTCAATCAAATAGAACATATAACTCTTGCCTTTAAAGACCTTTCTTTCTAATAAGTCTCCATTAACACAGAAGCATTGAAACACATTCAGAATCCACAGATTGCATTAAGATTTACACAATCAATGGACAGGGAAGTTTAAAGAATGGGCAGCAGAGGAGAGTCCAGAATGCAGTCGGGAGTGCTAGTTTTGATCTCATCAAAGTATCACACCCCATCAACTTTTCTGGCTTCGTACCATATAATAGTACAACCTCTGTGGATAACCAGAGGTTATCAAGGACAGCTGTGAGCATAAACAGCAGCGATAGGACCATCAGATAGTCATATGGATGTGTTTATTTTTCCTGCCCTTGGGAGGCCCAGAGGAGCTGCCTATTTGTCCTCTATGTCTAGAAGATCAAGAACCAGAGGGAACAGAGACACTTCCTTGGGGTGCTTTGACAGAAGGCAGGAGACAGTTGGCCTATTTCTACACTCCCAGTCTGGGGAAAGGGGAGGCACTGTGGGTCTGTGATGACTTCCTGCCTTAGTGATTGTCCTCTCTTGGAAACTCTAACACAAAGACCCAAGTTCCAGTAAGCAAAGAAAGAAAACTAACAATCCATTCAAGGAAAATACATCAGAACAACAGAACTCGTGCGGGGCCAATAGAGCAGTTAGAGTAAAGACTTGACAACTTGAGTAAGGAATTAATAAGAACCCTTCAGGAAATTCAAGTACAGCACTTGGGAGACTGTGGAAATAAGTAATTTAATACATGAATCAAAGGAGATATGTAGAAGTGACCCAGACGATCAAGGGAGTCAACTATGTCCGAACATAGAGGGCAAGAACATGAAGAAATGAGAATGAGGGGAAAGATAATACTTTCAGAAGTCTAAGAGACCAAACATTCAAGTTAAGAGAATTTCTACAAGGCAATGTAAGAACTGGGACAAAAGAGGAATGATTAAAGACATGATAGAGAAAATGTTCTGTAAATTACATAACAAATCCCTGTAGTCTCTTGGTAGATTGAGAAGAAAAGATAAACATGTAGGAAAAAAAATTTTTAGAAAATATTTCTGAACTCCAAGGAGAAAGGGATAATCTTAAAACTTTCAAGTGAAACAAGTTACAATGAAAAAGAAACTGAAAGACATTGAGCTTCATCAGCAACACCCGAGAGGAGAAGGCAGTGAAATGACACCATCACACTACAGAGGAATTTTATTGCAAGCCACGATATCAAAATTGATTAAAAATTCACTTTAAATAATTATGATATTGGCAAAAAATAGACAAATGTTTGTAGAAGAGCCTAGCAATTTTAAAAATAAACCTACATTCATAGGACATTTTAATATCTGACAAAGGTAGAAGTTTAGTCTGCTGAGAATATTATGATGACGCAACTGGCTCCTGGTTTAAAAAGAATACAAAATTGTATGCTAAAATAACATAAAATTGTTCCATTATCCTATGCTCTATTCAAAACTAAATTCCAGGTGAATAAAAGCACTATTTTTAAAATTATGAACAAAATACTTGCAATTCAGATCACAGATTATATTATTAGTATTCATAATAAAACTAACTGGAAATAAAGTGAATGTCCATCAATAGGGGAATTACATGAAAATTTATGGCTCATATTGCAAGATTATAAAGTCATTAAACATAAGTTAGGGTCATGCTAATTGACTCAAAGGGACTTTCACTGGTCGTGGAGTAAAAACAAGAAAATAAGAAATGAGTTTTTACCTTCATGCTTATAGAAATTTAAAAAGACTGATTACATCTATTATTGGAAGGCATGGAGGAAAAGGTTTGGGTTTATACACTGGTGTTTGAAATTTCAAGTGTTATACTTTATTGAAAGTGTCTGGATTGAATTGAATTCAACTAAATAGAATTCAGTTGACTCATAAAGAATCAAATGCAAGTTCCCATTCTGTCTGTTTTAGACTCTATTTTACAAACAAAAGAATTAAATAGAAATCAATAACTATAGGCAACATTTAGAAAAGTCTGAACTTTTGAATACAATCTTTCTGGGTCACTCATGTTCTCTTGTTCAAATATACATGGGCTATCACATTGTCCTTGTTATAGCTTTCTCAATTATATGAATAAGTAACATTAAAAATTGTGCTCCAAGAGTTCATGGCATGGTTAAAGCCTCCTAACTTTACAGCACGTTAGATACTAGTCTTGTGAGCTTTGTCTCTACCTGTGGCAGCATTATAGACATATTGTATCTGTAAAATGACATGTGCTTATTTTTAAATTTGGTTTTGAGTATTAGTCAGAATAAACAAGGTAATGCTGCAGTAACAAAATAACCCAGCAATCTCAATAGCTCATTAAAAGTAAAGTTTATTTCTTAATCCTACTGCATGTTAATCAAGGGTCTGCTTCAAGTAGTCACTCAGGAACTCGGTTTTTTCAAGTTCCACAATGTTCATTGAACACACAGCCTCTTCATGTCATGGAACACCCAACCACTTCATGGGAAGGTGCCACGAAGAGACAGTCTTCTTTTGGCAGGGGATAAGGGTTTTGGATGTTTCCTCATTGGTAATTAAATTCTTTGACCTGTTTGTTCACAACTTATTGAGTAGGACTAGTTAATTTGTACCTGACTGAGGGGCAGTGAAAGAGAACTTCCCAGATGCTCAGAGGAGGTATAACTAGAATTGGCTGATCCCTTTTGTTCTCTACCAAAGTACATTTTGAGGATTTAGGGTTGTGATTGTGTTTTGTTTTGTTAAACTGTAAGTCTAAGTCATAGATGGTGGTATGGTAAAGGAGGCTACAAAAATTAATTTATTCAATAAAAAATGCTATAAAGGGAATTTAGATACCTGCTAAGGTGGCTGAAAGGGAAGGGAATGGAAGATTTCATGGTGGCAGCTCAAGAAGAATTGGATGCTATTTACAGTAACAAATAAGGTATGGAATTAGGTTATAAAAACAGTGTGTAGGAATTGCAAAGAAAGGACAAAAGGCAGCTAATAAAGATAAAGGAAGTAGACAAGGCTGCTATCAAAGTGATGCAGCATAATATGACATTTCAAAATAGTACAGTGGAGAAGAAAAGCACTGAATATGATTTGATTGCTCAGACTGACATTAAGCAACTGTGGCTGCTGCTGAGTCCTTATGTTTACAGCAAACCTCCAGTATAGTATGTATGATAATTTGGCATATCATGTTTTAGGATTTAGCTTGAAGTCAGGCAGTTAGCTACAGCCCTGAATTCTGAATAAGATATTAGTTTTGTTTTTACTTGAAGTATTGAGAGCTTCCTGAAATTCTTTTTTCTCTAAAAATACCACAGTTACAAAAGCATGACAAGAGAGTTCACATATGTCTTTGAATTAACTTTAACAAATGCCATATTTTCCTTTTTCAAACAGGTATCTTCAGGCACTTCACTCTATACCCTGTTATGCATTCAACGTGCATGACCAAGATTTACCCAGTGAATTCTGTCTGTAAACAGCAAAAGCCAAGAGCAGATTTCCCAGGAAAACCAGACTCTAATGGTAGATATCACCTCACTGACTATAAAGTTAGATACTGTAATATAATCCAAAACTTTTTTTTTTTTTTTTTTTTTTTTTTTTGCAAATAAGGTAATTTTATTTTTTTTTTTATTTTTTTTTTTTATTTTATTTATTTTTTATTATACTTTAAGTTTTAGGGTACATGTGCACATTGTGCAGGTTAGTTACATATGTATACATGTGCCATGCTGGTGCGCTGCACCCACTAACTCGTCATCTAGCATTAGGTATATCTCCCAATGCTATCCCTCCCCCCTCCCCCCTCCCCACCACAGTCCCCAGAGTATGATATTCCCCTTCCTGTGTCCATGTGATCTCATTGTTCAATTCCCACCTATGAGTGAGAATATGCGGTGTTTGGTTTTTTGTTCTTGCGATAGTTTACTGAGAATGATGGTTTCCAATTTCATCCATGTCCCTACAAAGGATATGAACTCATCATTTTTTATGGCTGCATAGTATTCCATGGTGTATATGTGCCACATTTTCTTAATCCAGTCTATCATTGTTGGACATTTGGGTTGGTTCCAAGTCTTTGCTATTGTGAATAATGCCGCAATAAACATACGTGTGCATGTGTCTTTATAGCAGCATGATTTATAGTCATTTGGGTATATACCCAGTAATGGGATGGCTGGGTCAAATGGTATTTCTAGTTCTAGATCCCTGAGGAATCGCCACACTGACTTCCACAATGGTTGAACTAGTTTACAGTCCCACCAACAGTGTAAAAGTGTTCCTATTTCTCCACATCCTCTCCAGCACCTGTTGTTTCCTGACTTTTTAATGATTGCCATTCTAACTGGGGTGAGATGATATCTCATAGTGGTTTTGATTTGCATTTCTCTGATGGCCAGTGATGATGAGCATTTTTTCATGTGTTTTTTGGCTGCATAAATGTCTTCTTTTGAGAAGTGCCTGTTCATGTCCTTCGCCCACTTTTTGATGGGGTTGTTTGTTTTTTTCTTGTAAATTTGTTTGAGTTCACTGTAGATTCTGGATATTAGCCCTTTGTCAGATGAGTAGGTTGCGAAAATTTTCTCCCATGTTGTAGGTTGCCTATTCGCTCTGATGGTAGTTTCTTTTGCTGTGCAGAAGCTCTTTAGTTTAATTAGATCCCATTTGTCAATTTTGTCTTTTGTTGCCATTGCTTTTGGTGTTTTGGACATGAAGTCCTTGCCCACGCCTATGTCCTGAATGGTAATGCCTAGGTTTTCTTCTAGGGTTTTTATGGTTTTAGGTCTAACATTTAAATCTTTAATCCATCTTGAATTGATTTTTGTATAAGGTGTAAGGAAGGGATCCAGTTTCAGCTTTCTACATATGGCTAGCCAGTTTTCCCAGCACCATTTATTAAATAGGGAATCCTTTCCCCATTGCTTGTTTTTCTCAGGTTTGTCAAAGATCAGATAGTTGTAGGTAAGCGGCGTTATTTCTGAGGGCTCTGTTCTGTTCCATTGATCTATATTTCTGTTTTGGTACCAGTACCATGCTGTTTTGGTTACTGTAGCCTTGTAGTATAGTTTGAAGTCAGGTAGTGTGATGCCTCCAGCTTTGTTCTTTTGGCTTAGGATTGACTTGGCGATGCGGGCTCTCTTTTGGTTCCATATGAACTTTGAAGTAGTTTTTTCCAATTCTGTGAAGAAAGTCATTGGTAGCTTGATGGGGATGGCATTGAATCTGTAAATTACCTTGGGCAGTATGGCCATTTTCACGATATTGATTCTTCCTACCCATGAGCAAGGAATGTTCTTCCATTTGTTTGTATCCTCTTTTATTTCCTTGAGCAGTGGTTTGTAGTTCTCCTTGAAGAGGTGCTTCACATCCCTTGTAAGTTGGATTCCTAGGTATTTTATTCTCTTTGAAGCAATTGTGAATGGGAGTTCACTCATGATTTGGCTCTCTGTTTGTCTGTTGTTGGTGTATAAGAATGCTTGTGATTTTTGTACATTGATTTTGTATCCTGAGACTTTGCTGAAGTTGCTTATCAGCTTAAGGAGATTTTGGGCTGAGACGATGGGGTTTTCTAGATAAACAATCATGTCGTCTGCAAACAGGGACAATTTGACTTCCTCTTTTCCTAATTGAATACCCTTTATTTCCTTCTCCTGCCTGATTGCCCTGGCCAGAACTTCCAACACTATGTTGAATAGGAGCGGTGAGAGAGGGCATCCCTGTCTTGTGCCAGTTTTCAAAGGGAATGCTTCCAGTTTTTGCCCATTCAGTATGATATTGGCTGTGGGTTTGTCATAGATAGCTCTTATTATTTTGAAATATGTCCCATCAATACCTAATTTATTGAGAGTTTTTAGCATGAAGGGTTGTTGAATTTTGTCAAAGGCTTTTTCTGCATCTATTGAGATAATCATGTGGTTTTTGTCTTTGGCTCTGTTTATATGCTGGATTACATTTATTGATTTGCGTATGTTGAACCAGCCTTGCATCCCAGGGATGAAGCCCACTTGATCATGGTTGATAAGCTTTTTGATGTGCTGCTGGATTCGGTTTGCCAGTATTTTATTGAGGATTTTTGCATCAATGTTCATCAAGGATATTGGTCTAAAATTCTCTTTTTTGGTTGTGTCTCTGCCAGGCTTTGGTATCAGAATGATGCTGGCCTCATAAAATGAGTTAGGGAGGATTCCCTCTTTTTCTATTGATTGGAATAGTTTCAGAAGGAATGGTACCAGTTCCTCCTTGTACCTCTGGTAGAATTCGGCTGTGAATCCATCTGGTCCTGGACTCTTTTTGGTTGGTAAACTATTGATTATTGCCACAATTTCAGCTCCTGTTATTGGTCTATTCAGAGATTCAACTTCTTCCTGGTTTAGTCTTGGGAGAGTGTATGTGTCGAGGAATGTATCCATTTCTTCTAGATTTTCTAGTTTATTTGCGTAGAGGTGTTTGTAGTATTCTCTGATGGTAGTTTGTATTTCTGTGGGATCGGTGGTGATATCCCCTTTATCATTTTTTATTGCATCTATTTGATTCTTCTCTCTTTTTTTCTTTATTAGTCTTGCTAGCGGTCTATCAATTTTGTTGATCCTTTCAAAAAACCAGCTCCTGGATTCATTAATTTTTTGAAGGGTTTTTTGTGTCTCTATTTCCTTCAGTTCTGCTCTGATTTTAGTTATTTCTTGCCTTCTGCTAGCTTTTGAATGTGTTTGCTCTTGCTTTTCTAGTTCTTTTAATTGTGATGTTAGGGTGTCAATTTTGGATCTTTCCTGCTTTCTCTTGTGGGCATTTAGTGCTATAAATTTCCCTCTGCACACTGCTTTGAATGCGTCCCAGAGATTCTGGTATGTTGTGTCTTTGTTCTCGTTGGTTTCAAAGAACATCTTTATTTCTGCCTTCATTTCGTTATGTACCCAGCAGTCATTCAGGAGCAGGTTGTTCATTTTCCATGTAGTTGAGCGGCTTTGAGTGAGATTCTTAATCCTGAGTTCTAGTTTGATTGCACTGTGGTCTGAGAGATAGTTTGTTATAATTTCTGTTCTTTTACATTTGCTGAGGAGAGCTTTACTTCCAACTATGTGGTCAATTTTGGAATAGGTGTGGTGTGGTGCTGAAAAAAATGTATATTCTGTTGATTTGGGGTGGAGAGTTCTGTAGATGTCTATTAGGTCCGCTTGGTGCAGAGCTGAGTTCAATTCCTGGGTATCCTTGTTGACTTTCTGTCTCGTTGATCTGTCTAATGTTGACAGTGGGGTGTTAAAGTCTCCCATTATTAATGTGTGGGAGTCTAAGTCTCTTTGTAGGTCACTCAGGACTTGCTTTATGAATCTGGGTGCTCCTGTATTGGGTGCATAAATATTTAGGATAGTTAGTTCCTCTTGTTGAATTGATCCCTTTACCATTATGTAATGGCCTTCTTTGTCTCTTTTGATCTTTGTTGGTTTAAAGTCTGTTTTATCAGAGACTAGGATTGCAACCCCTGCCTTTTTTTGTTTTCCATTTGCTTGGTAGATCTTCCTCCATCCTTTTATTTTGAGCCTATGTGTGTCTCTGCACGTGAGATGGGTTTCCTGAATACAGCACACTGATGGGTCTTGACTCTTTATCCAACTTGCCAGTCTGTGTCTTTTAATTGGAGAATTTAGTCCATTTACATTTAAAGTTAATATTGTTATGTGTGAATTTGATCCTGTCATTATGATGTTAGCTGGTGATTTTGCTCGTTAGTTGATGCAGTTTCTTCCTAGTCTTGATGGTCTTTACATTTTGGCATGATTTTGCAGCGGCTGGTACCGGTTGGTCCTTTCCATAGTTAGCGCTTCCTTCAGGAGCTCTTTTAGGGCAGGCCTGGTGGTGACAAAATCGGTCAGCATTTGCTTGTCTGTAAAGTATTTTATTTCTCCTTCACTTATGAAGCTTAGTTTGGCTGGATATGAAATTCTGGGTTGAAAATTCTTTTCTTTAAGAATGTTGAATATTGGCCCCCACTCTCTTCTGGCTTGTAGGGTTTCTGCCGAGAGATCCGCTGTTAGTCTGATGGGCTTCCCTTTGAGGGTAACCCGACCTTTCTGTCTGGCTGCCCTTAACATTTTTTCCTTCATTTCAACTTTGGTGAATCTGACAATTATGTGTCTTGGAGTTGCTCTTCTCGAGGAGTATCTTTGTGGCGTTCTCTGTATTTCCTGAATCTGAACGTTGGCCTGCCTTGCTAGATTGGGGAAGTTCTCCTGGATAATATCCTGCAGAGTGTTTTCCAACTTGGTTTCATTCTCCGCATCACTTTCAGGTACACCAATCAGACGTAGATTTGGTCTTTTCACATAGTCCCATATTTCTTGGAGGCTTTGCTCATTTCTTTTTATTCTTTTTTCTCTAGACTTCCCTTCTCGCTTCGTTTCATTCATTTCATCTTCCATTGCTGATACCCTTTCTTCCAGTTGATCGCATCGGCTCCTGAGGCTTCTGCATTCTTCACGTAGTTCTCGAGCCTTGGTTTTCAGCTCCATCAGCTCCTTTAAGCACTTCTCTGTATTGGTTATTCTAGTTATACATTCTTCTAAATTTTTTTCAAAGTTTTCAACTTCTTTGCCTTTGGTTTGAATGTCCTCCCGTAGCTCAGAGTAATTTGATCGTCTGAAGCCTTCTTCTCTCAGCTCGTCAAAATCATTCTCCATCCAGCTTTGTTCCGTTGCTGGTGAGGAACTGCGTTCCTTTGGAGGAGGAGAGGCGCTCTGCATTTTAGAGTTTCCTGTTTTTCTGTTCTGTTTTCTCCCCATCTTTGTGGTTTTATCTACTTTTGGTCTTTGATGATGGTGATGTACAGATGGGTTTTCGGTGTGGATGTCCTTTCTGTTTGTTAGTTTTCCTTCTAACAGACAGGACCCTCAGCTGCAGGTCTCAGATGGAAATGCAGAAATCACCCGTCTTCTGCGTCGCTCACGCTGGGAGCTGTAGACCGGAGCTGTTCCTATTCCTATAATCCAAAACTTTAAAACACATGTTTACCTTTCCACCCGCTATTAACTTATTTTCCTTATAATGGATGGTTGGTCCTCCTTCTACTATATGGTGTATTTGTATTTGTACTATATGATGTATATGATTAAATTGTATTTAATATATTGCTTGTCATCTACATCACAGAAAATTTAATAAACACTTATGTAAACCTGCTATTATAATCACTCTCTAAAAAAAGAAACTTCATTAAGTCCACTTTAAAATTAAATTTGAGAATTCATCCTAACTCATTATTATAGACAAATATATGTAAATGGTGACATTTTAATACAGTCATTTGAACATATTTTTTAAAATTGATGAATGATTGCCAAAAGCAAATTTTCTGAAAAGTAATATTTTAGACAAAGGGCCAAAAGCTGATTTTAGTCATTGAAGTGAGTAATTTCCTTTTCAAACCTCTTGACATCTGAACTATAATCATTTTCTGTCTCCCCAACATAAAAGATGGTTAAAAATTTATAGAGAAGAAAATATTAAAAAATGAGAACATTCTGAGTCACTAACTCAGATTCTAACAATCCGAGTTAGTGACTCAGAATATTCTCATTTTATAAGATTTTCTTGAAAATTACGTTTTCAAGGTCCTAACAGTGTTGTTCCTTGAAAAACATGCGATTTATTTATCATATATTTTACTAATAACTAAAATCAGCTTCCATATGCTTTATTAATAAAGCAAAGCCATAAATGTAACAGCAAAATAGATACATTCTTGCTATTTCTAGCACATCATCTTCATGATGAGGAATTTAAAGTGATGGAAGCATTGAAGTAAAAATTAAAAATTTGAAATTTGAAGTTATCCACTTAAAAAATTTGGAACAATATAAATGAAAATATCATTCCTAAGGTATAACTGTTGACATTATTGTTTGTTAAGAAAAATTAGTATTTAGCCATTATAATTTGGAAAGACATAATACATCCTTCAGAGAGATTCTTCTTCTAATTGCCCCAACAACTTAGATTATGGTGTCACTAAGTTCCATTCTGTCTTAATCCTATACTACAATTATTCTTCTCACACTCCTAGGGAGATTGAATCCACTTATATGCTTTTAATTATCATCTATGTGCAATGACTTTCAAACCCTACAGCTCTTGATTCTGAGTTTTAAGCCTAAATAGCCACATCCATTCAGGATGTCTCCATTTCATTGGCCACAAGTGACTCAAACTCAATTGTTTCAAAGTTAACTTCATCATCCTTCACCCCCAACTCCCCTGCCTTGGATTAAAAATTGGGATCCTTCAATGGCATTTCAATGACCCACACCAACAGACACTAACTTACTCTTGATATCGTTCTAGACAGCTTCTCCATCTTTATACTTGCCTCCCTACCCTAACACATATCTAATCATCGCCCAGTCTAACAGTTCTATCTTCTAAAGAAACCATTAATTTTTTTACTTTCATTTTTTAATATTAGCATACACACTCAGGCCAGGACTCTTCTCTGTTAAATTACAGTAATCACTTCCTAAGTTTTCTCCTTAACAGCCTGGCCTTGCCAATTCTAATCTATTCTTCACATTGATACCCCTAAAATGCAAATTGGGCCATGTTAATTATGTTTCCATCAAAATTCTTCAGTGACTACCCAAGAAGGATAAAATCCAAAATCCAAAACACATCATACATCTCCTTCATGACTTCTGACCTTCTCCACTTTGCATTCCAGGCACATCAAACTTAAATCCTTATATATGCTATGCTCCTTCTCAATTGTGTGATCTGCAATAAGAATATTCTTCAGTTAGGAACATTATTTCTTCATTTGGTTACTTATGGATCCCAATGTTAATATTAATTATTGTGGGAGGCCATTTTTAAACCCTTTATAAATTTAAGATTGGTATTCTCTCTCTTTCTCTCTCAAACAATTTTATTGAGGTATAATTGCTATAACAAAAAACTGGCACATGTTTAAGGTACACAATCTGATGCGTTTCAGCACATGCATATACCTATGTATGATACCATCCACACAATTAAGATTATGAGCATATCCATCCCTCCAAAAGATTTTTTATGTTCGTGTGTGTGTGTGTGTGTGTGTGTTCGGGGTCAAAATACTCAATATAAGATCTTCCTTCTTAACAAATTTTTAAGTGTACAATACTGAATTTTAAACATAGGCATTATGTTGTACAGCAGATCTCTAGAACTGATTCACATTGCATATTTTCTCTTATGACTAAATAGTGTACAATTCTTCATAGCATGTGGTTATCATACCTTGTTTTAATTATATACAAACAGTCCCCTCTTTGCATGGTTCCAATATGCACAGAGTTTAATTATCTTGATTTAGTTAAATCACACAAATCACCCAATAACAGAGTTCACATTAAGTTGGCAGGGTATATTACCTGTGAGTAATTGCATAAGTTATAAACTTTTCCACTATCTCTTTAGCCTACAAATCACTTCATAAATAGCAAATATGCATCATGATCAGTTACCAATAACAGAACTTCTTTCAAAGTCTGTCAGTGTTTGGTCACTACGCATCTGTTATTTTGTTTACTTAGATAAGAAAGCATTTGGTTGTGTTGCCTTGTTGTCTCCCTATAATTAATCCACATGATATTTTACAAAAATGGAAAATGGAAAGAGGAAATCGGCCAAGAAAAATGAAAGTGCAGCAAAGAAGCAAAAAGTGATAACATTAGAAGTGAAATTTGGATTGTACACTAATGGAGTTTTAGAAAAAAATAGATGACTATCAGAACATTGATACTGCTGCAATTGGAGAAACTCTAGATATGCTGCCAGAAGAATTTACCTAGGATGAATTTATTAATGTAAATAAGGAAAGTAGTTGTGATGAAAAGAATAAGCGATGTCCCAGCAAAATTAAAGAACTCTCAGAGGTATTTCACAACATTTACAGTACAAGGGATAAAGTGTTGGAAGCTGGTCCAGATTTAGAAAGGAGCATGACAATTCACCAAGGCATTAATAAGATATTTGCTTCACATCATTATTTATATGAGGAGAAGGCAAGCACTATTCAAACTATACTTGATAAATTTTTACAAAGAACTGCAATAGTCATCTTACTGTTTCTAATGTTTTAAATTACAGTGCACTAAAGAAATATTAGTTTTAGTACGTTTTAACATCCCTTCATAATACAAACCCTCAATAAACTAAGTATTGAAGGAACATACTTCAAAATGATAAGAGCCATCTATGACAAACCCACAGCCAACATCACACTGAACTGGCAAAAGCTGGGAGCATTCCTCCCGAGAACTGGAACAAGACAAGAATGTCCACTCTCACCACTCCTATTAAATATAATGCTAGAAGCCCTAGCAAGAGCAATCAGGCAAGAGAAAGAAATAAAAGGCATCCAAATTGGAAACATTGAAGTCAAATTATCTCTATTCACTGATGACATGATCTTACACATAGAAAACCTGAAAGACTCCACCAAAATACTCCTAGACTTGATAAACAACTTCAGTATAGTTTCAGAATACAAAATCAGTGTATAAAAATCAGTAGGATTTCTATATACCAATAACATTTAAGATGAGAACAAAATCAATAACAATCCCATTTATAATAGCTACACACACACAAATACCTAGGAATATATTTAACTAAGGAGGTGAAATATCTCTACAAGAAGAACTACAAAACACTAATGAAAGAACTTACAGATGACACAAACAAGTGGAAAAACATCCCATGCCTATCAGTTGAAAGAATCAATGTAGTTAAAATGACTATGCTTCCCAAAGCAATCTACAGATTCAATTCAATTCTCATCAAAACTACCAATATCATTCTTCCCAGAATTAGAAAAAAAATCCTAAAATGTATATGTAACTAAAAAAGAACCTGAATAGCTAAAGCAATCCTAAGTGAAAAGAACAAAGCTGGAGGCATCACATTACCTGACTTTAAATTATACTATAAAGCTATAGTAACTAAAACAACCTGGCACTGTTGTTTAAAATAGACACATAGATCAATGAAATGGAACAGAGAACCCATAAATAAAGCCACATACTTACAACCAACTGAACTTCAACAAAGTTGACCAAAAAAAAAGGGGGGTGGAAGGACTTCCTATTCAATAAATGGTGCTGGAAAAATAGGGCAGCCCTATGCAGAAAAATGAAACTGGACACCTCTCTCTCACCATAAACAAAAATAACTCAAGGTGAATTAAAGACTTAAATATAAAACCTGAAAAGATGTAAGTCCAAGAAGAAAACCTAGGTAAAACTCTTCTGGACCTTGGCCTAGGAAAAGAATTTATGACTAAGACCCCAGAAGCAAATGCAACAAAAACAAAAATAGACAAATGTAACTTAATTAAACTAAAAAGCTTCTGCACAGCGAAAGAAATAATCAGTAGAGTAAACAGGCAACCTACAGAATGGGAGAAAACATTTGCAAATTATGCTTCTGCCAGAGAATTCATATGAAGATTCTATTAGGTTTGTGCAAAAGTAGTGGCAAAAACCACAATTACCTTTACACCAACCTAATAAAAAGAACTCAAACAACTCCACAAGAAGGAAACAAAACCCACTAAAAAGTGGGCAAAAGTCATGACTAGACACTTCTCAAAAGAAGACATGCAAGGGGCCGACAAACATATGAGAAAATGCTCAACCTTTTTTTAAACATCAGATAAATACAAATTAAACCACAATAAGATATCATCTTTCACCAGTCAGAATGGCTATTATTAAAAAGTCAAAAGCAACAGCGGTTGGCATGAATGTGGAGAAAAGGGTATGCTTATAACACTGTTGGTGAGAATGTACATTAGTACAACCTCCATGGAAAAAAGTATGGAGATTTCCCAAAGATCTAATAATATAACTACCATGTGACCCAACAATCCCACTACTGGGTATCAATCCAAGGGAAAATAAATTATTTTATCAAAAAGATACCTGCACTTGTATGTTTATTGCAGCACTATTCAATAGCAAAGTCATGGAATCAACCTAAGTGTTCATCAGTGGTTGCTTGGATTAAAAAATGTGGTATATATACATCACAGAATACTACACAGCTATAAAAAAAAAAAGAACAAAATCACGTCTTTTGCAGCAACTTGAATGCAGCTGGAGGCCATTATCATAAGTGAAATAACTCAGAAACAGAAATCAAATACTATATGTTCTCACTTATAAGTGGAAGCTAAACAGTGAGTACACATGGACATCAAAATGAAAACAACAAACACTGGGGGCTCCCAAAGTGGGGAGGTTGGAAGGAAAGTGAGTGTTGAAAAATTACCTATTGGTTACAATGGTCACTGTTTGGATGATGGTCACTGGAAGCCCAAACCCCACCATTATACAATATATCCATGTAACAAATCTGTACATGTACACCCTGAATCTAAAGTAAAATAAAATTTAAAAAAACTACCAAGTTTTTGCAATAACCTAGACATTGAAAGACAGGATACAAACTTACATGTATACAATTTCAAGTATATAAAATATGCATGTAAAATAATAAAGGAATATAGCATAAAAATGTAATAATTGTGCATCAGCTAAAGTCTTCTAGAAAGCTGAAGCTAAGAGAGAGTTGGTGTGCAAGAGGTTTATGTAAGGTTGATGGAGAAAGGTTGTGGGTGTAACACCTATGGAAATTAAATAAGAGGTAGCAAGTTTGAGCAGAGAAAGGCTTAGCTCATAGTGCAGATCTGATATCTGATACCTGTGAAAATAAGGGGAGGAGAAGGAAGAATTTGGCAAAGAAAGTCTCAAACTACTGTGTAGATCTGACAAGTCCTTGCCAACCCAAATATTGCTCGTTGGAGGAGTCCTCTGATGGCCAAAACAGCCAGGACCTAGATGTCCTGTCATGCTCATTTCGTGGCTTTGGAATAGTCCAGGAAAAAGAGGACTTTTGCTCAAACATTGTCACAGATCATTACAGTGCTGCAGCTGGAGGCTGTCAGTCAACTGAACTCCTCACAACTGAATGACAAGTTTTTTTCAGGAAGGGAAATTGTGATCTCTTGGTGGAATAATGGGTAATTGTCTAATTTGTATAACTTTTAGCAATTATAACTTTTAATTATATAACTTTTAATTATATATATAACTTTTAATTATAACTTTTAATATATATAACTTTTAATTATAACTTTTAACAATTATAGTCTAATTTGTATAACTTTTGTATTTTTTTATGGTTGGCATGTTCTGTTTTTCTCATTTCAAAAAAGTAAACTTTGATTTTTAAAAAATTAGCCTTGAAGTTGTCATCAGCCAAGACACAAAAATAGAACTGCAAATGTTTTACATGCAGCGAAGAAGCATATGAGAAAAACTTCAACATCACTGACCATTAGAGAAATGCAAATCAAAACCACAATGAGATACCATCTCACATTGGTCAGAATGGCTATTATTAAAAAGTCAAAAAATAACAGGTGCTGATGAGGTTGCAGAGAAAAAGGAATGCCTATACACTGTTGCTGGGAGTATAAATTAGTTCAACTATTGTAGAAAAGAGTGAAGTGATTCCTTAAAGACCCCAAAACAGAGCTACCATTCGACCCAGCAATCACATTACTGGGTATATATCCAAAGGAATATAAATTGTTCTATCATAAAGACAGAAGCATGCATATGTTCATTGCAGCACTATTCACAATAGCAAAGACATGAAATCAACCTCAATGCCCATCAAAGATAGACTAGATAAAGAAAATGTGGTACATATACACCATGGAATACTATGCAGCCATAAAAAATAATGAGCTCATGTCCTTTGCAGGGACATGGAGAGAGCTCAAGGCCATTATCCTTAGCAAACTAACAAAGGAACAGAGAACCAAATATCATATCTTCTTACTTATTAGTGGGGGCTAAATGAAAACAGATAGACACATACAGCAGAACAACAGATACTGGGGCCTATCAGAGGATGGAGGAAGGAGAGGATCAGAAAAAATAACTAATGGGTACTAAGCTTAATACTTGGGTGATGAAATAATCTGTACAGTAAACGCCCATGACACAAGTTTACATATATAACAAACCTGCACATGTACCCCTGAACTTAAAGGTAAAAAAAAAATTAAACTACATTAAATTAAATCTATACTCTAGGGACAGCTAGATAACATTTAAAGCACCCAATCATAAACCCACCCTCCAGAAGTGACCATTGCAAATACTTTAAATATTGTTATCTAAATCTTCACTAGAGGGTTCGTTAATTAAAAAGTATATTAATTACACAGTGGTGAAATGTGCTGTATTGGAGGACTGGAAAGAGTAAAACACCACTGCTCTTGTACAGACAATCTGAGTTCAACCACTATTATTTGAATTTGCTCCTCTGAAATTCAGATGTTGCCAATGTGATGGTATTAAGAGCTGAGATTTTTAAGAAGTAATTAGGTCGTGAGGACTCCTCCCCTCATGAATGGGATTCGGTGCCCTAAAAAGGTTTAACAAAAGGAGTCCATTTTTTTCCTGCCCTTCCACTTTCTGCCACGTGAGGACACAGCATTCATCTCCTTCGGAGGTTGTAGTATTCAAGACACCATCTTGGAAGCCAAGTGCAGTCCTCACTGGCGCCTTGGTCTTGCACTTCACAGTCTCTGGAACTGTGATATAAATATCTGTTCTTAATTTTTTAAAAAGAATTGCAAATGTTTTTAATTATTGCTTATTTGCACTGTATAACATCAATATCCACCATAGGCTATTTTAAACACTTTGAATTAACTCATTTCAAGGTTTTTTTTTTGGTTAATTCTAACTTCATATGACTTTCCTTGCACTTTGTTTTAGCTCTGTCATTGAAATTCTCCCTTTGTAATAGATGCACGTAATTAAGAACAGAAAAATCTGAAAGGACTGTAGAAGACACTTACTCTAGAGACCTGCAGATGGAGTAGTCAATGAAGGGTGAGGATGGGTGAGCTCCACCATTCTCAGCCCATTCTCTTTTATGTGTTTATTTATTAAGGTGCTAGTACACAAAATTATCCTTTAAACAAGTAGTTCTGCTGCTGAAAAGGATACAGTCACTGAATTCAAAATTCAACTAATTCTGTATAGCCTGCCCGTAAATCCCTATAACATAATTGTTTAAACCATGGTTCACTACCTCTAGCACTGGGTAAGTCACTACCTAATGAGACAAGTGTGTCTTTAGACTACTCTAATGGTAGAGAGTTATATCTATAAATGTTTGATAATAATGAACATAAACATTAGTCTCACTACCCCTGGTCTGTAGTAAAGGATTATTTCAGTTGTTTTGGGTCCATTATTATTTGGGCAAATGAAGAAGTAAAACTGTTAAAAGAACGGGAGTAAAATACAATGTTATGTACTATGATTTATATCCCTAGAGAATTCTTTTCCATGTTGACATTGGCATTTATCAGAATGACACTGAGTATATCCCCAGTATATATTTGTTAAAAGAACTAATGCTATCCACTATCTTCATTAATTAGTTGGAAATCTGTTATACTAAATTGTTGCCTCTTATCACATGAACATAAGAAGAGACTGTGGAAAATACCTCACATAGTCGTGAATATAAATATGAATTTACTGTTATTAGTGAAAACATGCAACCTTCTAGTGATGATGTCTAAGTGACGAAGATACTTCTTTTAATAACTCTCATTCTGAAATACTGCCATTCTGTGTCTACTGATGAATAAGATCATATATTCTTCTTTTGTATTAATAATTTTGAAATTGTCAACAGCCAGGTTTCTGACTTATCTCCTGTTCCCCATGTTGCTTTAGAACACTGAAAATATGTTGCAACAGGCCAGGTGACTCTATCTATCTATCTATCTATCTATCTATCTATCTATCTATCTATCTATCTACCTATCTATCTATCATCGATCTATTTTTGTGATTTAAAACTATTTATTTGCTTATAATTTAACTGGATTAGGTATTTGGGCAGGTCTCATCTGGCACAACGTGCCTCTATTCCACGTGGTATTGGCTAGGCTCACTCATATGTTTGTGGTAAGTTGGCAGGTCAGCTAGGGGTGGTTGGACATGAATAGCCTCACTCACATGTCTAGCATTGGGCTGGAGCTACGGCTAGGTTTCAATGGCCTCTCCTGCAGGCTGGCTTGGCCCTTTGCATGATGGCTAGGTTCCAAGCAGGCAAGAGTGGAAGTTGCAAGCTCTCTTGAGGCCTAGGCTCAGAAATTACAGTGTCATTTATGCTGCGTTCTGTTGGTCAAATCAAGTCACAAGAACAGCTCAGATTCAGGAAGTGGGGAAATGAACTCTACTTCTTGATGGGAATTGCTGCAACCAATTTCATTTCTTATTTATTTATTTGTTTATTTGAGATGGAGTTTTGCTCTTGTTGCCCAGAATGAAGTGCAATGGCGCTATCTCAGCTCACTGCAACCTCCACCTCCTGGATTCAAGCAATTCTCCTGCCTCAGCCTCCCAAGTAGCTGGGATTACAGGTGCCTGCTGCAACGCCCGGCTAATACTTTGTATTTTTAGTAGAAACCACTCCTGACGTCAGATGATCAATCCTCCTCAGCCTCCCAAAGTGCTGGGAGTACAGGCATGATTCACTGAGCCCTGCCTCATTTCTTTTAAATAATAAGATAAATAAGTTTTTTGTTTGTTTGTTTGTTATTGCCTTGATTTATCTTTCTTTTCGAATGTCATGTTACAACAAGCCTTACTTGGTTAAAAGATGTCTTCTGTGATTACTTGGTGTGGTCAGGGGTTGATTTTTAGGAGACTCATTTAGAGCACTAAATGCCTTTTGTAGAGGAAACATACAACCTGGTCTTCCTGAGGTGGTCCCAATTTATGCCAATAGGCCAAGATTCTGTTCGGTTTAAACTTTGTTTCATCGTCTTTAACTCTCAGTGTGGTATTTTGAACAACAAACACTTGTTAAAACCTATCTTGAGTTTTTATGACCTTATGGGTACTTTTGTTTTTACCTTTTCAAGGCAAAGATAATTTTCTTGGATAAAATATGCCAACAAAATATGCATTAAGTAGGTCTGTTATCTTAGCATCTAAGAAAAAAGGACCTATACCTTTCTTAACCTTCTCGCTTTTAACAAATTAAAATGAGCTCTTTTGGATCATTTTAAAAGAAAGAAAGCTCCAGCCAGTAAGAGACATTCTTACTCATACGGTTTTGGAAAACACTTTTGTAAACATCCTTGATGAAAAGTCCATTTTTTCACATTTTGCGCATGTTCTTTAATAGATAAGACTCAAGTTTATTGATTGAGTTTTGTTTTGGAGAGCCACATCTCTCTTAAAGATCTTCCTGTTAAGAATTTTAGACCATAGGCCGGGTGTGGTGGCTCATGCCTGTGATCCCAGCACTTTGCGGGCCAAGGCAGGTGGATCATCTGAGGTCAGGAGTTCGAGACCAGTCTGACCAACATGGTCAGGCTCTCTACTAAATACAAAAAAATTAGCCAGGCATGGTGGCACATGCCTGTAATCCCAACTACTTTGGAGGCTGAGGCAGGAGAATCACTTGAACCTGGGAGGCAGAGGTTGCAGTGAGCCGAGATTGTACCATTGCACTCCAGCCTGGGCAACAAGAGCAAAACTCCATCTCAAAAAAAAAAAATTAGACCATAAAATTATATTTATGTTTTCTCTAAATTGCTTCAAAACAACCAAGAATATACTGATTCCTCATTTTTTTTTACTCAGGTATCAATAAACTTAAGATGATACTTTTGCATTTTACTGTCAAATTTCTAACTTTACACATTTGCTTATCTGGCAAAATCTATTGCAAATGAAAGCTCTTCCCCTTAATCCCACTACTTTTTGTAAATTATCATCAAGGATGGTAAAATTAATTTATGTTATTCTCTGCTTTAAGTTAATGAATCTTTGACTTGATGTCTGGATAACTCACATTTCTATTACTATTACTCTTATGCTTGGCCCATGTAGAATGCTACTGTCCTTTTCTACATTAAACTTTAACACGAACTTATACATTTTTTCATAAGGTTCAATATACTGATGATTTTGTAGGCTGCATTATGCATTTCTTCAATTAAAATGGAAATGTGGGGTAGGACTTTCTTAGGGTCTGTGCATTCTTTATAAAGCCCAGTTGCTCTGGGGAAACAGCCAAGAAATTGGTCAGGATTATTTTTTAGGGGTTATTTTACTGGAGATTTTAAGAACTAATAACATCTTGAGTTATTTTTAGTTCAGGGGGATGTGGAAAGATATGCAATTGTAAAGTATTTTGTTGTAGATTAGTATCCATAATGGAAACCTAAACGGCAGATATAACTACAAACCCAGTGCAGTTTTTGTCTTCTGTATGTTGTTGGGGGAATCAAGTTTTACACACAGCAAGCACACGGCCTCCCTGATTCAGGATGCCTTTGTTAGGGTCTGTATTAGCCCTTAATTTTGTTGAAATCCTTTTTCCTTCTTCCTCTTGACAAGTAAGTTCCAAAATATAGTTTATTGTATCTTTCATCACTGAAAAGTGTGTTCCTTTTTCACATATGGGCAGTTCATACAAGGCAAAAATATTAAAGTTGGTTTTACTGCGTCGTATAACTTTGGTGTATATCAAACTAATTTTGACCAGTTTTGATCCTAAATCTCAAATCATGTAATTAATAATTTGCCTGTTTACTTATGACCCAACTGTAATTCTTTTATTAACAAAAGATTATAGGGAAGGATCCCTTATTAAGCTGATGACTAGACCTACAATTAATTTTCATTCAGTATATATTGTACCAGAGTATTAAAAGATATGTAATATTTTATTGACTAATCTATCCTTTAAAAGGAATACATTTTAGGATGTCATCATTTTGATGTGAATCATGTGAATGTTTATAAAATCCTACTTATTATACATTTAGTGTTTCAAGAGATTCATTTAATTGCCTTTTTGCCCACATATATTATGTGGTCTCTTTGCAACTGTTTTTTTTTTAAAAAAAAAGACATTAAAAGAATGGTTTATGTAGAGAAACATTAGTGGATGTTAATTGTCTCCCCACCTGTATTTATGGGTGTTAGATCACTGTTTTGATGGTTGAAAAGCTGTATTATCAGAGTAAAAGTATATCTGTAAACTTTATGGGAACCAAAAATTAGGAACAAAACTGTTTTCTTTAAAAAGAAATGGAAATGTGTAGTTTCCACTCACAATAACATCATTCCCGTTTCTTCTTTTATCTTCACCCCACCTTTATTCTGAAATTCCAGGAAGTTAAAATTCCTTGAGATAGAGCATTACTTTCTCTCTACAAAACTGTTTTTTCTGTCATAATATTCAACTGCTGAATATCATTATATTAGGTCTTACAGACACCTATGTTGCACATTTACCCCTTTGCATTAAAACTTGCCATTCATTTATGTGTTACTCATAATGGATATTGTAACATAGGCATCTGAAGAATATGTGAATGTGAATATACTGATCTTTTCCTGTGTGTCTAACCCCCACTAAGCAGAACCTGTCAGAAGAGTTTATAAGATACCTCATGTGATAACATGTTTCTGGAAAACAGAGCTGAATAACAGAAGAGTAAAAAGTTAATGTATGTTAAAGGTAATTTGGAAAAGTTCACATATATTACAAGGAGTATCATTAAATAGACCTCTTCTGCAGGCAACAGTTTTGTTATATAATAAACAAACACCTAAGGAATGAAAGGGAGAAGGTTTTAGACATTGATTTCCAATGCCCACAGTGTTTAGCTTGGCCCAAAGGAGGTTATCTTCTTTCCACTTCTGAGATATCTGTGCACTGGGTTCTTTCAGACAATCCAGGCAGTGGCACCTGAGAAACCTTGGGGCCAGAGTGAAACCTCAGGTGTGGCACTGAAAAGTAGAAGTGGGATGCAGGCTTCCTGGACCTGCTTTTGTAAATCACCAGAATCATATTTGAGATCCGGGTTATAAGATAATCCATAAGATGCACCTTACACTTAAGAAATATATGGTAAAAATAAAAAATAAAATAAATATATACATTACTGCCTTGCATTTAAAAATACATAAAAATTATTTAACAACTCCCTCACAATAAATTACTCAATAGTTATGATTTCATCTGGGCATTTGCTTTTTTACTTATATCATGTTAATTATTTTACAATTTAGTGTACTCTCATAACTCATGAATAGGGAATATAAATGGTTGGTTTATATATTTGGTCCATTTATTCAGGACTTATGTACTAAGAACTGTGAAATATATGAAATTTTACCCTGCTTGCCAACTAGCAATTTCTTGGATATTGGTACAATATCCTGAGTCAGAGTTGGAAAATAGTTTATAATTCATAGAAATAAGAGTAACTAGAGCTCATCATTTTTGCACTGGGTCTCTGTGCACCAATTCCCACAAGACAATATACAGTGGGTCAGAGAGCACCTGCACGCACAGTGGTTTGCTTTATAGGAGAAGAACCCTGAGTTTAGAGAACCTGAATCTTTTATTTCATAATTGGCAGTAAGAATGTTTCCTTTTGCTCTAGAAAGAGACACTATCTTTATCTTCAAAGACTATTTCACTTTTTGTTCTGGACTATTATTGCAAGGGTGTGCAGCCAGGACTACATGCTCTGTGAGGACAAGCAGGAGTCCCACTCCTTCTGAGATGGCAGGGTAGGAGCTCTGTGAGTGTGGCTGGAGCCATCCTGCTACAGCTCCAGCCCTGGGCATCTCTGTGCTTTTGGGGGCCTTGGAAGTCCCCCTCCTACCCCCGCAGGCTCAGAAGTGCCTGCTCCCACTGAAGGCTCCAATCTCAGAACAAAGTCAGGGCTGAGCCCAGGTGCTGTCGCAGTCAGGCCAGGTGTGCACACACTTGGGGCAGTGCCAACATGCCAGTCCCCTGCTGTCTTAGCCCCACCAGACTTAGGCCAAGTGGGTGCTGAGGACAGCCCAGCACTGGTGTGCAGGTGGCCCTTGGCATGAACAGCCTGGGCGCCATGAACAGCAGCAGTAGGCAGACATGCTACCAGACAGAATGGAATGGGTCCCTCGTGAAGACCCACCTTCAAGATGGAAAGGGCCTGAAACCTGGGGGCTTGGCCTCCAGTCCCACCATCTGGAGGAAGAACTTGTGGTGCTTTTCCCCGGGCCCACCCATGGCCACCCATGGGCAATCAGCACGTACTTCCTCCCCTCTGAGGCCCATAAAAACCCCAGACTCAGCCAGACTTGAAGAGAGGACAAAAGACAACAGGAAGACAACCAGACGACCTGCCAGCAAAGAGCAGTCACCTACTCCAGGGCCTCCTCTCTGCCAAGAGCTGCAGAGATGACCGGATGACCTGCCTGCAGAGAGCAGCTACCCATTCGAGGGCCTCTTCTCTGCTGAAAGCTGAACGCTCAGTGGGATGACCTGCCTGTAGAGGAGCTTCCCACTCCAGGGTCTCCTTTCTGCAAGGAGCTGAGCACTTATCAGGACACCTTGGGTATGGAAAGGAGGGGCCCACTGTGGGTCTCCCATGAGTTGTTCTATCACTCACTAAAGCTCCTCTTCATCTTGCTCATCCTCTGCTTGTATGCATACCTCATTCTTCCTGGATGTAGGACAAGAGCTCAGCGCCTGCTAAATGGCAAGGCTAAAAGAGCTGTAACACAAAAAGGGCTGAATCATGCTCCTTGCTGGCCACATCTTGGGTGAAGGAAAGGAGAGAAGAGCTGTAGCCCTTCAGGGACCCCAGACCTGGGAGCTCCCCAAGCCAGGACTGTGACTTCCTCTTTGGGGCCCTGTGGTTTGGGAAGTCTCAAAGCTTCTAGGTGCCACTGCATTCCTCAGTGCCAGCTGGGGAAGGTGCTTGTGGTGTGCCTGGTTCAGCCACAGCATTGGGGAGAGCCAGCGCCCATGCTGGCACCTGGTGCTGCCCACCCTGTGGCAGCAGCAGGCTTGTCTCAGCAGTGGCTGGAACACATGCTTGCTCACATACCCCTTGCTGCTCCATGCCTGTCTCACCCTTGGAGGCATGATATCCAGGCTGGTAGCATAAGCTGAGCACAGCCTGCTAGGCCAAGTGGGCCTAATGAGCCCAGTGGCCCCAGGCAAAACTCAGGCAAAGGTGCCACCAGCGACCGAGGTTTCTGGCCAGAAAAGCGACACCCCCAAAGATCCCATAACATTTTTATACGAAAGAAAATAAATGAAACAAGTGTTTGACCAACAGATATTCACTAAAAGACATTCTAAAGATACACTTTGGCCAAAAGAAAGTGATCAGAGGTGGAGGCTCTGGGCAGCCAACAGATGTAGAAGCAAATATATATTTAAAAACTTAATAATGTCTTTGGGTGAGGGTTGCAAAATAGAGCTAATATACAGAACAAAAATATCACACAGCCAGCTGGAGGTGATTGAGCTGATGTGTTCAGATTCTCATGTTATTCAAGAGATGGGGAAAATATAGATTAGATTTAGACTAAACCCAATGCAAGATGAGGAAATAAGTAATAAGAAGAAAACAGAAGTTAATGAGATAGAAAATAAACATACAAGAAAAAGAAGGATCAATAAAGCCAAATGTTTGTTGTTTAAAGGAATAATAAAATTCACAAACTAGTGCAAGGCTGAACTAGAGAAAATGAAGGAGGCACAGTAAATACTGTCAGCAACAAAAAAGTGGTTTAAGCACACATGCTGCAAAAAATAGCAATATTATAGAAACAGTGCAATTAAATTTGAAAAGAAATTGAAATTTATACAATTTTCCAAAATTGATTCAAGAAACAACAAAAAGCCTGAGCAATTATTTAATGATTAAATAAATTAAATTATTACGTAATTCCTTTCGGAAAAGAACACACCAGGCCCAGTTGGTTATACTAGTGAATTCTAGTAAATATTCAAACAACAAATAATTCCAGTCTTACACAAACTATTCCTGCATACAGAAAAAAAGGAATTTCTACCCAACTCCTCAATTAACAAAGATGTAATAATCCAAACTCTATATTAATAAATTAAATTTTGCAATGCATAAATAAGATAGAATACGGTGACAAAATTCGGTTGCTTTCAGGAATGCATGGTTAGAAAATAATGTAATTCACTACATTAACAGATTAAAAGAGACTAATCAAATGATGATTTTTGACAGACACAAAAAGGAATACATGAAAATTCAACATTCAGTTTTAGCAAACCAAGCATAGCTTAACAATTGATATCTACAAAGCAAAAAAGCTTTACAGTAAACATATTTAATTTTATAACATTGAAAACGTTTCCAGGGAAAAATCAATATGCCTAGCTTCATTATTTCCATTCAACATTAAGCTAGATGTCCTAGCCAGAATAGCACAGCAAGAAAGCTGAAATTTATAACATTTGGAAAGGATGAAAACGTAGTCATTCTTATTTGAAAATGATATGACCATAAACATCAAAAACACACAAAAATTTTACAACTAAATTATTTCCTTAGAAAGATGATGGCTTAAGGGTTTTTTCCTTATAAACATATGCAAAACCAGTCACATTCCCATACAGCAGTAATAAATAGTTAGAAATATAGTTTCATAATGGCTACAATTTACAATAGCATTAAAAGCTATAATGAGGAGATGTTGGTCAAAAGATGCAAAGTTTCAGTTAGGATGAATAAGTTTTGGAGGTCTGTTGTACAGCAAGGTGACTACAGTTAATAATAATGCATTGTATACCTGAAAACTGCTAAGGAAGAAGATTTTAAATGTTCTCCATCCCCCAAAAGTTAAGTATGTGAAGTGATGGATATGTTGATTAGCTTAATTTAATCATTTTACTGCGTATACATATATCACAACATCACATTGTACACCATTAATATATATAAGTTTTATTTGTCAAGTATATCTTAATAAATTGGGGAAAATAATTATAAAGTATATCATAAGAAACCTATCAAAATATTTGTAAGATCTTGATTGGGTAAATAGAAAAGCCTTTAGAAAGACATTATAAAATACCAGGCTGGGTATTTCATAATGGCTCTTGCCTATTATCTCAGCTCTTGCCTATAATCTCAGCTTCTTGAGAAGCAGTTATAGGAGGAATACTTGAGAACAGGAGTTCAAAGCCAGCCTAAGCAACATAGGGAGACCTCCATCTCTAAAAATTAAAATAAATGAGCTGAATGTGGTGGGTATCCATATGGAAATTAAAAAAGTAAACAATGGTTCCAGTTGGGCTAATGACTTAAATTGTCTTATCAAAATTATAAAACTGTAAGACACAATATGGGTTAGTACCTTTATGACTTTTAGGTAGGAAACTAATTCTTAAATAGGGCAAAAAGTACAAACAATAAAGGAAAAAATGAATAAATACCATTACATTAAAAGTGAGATTCAAAAAAAAATCGAAGTCACCATAAAGGGAGAAAAAGGACAAGTTGCAGACTTGGAGAAGATATTTACAGCACGAAAGTGATAATGTATTCTGTTAGAATACGTAGTGTCCACAAATCAATAAGAAAATGGCAAATAGCTCAATATAAAAGTGGGCAAAAGTCTTAAACACTTCCCAGAAAGAAAAATCCAAATGGCCAGTTGGCACATAAAAAGATGCCCTCACTAGTGATTAAAAAAATGTAAACTCTAGCCTTAGGATTATGATATTTCATACTCAACACATTGGTAAGTCATGAAGTTGGACAGTTTCAAGGGTTGCAGAAACTATCCCCTGCCAGGAGGTACATATCTATTAGAGTAGGCTAACTGCATAACAAACAAATTCAAAAGTAATTTAATATAGAAATGTTTATTTTGTTTTTAACGTAAACCAAAAAAGATATCCCAGTTATCAAGTAGCAGGGACCCAATATCCTTTCATCATATACCTCTGTTACCTCCAATATGTGGCTTCTGCCCGGTGAGGTGGCTCACACCTATAATCTCCACACTGTGGGATGCTGAAGCCAGACGACAGCCTTGAGGCCAGGTGTTCGAGGCCACACTGGGCAACATAGTGAGACCTGATCTCCATAAAATAATAATAATAATAATAATCTAGGTGTGCCTGCAATTCCAGCTACTCGGGAGGCTGAGGTGGGAGGATGGCTTGAGCTCAGGCATTTGTGGTTACAGTGAGCTACGATTGTATCACTGCACTCCAGCTTGAATGACAGAGAAAGACCCTGTCTCAAATAATAAATAAATAAACAAAATATGTGGCTTCTAAGACCATCCTGAGGTGGTCTCCTGTCAGCCAGCAAGAAGAGGGAAAGAGTTGAAATGAACTGTATGTGGAAGGATTTTACAGGCCAGACTGAGGCACAATCTCCACTGCTGAAATACCGTTGCAAGACATCTAACTATGCAGGCTCCTCTAACCAAAAGGGAGGCTGCTAAACGTAGTTTACCTGTGTGCATAGGAAGAAGAAGAAACGAAGAGTTGATCTCCATCACATTGTGCAAATTCTTAGAAATACTTTCACAAAAAATTTGGCATATTCTAGTAATGTTGGAAATGTATACAACATATCACTTCCTGTTGCACATATGTGTACCAGCAGACATGAACAAAAAAGTAATGTAACATTATAAAATTATGTTATATATATTCTGTGATAGAAAGTAACCTACATATCCATCAACTTTAAGTGGAAACAAATTGAACATTATACTGCACTGAAAATTAATAAATCTCAGCTATTTTCAACAATGTAAATAAATCTCAGAAGATATAAATACATATGAAACCTATCAAAACCATAATTTAGTTTTGTAAATGTATTTTTATTATTTTAAAGTGGATAAAAGTAAATTTTATTGTTGATATGGCTTGGCTCTGTGTCCTCACCCAAATCTCATGTTGAATTGTAATTCTCAGTGTTAAGGCAGACAACTGGTGGGAGGTGACTGGATCATGGAGGTGGATTTTCCCCTTGCTGTTCTTATGATAGTGAGTGAGCTCTCACAAGATCTGATGGTTTAAAAGTGTCTAGCACTTCCCACTTCTCTCTCTCTCTGTCTCTCCTGCTGCCATGTGAAGACTGTGCTTTGCTTCCCCTTAGTCTTTCCGCCATGAATGTAAGTTTCCTGAGGCCTCCTCAGCCATGCCTCCTGTACACCCTGTGGAATTGTGAGTCAATTAAATCTCTTTTCTTTATAAACTACCCAGTCTCATGTAGTTCTTTATAGCAGTGTGAGAATGAACTAATACAATTATTTTGTATTTATCTTTCTAAATTGACAGATAACATCCATTTTATAAAGTGATCAATATTAAAAATAAAATTACATTCAGGAATACAAATATGTATGGAAAAAAACATAAACAGGTTCAGAACAGTGATTAATTCTGAGGAAGGAAGAAAGGAAAGGGATGGGATAAGGAAAAAAACAAAGCGTCTTCCACAGATAGGTAACAGTGGTGTTATTTGCCTTAAACAGGATGCTGGGTATATGGGTGTATAGTACACCATTATTCTTTAATCTTTATATTTTACATTGCATTTTGTAAGTGTTGTTTTGCAACTACTCAATATTTCATTTATAAAAGCATGTTTAATTAAAAAGTTATAGTTCTTAAAAACTACCTTTATTAAATCATCATATAAAGTACATTGGTAAATGCATGGTATTGGATCCTTTCTAACTCTTCAGTGAGTGTTGTATACTCTCATAGGCATCTCTGTTCTGAAGGCTAATAACTACTGTTAATTTAGTCATCATGTTTTAATTTAATGCAATTACTCATACACAAGTTAACATCTGAAGTTTTTTGCTATTAGACCTGTGTCTTTGTTGACTGTGGACCTGACTTTTATTAAGATCATATCCTCATCACAGTAAGCCAAAAGCATGTGCCTTATTTCTCTCTTATTTCACATTGCTTTACTTTACTGGTAACCAGATTTTTCTCTAGAAAATTGTTTTTATGTTCCCACTAAACATTTTCTTTGTTTCTTCTCATTTTAATAATTACATTGGAAAAACTCTAATTATTATCTCCAGTACCAGAATTTTAGCAAACATAATCAATTTGAATTTTAATATATTTTGATATCCTTGTACATTAACTATAAAATTTAATATGATGTCTTATATTTAATGACATGTTACTATATTATTTCTGCCATGAAATGGCATCACTCCTTCCATACAGTCTCTCATTTGTCATGGTGAAATACTTTTTCTCCAATTAATTATTAATACAATTTTAGCATGAAGAGATTCTGTTTTATACCACATGATTTTATAACTGCATTCTCATGAAAATAATCTCAGAAAACTAAAACTATTTTAGGGCATAGTAAATTATGCAGTCTTCCCAATTGCAGACACTGTTTAGAAAATATTATACTAAATGAAATTATAAACTGGGTGACAATAATTTTCCAAAATAGAAAATTTTTTTAATTTCCCTTACTCTTAGATGTCTAAAATTACAAATATTTGAGAATTCATTTAAAACTCTTTTTTACTTATATAAACAAAAACAGGGAGGGAGTTCTGCTATTATTTTCTGGGATATTTGTGTTTATAGAACTACTTAAATTACATTGCTAGCTTCAGATGTTCCTAAAAGGACATTATGTTATATGGGAGGAAGGGACAGAGAGATGTGAGAGAGGGTCAATAGATAGATGGTAGATAGATGGATAGAGGGATAGATAGATAGATAGACAGACAGATCCTTTTCTGATTTTTGATTATAGGGGATTGATAGTTTGTGAAGGAATCTAGTGGGCTAAAGGACTTATTTGGTTATAGAAATCTCCATAATAAAGTCGATGTGTCAATTGCTTACCCCTAAATGCCAGACCTACACACAGGTGCATTGGGCTTCAAGATGGTAAAAGCGTAATTCTAAGGGAGAGCAACAAAAGAGGCCCAGTTAACACTGCATCAATACCCCATTAACATCCAGAGATGGTGTTGGGGGAGCTATAAAGTTGCTTTGATCAAGGATCCCCTGCACAGCCACATCGGACCAATCTTGAAAATATATATTCATGTCTCTTAGGTGCAAGGTCAAATCGGTCTTCTAAGGACACTTCTTAACTGGACACACGCTAGAACTGCCATAAGTTTAGCCTCTAAAACCCTGGGCATCCCAGAATGCCTCAACTGGATATAGAATATAACCAGACAGATTTTGAGGGGAAAAAAAGCCAGGACTGGCATTTCACTGCCTGTGGCCCCTATGTGGATCACTGCCTTTGAGTCACACTTGGACCCCATGTCTCCTCTTCTAGGAAAAAGTTCTGTGAAGAGTGATACCAGGCTCTGGGATTTCCTCCAGAGGATACTCACCACATTCCTGTCCTTCATGCTCTCCCAGATTGCTGTGAATCTCTAGCATCACCTCAGGAAAATACCATGAAATTTCTGCTTCTAGGCTAGGATGACTTGGGAGAATGTTGGAGCTGAATTTCATAGCTTGTGACATTTTCTGAGCAATGTAAATGCCCTGAAGGGATTCAGGAGCCAACACGAGGACCAAAGCCCCTCGAATAAGTTGCTTTCTCTACCACTGGCCTTAGAAAAGAACTTTCTGTATCTGTTGTGGATCATAATTGTTTTAGATTAATCCTGAGAAAAGACAAAGAAAAAGCTGACCTGCCTTCAGATGCATCTTTTTGCTTTCCAGGTGATCAAGTCCTGTATGTCAGCTCTATTGAATAATTAAATAAGACCACCATCTTGCCTGTCCTCATCTTGTTCCAAAACCAGAATCTCAGTCATACACACTTCTGGATAAAAAGCAGGAGATTTCAGTAGGTATATGGAGAAGGAGCAGGCAGACTAGTTACACTTAAAAAGCCTTGGGTCCCTGCATCCTTTTCCTTTCATGCTATGGTGCATGAACTCCTAACTCTTCCAAATTTCATTTTCACCCTCTCCTATGCCTCAGGGTGTTGGACATATTTTCAGCAAAGGGATATTTGCATGACTTTCTGAACATGTGTCAGTGTCCTTACTGCATATTGAAAATAATTAAAATGCCTCAGAAAGGTATGGCCCAAGGCACTAACTCCCTGCTTATCACATTCACCTGCCTACCAGAGAACAGGGTAGGCTCCTCTGACTGGCCATGGAGAAAAACTGGGCTGTAATAAATGATTTTAATAAATGCAAACTACAATCAAATGTTTTATGTTTTATGGGGTTGGCCCTTTAGGTTGATTATCCATTTATATGTTATTTTGTAAACTACATACATAAATTTTCTAGAAGTAATGATATTATATGTAGACAATCTTCATTCATCAGTGAGAGATGTCACATGACCCAGTACTTAATTTTTATGGCTCAAGAAATGCTTAAGGTTTAGATAGTGAAAAACTGAAAAATAAAATGAAATCCAGCCCTGCTTCGACCAGACTGACATTGGGCGGCAATATTTCAGTACAGTTGCTAAATGTGTATCAATTTCTTCCCCTTCCTAGATGCACTGGTAAAGGTCATTCACGTTTACTCACCTACTATGCAATGTCCCCTGTGGTTTTGTGGTATTCTTTTACACAAACTGTAAGTTCTATTTATAGCTTGCTCTAATTGCAGATTCTACTGTGTTCCCATTCTTTTCTGCATATCTGCTCTTAAAGTTACAGAGTTCTTGTTCAAGTGCTCTTTTTTCTTCTAGACATAAAAAAAATGGTTGAGTTTGCATTATGGTTGGTTTTTCTGTGAATAAATCTACCTGAAAAAGTATATTATAAAAAGTTATATGCAAAAACCTGTATATTCCTTATAGTTGACTTGATAGGATATTAACAATGTAGCAGTCAAATGATTTGGGTGGCTATCTCTACTTACGTTATACTCTATATGAAGTATACAAAAGATTATCTATGTTATTGAGAGTAACTAAGACCATTCTAATTTATCTAATTTATGTGGTTTTATTTCAAAAGAAACAGAATTGTTAGACATTAGGGATGATGATTTGTCCACTTGAACTTAAATCTTGACTACAAAGATATCAAATCATCTCAAAATGGTTAGTTTCTTTTTGAGGAGCTTTTACTTCTTTGTTTTTACTGCTATTGATTAACAATATCATGAAGAAAATTTCTTATCGAAATAAATGTTATTGATAATAATGCAGAAAAATATTAAAAATAGGTTAAGTGAGGGGCAGAAAAAGTAATTTTAAGCAATATATCTGTGCTATGTTTCCACTTTTTATGCTTTGCGGTATGCAACTAACGGAATACACATATAAATTTTATCAGTGTTAATTGCTTCAGTACCTGAATTCCTTGGCAAGTCTGAATATCTAAGTCCAATTCTAATAAAATCATGTACTTGTTCACTTTGCAAAGGTGCACTTGGAAGATAAAATGGCAGTAACTTATTTTATCTTTAATGTTTGAGGTTAAGCAATATTAATGGATAGTTAATGGCTTAATGAGTGGGCTACAAACCATTTAAGCATGCGATGAACCTTAGCTTTTCAATGACTTTCCTAATGAAAGATCTATATGACTGCATGTCTCGTGTCACAATAGAGATAGTAGGGAAGGTACCTAATCAATTGTGATGGTAAATCAATTGATCTGTAACCCTGTTTTCATACAGTGAGAAAGATATGGAGAGAGCATTTTACTATAGCTTTATTTCTAGCTGAAGATCAATAAATAAAAGAGACAGCTTACTATTTGAAAATGTTCCCTTTTACTGTGCTTAGAAAGCCCAGGCAGGCAGATTGATGTCCTATTTCATAGATGTGTCAGTTTCCTTTGTCACTTCTCCAAGATTTAAAGTTCTTCAAAATTAAATATATGACAGAGAATATCTGTGAGTCTAGCATTTATTGTCGTGACTAAGGTTCAGATTGAAGATAAAGCTGTGGCATGATAAAAAAAAATCCTATTTCATATTATAATATTCATGAGTATCATTTTAAAATTGTCCATCAAAGAAAAGGTTTTATTATTCTCATTAGTTGATTCTTCTTTTAAAAACACAGAACATTAAAAACGAATTGTAATACTAGTGCTGTTAACATTCAAAAATATAATAGCTTGAAATATTGTTAAGAAAATGAAAAGACAAGCCACAGACTTGGAGGAAATAATTGCATAACACATAACCGATAAAGGCCTCGTATCTAAAATATACAAACAACTCTGAAAAGTCAACAATTTAAAAAAGCACTTTATAAAGAGGCAGAAGGTCTGAACACTTCACCAGAAAAGATAAATTAACAGCAAATAAGCATATGAAAATACATTCAACATCATTACACATTAGAGAAATTCAAATTAAAACCCCAATGAAATACTATTATCCTGCTACTGAAAAGGGTAAAGCTAAAAGAAAGTGACAATAGCAAATGCTGGGAGGATGTGAAGCAACTGAAACTCTCATTACTCTACTGGCAAAATTTCAATTGTACTGTTGCTTATAAAGTTAAACACACACATATATAGAAAGCTGAAACTGGATCCCTTCCTTACACCTTATACAAAAATTAATTCAAGATGGATTAAAGACTTAAATGTTAGACCTAAAACCATAAAAACCCTAGAAGAAAACCTAGGCAATACCATTCAGGACATAGGCATGGGCGAGGACTTCATGTCTAAAACACCAAAAACAATGGCAACAAAAGCCAAAATTGACAAATGGGATCTAATTAAACTAAAGAGCTTCTGCACAGCAAAAGAAACTACCATCAGAGTGAACAGGCAATCTACAAAATGGGAGAAAATTTTTGCAATCTACTTATCTGACAAAGGGCTAATATCCAGAATCTACAATGAACTCAAACAAATTTACAAGAAGAAAACAAACAACCCCATCAAAAAGTGGGCAAAGGATATGAACAGACACTTCTCAAAAGACGACATTTATGCAGCCAAAAGACACACGAGAAAATGCTCATCATCACTGGCCATCAGAGAAATGCAAATCAAAACCACAATGAGATACCATCTCACACCAGTTAGAATGGCAATCATTAAAAAGTCAGGAAACAACAGGTGCTAGAGAGGATGTGGAGAAATAGGAACACTTTTACACTGTTGGTGGGACTGTAAACTAGTTCAACCATTGTGGAAGTCAGTGTGGCGGTTCCTCAGGGATCTAGAACTAGAAATACCATTTGACCCAGCCATCCCATTACTGGGTATATACCCAAATGACTATAAATCATGCTGCTATAAAGGCACATGCACACGTATGTTTATTGCGGCATTATTCACAATAGCAAAGACTTGGAACCAACCCAAATGTCCAACAATGATAGACTGGATTAAGAAAATGTGGCACATATACACCATGGAATACTATGCAGCCATAAAAAATGATGAGTTCATGTCCTTTGTAGGGACATGGATGAAATTGGAAATCATCATTCTCAGTAAACTATCGCAAGAACAAAAAACCAAACACCGCATATTCTCACTCATAGGTGGGAATTGAACAATGAGAACACATGGACACAGGAAGGGGAACATCACACTCTGGGGACTGTTGTGGGGTGGGGGTAGGGGGGAGGGATAGCATTGGGAGATATACCTAATGCTAGATGACGAGTTAGTGGGTGCAGCACACCAACATGGCACATGTATACATATGTAACTAACCTGCACATTGTGCACTTGTACCCTAAAACTTAAAGTATAATAATAATTAACAAAAAAATGAAAAAAAAATGAAAAAAAAGAGTTTGTGGAAACTCTATGTGGAACACATGTATCAGTGCCATCTTTCCTATAGCATGTGCTCACTTCATGTCTCTATGACAATTTTCATATAATTCTTGCATTATTTCAAAGTTTTTCTTTTTTATTATATCTGTTATTGTGATCTGTAATCAGTGATCTTTGATGTCACTATTGGATTCTTTTGAGGTGCCACAAACTGCCCATAGTAAACAGTAAACCTAAAAAAAAAAAAAAAAAAAAAAGGAATGGCCTAATACACAGAATTTAAGAGTTTTACTTTATATTCTTTTTCAGCTTTTGTTTTAGATTCAGGGTGTATATGTACAGGTTTGTTACCTGGGTATATTACCTGATGCTGAGGTTTGGTGTACAAATGATCTCATCACTAATGTACTGAGCATAGTACCCAAAAGTTAGCTTTTCAACACTTACCTTCTCTTCTCCCCACTCTAGTAATTCCCAGTGTCTATTGTTGCCATCTTTATGTCCATAAGTACCCTATATTTAGTATCCACTTATAAGTGAGAACATGCAGTATTTGATTTTCTGTTCCTGCATTAATTCACTTAGGATAATGGCCCTCAACTGCATTCATGTTGTTGCAAAGGACATGATTTTGTTCTTTTTTATGGCTGCATAGTATTCCATGGTGTATATGTACCACAATTTCTTTATCCAAACCACTGTTGATGGGCACCTAAGTTGACTCCACATCTTTGCTATTGTGAATAGTACTGCAGTGAACATATCAGTGCATGTGTCTTTTTTGTAGACTGATTTATTTTCTTTTGGGTATATAACCAGTAACGGAATTGCTGGGTTGAATGGTAGTTCTATTTCAAGTTTTTTGAGAAATATTCAAACTTCTTTCCACAGTGGTTGAACTAATTTGCATTCCCATTAACAGTGTGTAAGCATTCCTCTTTCTCCATAGTCTAACATCTGTTGTTTTTTGAATTTTAATAACAGTCATTCTGACTGGTGTGAGATGGGATCTCATTGTGGTTTTGACTTTCATCTCTCTGGTGAGTAGTGATGTGGAACAGTTTTTCATCTGTTTGTTGTCCACTTGTATGTCTTCTTTTCAGAAGTGTCTGGTCATGTCTTTTGCCCATTTGTTAAATGGGTTGTGTTTTGCTTGTTCAGTTGTTGAAGTTCGTTATAAATTGTCGATATTAGACCTTTGTCAGATGTATAGTTTGGGAATATTTTCTCCCACTCTTTAGGTATTTTGTTTACTCTGTTGATAGTTTCTTTCGCTATGAAGGAGCTCTTTAGTTTAATTAGGTCCCACTTGTCAATTTTTGTTTTCATTAAAGTTGCTTTTGAGTACTTAGTCATAATGTCTTTTCCAAGGCCAATGTCTAGAATGGCATTTTCTAGATTTTCTTTTAGGATTCTTATACAGTGAGGTCTTATGTTTAAGATTTAAGAATTTTAGAGATGCACATTAATATGGCTTAAGATGAAAATATTTTGAAGATAATCTAATAAAATATGCTAATGCTTTGAGTACTTGTTATGCAAGAAGTAATGAGTAGATCATTCCATAGATTGTTGAGTTAGAGGTGAGTATTTTACACAAATTTATAGCAGTCTTATTTTATATGATTCTATCTTAGACACACGTTTCAAAAATATTACACAGGGAGTTCTCAGTCAGCTGCCCATTTCATTTTAACCATTAGTGAATGTAAATTTGGTCTTCTTCTGAAGCGAAAGAAGAGCTTGAGAACTGTAGAAGGTAGAAAAACCCTTAAGATTAGGCCATGCTTTCATTTAGTTCTTTATGAACACATATTGAGAAGTCCTTATAAGAAAGCTAATAATAAAGTGCCATGAAAATTTAAATAAATGCTGTACCTTAAAGGATTCCATGTTATACTAGACATCCAGATACATCTATAGCTAACTAAATACAAATGACCCATACACTTGAAACATTTTTTAAAATGAGAGATAACAAGGTAATATGTAACATATCCAGAAAAAAATAAATTCATGTTTGAAAGCAATACATCAAAGAGGTTTTCATGTCTGGTTTTGTCCACTCTGGGTCTGCATACTTGATACTAAGATGAAGGTGGGACATCCAATGCAGATATCAATTCCTGGAGGCTATATGGGCATAGTGATTACTGGTGCATGCTGGCTGCACAGGTTTAAAGCCAGATGCCCCCACTTCATAGCTAGATGAGATTGTGTATGCAATTACAGAGAACAGAACGATTGAGAACAGTGCAGTAAAACAATTAGTGGAAGGATATTTTATTTTAATAAAAAAGAAATTACCTGGAGGTAATTTTGATAGCTATTGCTTACTTCTACTTCATAAGGGTTGCACAATCCTATACTCTTTCCATAAAAGTCTAACAGTGTTTGTTTCTCCATGGTCTCATCAATAAAACATATCAACAACTTTTTTAAAAAGTATTTTCTGCCAATATAATAGGTGAGGAAACATATCTAGTTTCATTTTGCATATCTTTTATTATGACTAATGGTTCTTTTCATATTGTAATGCCATTTGCATTCCTTTTTCTATGAACTGTCTAGCTCATAAAAATAAGCATTGAACAATTCGATTGGATTATTGGTTTATTTTATATCAATTTACAGTAGCTCTTTGCGTATAATAAAGATTGACCTTGTTATCTATTATAAGTTGCAGATGTTTCACTAATTTGACATTTGTCTTTTAACTTTCCATATGGTTAATTTTTAGTTTTATCTTGTTTTTGTCTTGGGGATATATGTTTTAGTTTTACATGCTAGAAGTTGCCAATTCTTTCTTTTATGCTTCTAGATTTTGGGTCATAGTTAGAAAACTTGTTTTTTCCAGTCCAAAATTATGAAAGAATAAACCCATATTTTCTTCTAGCTCTTCTTTTTTTCACTTTTATTTTAAGTTCATGGATGTATTACCCAGGGACAGAACTAATAGAAGATATATATATATATATATATATATATATATCCCAAAACTGAAGAACTTGGAGTCAGCTGTTCGAGGGCAGGAAGTATCCAGCATGGGAGAAAGATGTAGGTCAGGAGGCTAGGCCAGTCTCTCTTTTTTCACGTTTTTCTGTCTGCTTTATGTTCACTGGCAGCTGATTAGATTGTGCCCGCTGACTCAAATGTTAATCTCTTTTGGCAACACCCTCACAGACACACCCAGGATCAATACTTTGTATCCTTCAATCCAATCAAGTTGACACTCAGTATTAACCATCACAAGGGGTACAGGTGCAGGTTTGCTACGTAAGTAAACTTGTGTCCCCATGAAAATGTGAGCAAAAGACATAAACAGACCATTTTTCAAGAGAAAACGTACATGTGGCCAACAATCATATGAAAAAAAGGTCAACATCACTGATCATTAGAGAAATGCAAATCAAAACCACAATGAGATACCATCTAATACCAGTCAGAATGGCTATTATTAAAAAGTCTTCTAGTAGTTTTATGGTTTCACCTTTCACATTTAAATTATTTATTTCTCTGGATGTACAACATCTTGTTTAGTTAAGGATCCAATTTTGTCTTTTTTTCTGAATGGTTACCATTTGCTCTAATGGCATTAATTATATAGAATGGCCCATCTTTACTTTATTGATTGGAATTGCCACCTTTATTATAACCTAAATTCCCCTGTGTACTTGGGTCTATATATTTAACTTCTCTTGTGATTTTTCATTGGTCTGTTTGTCTACTATGCATTCTAATTGAATTTTAATCCCATATTTCTCTTAATTAAAAGAAGAAGTGTTAAATAATGTGGAGAATATGACTTGCATTTCAAATTAACAAGTTTGACAATTTTTGTTGCCATTTCCAGCACTTTCTAGTTTACACTACTGCCTAAATCTTATTTTCTAGTTTATAGTCTGGCGTATATATTATTATAGATCACATTGCAATATAGAAACATTCTTTTGGAGCTTTGAACCCTGTATCAGCTTTAGGGATCTGTAAGCAGGTATAGGGTTTCTCTAGAGCAGACTGGTGAATAACCTCAACCTTTAGAAGTCAGATTGCTGGTCTGTAGCCCTTGCTGACAGTGCAATAGAGTCAACAATTTATTTCATGTCCTCTTATGTGTACTAAAAGGCTGGAAACATAATCTCCCCCCAGACCACTAGAGATATGGAACAAATCACACAAAATATTATCAATACAACATAACACAACTAGCTGTACCTCTCACATTCCCAGTAAGCCCAGACTGATTGATGAATATAAATTTCTAGGTGGAAGCCAGAATATCAACTGCCTGAATGTGGGCTCATGAAGACAGAAGGATGCTTTCGTCCATTTCATGATTTAATGTATTTGCTTAGAGGCTGTTCCTGGCACCATTCGACTGACATAGTGCTCAAATCACATCAGTCTCACCACACTGGTACTTAACATCACATTGTTAGCCTGATTTCAATAGAAATTATTTGATACAAAGAACTTACTGATAGTATTTGCAGACAGTGGAGAAGTATAGGTGTTCCAACAGATAACAGTATGATTTTTCACTATTTGTTCTATTAATGACAATCATGGTTGCATTCTTAAAATACACCTTTAGAAGATGCCAGATAATAATTGTAGCAACCATTTTTGTATCTCCTGTCATGTGCCACGCCCACTTTTTTCATGAATATTGATTGAATACTGACCAAATGGTTCTGCATTGTATTGAAACTAAATTATGAATGTCTGTATTTCTTCATCTTTCCCTAAACTTCTTTGACTTGCTGGTAAGAAATACAGATGCTTAACTTTGTGTTAAGCATATTGCCTTCCAGTTTTCTATCTTGAGAGGTAATCAAATCATCTTCAGTCTAAAGAATTGGGTGTCTTAAGTGTTCTCTGATTTCAAAGATTTTAAGAATTGGAAAGGTTTATCTATGTTAAGTGTAAATACTAATGTCACAGTATTAAAATTTGCCACCAAACAAAAAATGGTTTTATGTCCTCTGAGCTTTCTTATTTGAAAGACCAAATATCTGTAAGTCTCTAAGCACTGAAGATACTGACTCATGTATTTGTGGGAGACAGAAAACGAATAGAAGATAATCTCTTTTCCCCTTTAGAATTTTACAATTTCTTGCTCCTTACTCTTTATTTTGTGTAATAAGAGTACAACTCTACCACAACATGGGAAACTCTATTGTCACAATCCAAAAAGATGTACTTCTGTGTTGACTACTAATTGTGCCAGAAACAAAGCTAAATTGCTTCTCAAAAATTACTCTTACATGTATTTATTTAACCAAAATGTAAGAAGCTATTTATAGATAAACCACATTTTTTACGACAACAAATATGGCTCAAGCTGAATATGATATAAGGAAATTGGAGTCTTAACCTGTGTTTCTGCAGCCCTTGTCCTGTTGTGAAAAAAAAAACATGGGTAATAAGAGATAATTGTTGTAATCTATAAAGCATGCCTTCTGTAAAACATGGGTAGAAAATCTTTCAACATTTCAGGACCTCACTTCTCAAGTCCTTTATGATGGCTATTGTTCCTGGAAATATCCAAGAGCAACATTCTTTGGAGCGCTCCAGGATGAGGTAACATGGAAATACGTAGCTAAGATCTGACTCATAAACAATGGGCTACTGAGTTGTGGCTATCTAATTTTTTAAAAGATGGTCAAAAGTCTTTATTTACATCCAGCATTAAAATGGAATTATACCACTTTCTTCTAAGATAAAGTGGAGATGTCATCATTCCCATTTTGCAGATGCATAAACAACCTCAGAAAAGATAAGAAACACATCCAGTGTACCACAGCTGGAAAGTGTGGCAAGTTAGATTTAAAAGCAAATCATTAGGGAACAGGAAAGGGAGTGAGTGAACAACTGAGAGATAATATAATTAAATATTAAATGGAAATGTGTCATCTTGATAACCTAATGATGTAGCAAAATCTCCAGAAATACTTCCTAATATTTAAATATGTAGGGAAGTGGAGATTTTTCCATGCTGTAATTCTTCTTAAATTTAATCTTTATTTATAGCTCTTATTAATATGGTAGCAATATGGAAAATTAATGTTTGAGACTTTCTTTTTTCTTTCTTTTAGAAAAGGAAAAGCATTCAGTGTTCAGGTGACTTGTGCTAAAGATAAAAGGATGAAAAAATGGAAGCTGTGGAAATTTCCTCATGTCTTATCATTGGAAATTATATTGCATCACCAAGTTTTCTGGTTTACAAAACAATAGCATAGTAAAACTATGTTTTAAATGCTGTACCAGCTAACCTAATTAGCCTACTTTACAGATAGGGAATCTGAGGCCCAGAGAATGAAGTTACTCAACTAAAGTCACATAGGTATTTAATGGTAGATCTAGGGTTCTATTCAGCGTATCATGATTACAATGTCTGATTTCTTTTCCTTAATATGGTCCATATCCTCTCATTAGGCCATTCCTCTTAGCAGCTACAAATTTGTAGATGATGTATTTCATAATTAAATGTGGTTAAACAAATTAAAATTTCCACCTAGACCAGAAGGTCCTACAAACAAAATGTTTCCAATTAGCATTGTCTGTGCAGCCAGTAAAGGTGTGAAAATGGACAAGGTTAAAATTGGCATAATAACTATTTGAAGAATGGTTAAATAGACCAAAGCTGTTGCCCTTTTCCTATCTCCCAAAACAGTGTGATTCTGTTCTCTTCTGAGCCTAGAAATTATCTGACAGTCATCATTTTTTCATAAAATTTATGTGCAGATTTTTGCAAACTAAGATTAACAGACAATGAAGGAAGGGCTGATCTGAGTGTATGAGTATAGATATATAGACATATAAAATATATGTGTGTGTGGGGGGGGGTATATTGTTTTTCTATTCATTGACTTTTGAAAACAGAAAGCTCCTTACCATCTAAAGGAATATATCCAAAATGGTGAAGTGTCAAGTGGTATGATTTGGTTGAGATGCACAAATGTTCACTGAAGACCAGGTGGGTTTCAAGTTAAATACCTGAAGATATATAAGACATAGTATCTACTTTGCATTAATATTTTTGCAGGCTGGGATCCCTGACTTCTCTCCCTCTAATCATTTCAAATTAGTAAATCAGGAAATCCCAAAATCTGTTGGGAAGAACTGTTAGAAAATGTTAGGTCCTAAAAGCATGGAACCAAATTCTGGCTCTGTCACTTTCCCACTGTATTTCTTTGGTGAATTTTTAAAATTTTGATGAATTTCTTACCTAGAGTGACTGTATTCTCTGATCTCAGAGAAGTCCTGGCTTATACTTGTTGTCTTGGATTAATTAACAAGACCTTCCTCTTTTCAAGAGCTCCTCATTTTCTATAATAAATTATATGATGACATGTCAACTTCAGAACGGTTTTAAGAATTAAATGAACATATGTGGCTGTGTGTATAAAAAAACTTGACAAATGTACAAATGGAGGTTAAAAATGAGAAATCCAATAAATGAATAAAAGATTAATGAAGAATGAAGATTTTATTAGTATTTTAAGATATAACCTTTTCAGCATAGGCACAAGCTCTTTCCAAGATCTTGGATTAATTTTTCATAGTATGAACATATGGCAAGTGTTTTCCTAATATCACTATGTGGCAGAAATAGATCCCATGTCCAGATACATATATTTCATGGATCCAGTGACATTGATTTACTTTTTATTTACTTTGAAGTCATTGGGATGCAAAGAAATATAACATTGTAAATTCAAATGTTTTCTTTGCAAACCAAAGGGCTTTGTGATCACTTATTTCTTTCTCTTCCACCAGAAGATGAGTAGCATGTAATATTCTCTCTGAATCATGTATGAAAAAGCACAGGACTTACTTCTCAAGCGGCAGAGCCCTGGAGGATTATTCCACTAGAATAACCACTTGCGAAAATATCTCTACAAGATAATGCAACTTGAAAAAGAAGACCCAAAGTGACCCCTTAATTACTAACATTAGAACTCAAAGCTCTTGGAGATCTAGGGGTTTTTCACTTTAATACTTAGCTAAATAGGTTAAGATTATAGAATAGCCTAAACAAAGTCAGTATTGATATTGTTTGTGGAATATGGAAAAATATTTTCCAAATTATTAAGTGACAGCCTTAAAGGATCCACTAAGACAAAAGGCAAAATGGACCCCTCATCCTCTGACCTGTGTAGCAATAAGCTAGGTTTATGGCTTGCCTGCTCACCTCAGGAAGTGGTAATAACAGCCATTATTTTCTGTGGAAGCAATGCCTGTAACCATGTCATCCTCTGATAAATCATACCAATTGCATCTTATTATCACACCGATGGTTCAATTAACTCACATCACCACTCAATTTATCAAATTAAAAAGGAAGGGTTTTGTGTGTTCTAATAATTGTTTCATTAACATAAAACTAGTTAAGAACCAAGAAGCTTCAGATCCAGATTCATAATGTCTTTATGCAGTTTTGTTTTGATTTTGCTCCGATAGTCGTACACTGACACATCTTGTGTTCTATTAGTTGTCATTATTATTCTTTCATTAACATACATACGGCTATTGAATGTGGCAGGTTTTCATAGAAGACAAACACAATATTACAGAACAAAATGGTGACCATAATTTTGAAGATCTAGGCATGTTTTTAAGCATTACAAAAGCTTTAAAATAAGCATTGTCATCAGTTCAGTATGGAAGTCGTGTACTAATGAAAGAGCTACGTTAAACTAATATATTCAAGGAGTTTTAAGATTAGAGAGTAAGGAATTTCAGAGTAAATTTTAAATGATTCTTAGAAATTTTTATCTAACTAGAACAGATAATTCTGTTGTTCTATATAAATAAATCAAGGAAAAGATATATTTCAGAGGCATTGCCCAGTGAAAATTAATTTTGGAAATTTTAAGTCAGATGGTTGGAGAATGTCAGCCATACTTTAATAGTTTCACAGCAACTTCTTCCAAGCAGAGTTGTACAATCATGTGTTTAAATTAAACTTATCACTACACACTAATAATAATTAATGTTATATTGTCCCGCACTTATCAATTTTCACAACTCTTTCACATTATTTTACCCTTACAGCAACTACATAAGTTAAATATGATCCTTCCCATCTTACAGTAGGAACCAAGGTTCACAGGGGTTATGTCACCCAAGTTGAGTCATCCTGGTATGTGTCCATGCCAAGACTAAAGTATAGATGGTCTAGTTAAAAGACACTTGTCTTGAAATTGGAAAAACAGCTTCACTGTTTATTAATGGAGATATAATTTAGTTAAAATCTGATTGCCATGTTTCTCATCTCTAAAGTGAGGCTTCTACCACCCAACATAATGAGTGTGTTAAAATAAAATGTGTGAGTAAAAGCACTTGGCACATTGCATACACACTCAAAAAATATCCTTTATTTCTCCTGGTGTGATGCCTTGCTACCTTCTTTACTTACTTAAACACTACCAAATGGAGGTGGCCGTGTAGGTCATGTTTCTGGTAACACCTAAAACTGATTCTATGCTGGTCTCTTTTTATCCTAATAGATTCCTCTGTTTATGGCAATGGTGATCATTGAGAATGGCACTTTGACCATCTCTACTTGGATAACCATAAACCCAAGATTCCTCATACAAAATTTATCTCATTCTTACCCTATTGGTTGTTATTTAGACTTTCTCTTCTCTAATCAGGCCATATCTTCATATAATTCAGAAATTTTAAAACAGCTTTTATGTCTTTTTATTTAATTCTCACAACAGCCCAGGAATACAGGTATCTCTTCTCTCAGTTTGGACTAATTTTATCACTATTATCATAGTCTTAGGGACTCAATCCCTGCTCTCAGTTTGGACTAATTTTATCATTATTATCACAGTCTTAGAGACTCAGAACATTCATACATTTTCACCTCTTCCCTACCTGGTTATCTGAATCCAATTAGGCATGAAGTCCTGTCCTGCCAATTTCAGCTTTGAATTGTCTTTCACATTTTATTCTTTCCGTATATTTCCACTTTCCCTACTCTATTTTAGGGAAAGTCCTTTAGTTACACAGCTGGACTGCTGTAAAAAGCTTTTCAGTTGGTCATTCTGCCTCCAATAACTCCCTATATCAACCTCTTCATGTTTATTCCTAGGTAAACCTTCTAAAATAGTACTTCAATCATGTCATCCCTATGCTCAGGGCCTGAGGGTATCTTCCTGTTGCTTTCAAGACCAAGTCTAAATTCTTTAGCACAGCTTCAAAGATCTGTCCTCATTTTTGTAATTTTATCTCCCTGTGTATCCATATGAAATAGGTCTACTGTTATTTCCCAGAAACATCTTACAGTTGTGTAACTGGAATTTTATTCTCATCATATTTCCTTTTATAGGTACTTTGCTTCTTCTCTCACACTTTTTCACTTTTCTTTTCTTTTCTTTTTTTGAAAGAGGGTCTTGCTCTGTTACCCAGGCTGGAGTGCAGTGGTGCGATCTCAGCTCACTGCAGCCTCCACCTCTCAAGTAGCTGGGGCTACAGGCACGCACCACCACGCCCGGCTAATTTTTGTATTTTTAGTAGAGATGGGGTTTCACCATGTTAGCCAGGCTGATCTCTAACTCCTGATTTCAAGTGATCCTCCTGCCTCAGCCTGCCAAAGTGCTGGGATTATAGGCATGAGCCACAGCACCTGGACCTTCTCCCACACTTTCTAAAAGCAACTTGTTCTTCCAAGTCTTATGGAGATCCCATGTCTTCCATGAAGTCTTAACTAGCCAAAAGTGTTTATCTCCTCACCAGTTCAACTGATCTACATAATTTGTTCTGTGGACTATGCATACTTCTGGAGGCACATCGTTCATCTCTCTCTCGTGTCTTAAACTGGACTTTCTGAAACCCTGTCTTTGGCTCCTCATAGAATTAGCTTTTACATATACCTGCAGAGCTATCCTTACTCTGTAGTTCCTATGCTGGAGGGGAAAAAAGAAAAATCTATTGAATTTTGTATCCTCTCCAGATTCTGAACTAAAATGAAGGAGAACACAACTAAACTAACATCTTGGGCCATGGATTAATTAAAAATCTATTTTTGCAGATAACAGAAACCATCTAGGCTCATGAAACCCTTCAGCTTTCTGACATATCTGGAAACATTTTGATATTTATTTTAATTTTATAATTATCAGATGAAAAGTAAGAAAAACTCTCTACCTTTGTTAAGATCTGACACTGGAGTCACACAGCTGGTAGCAAAGTTAGTTATCATCTAATCCAAATCTTAATAAAATGTTTTACTCTTCTAAACATGAGACTTCTATGATTCAGAAACACTGCTGTTAAATATGGAAACACAAACTACATAATCTAGATTATATTTTAGCAGAATAAAAACTGACATTATATATATTTTTTTATTCTGCTCTGTTTTCTTTAGTTTTCCTCCCACTTATCCACTTCCTTCTTCCTTCAACTCCCACACCTGTAACCCCAGCACTTTGGGAGGCCGAGGCAGGTGGATCATGAGGTCAGGAGTTCGAGACCAGCCTGGCCAACATGGTGAAACCCAGTATCTACTAAAAATACAAAAATTAGCTGGGTGTGGTGGTACACACCTGTAATCCTAGCTACTTGGCTACTTGGGAGAAGGAGAGGCAGGAGAATTGCTTGAACCCGGGAGGCGGAGGTGGCAGTGGGTGGAGATTGCGCCACTGCACTCCAGTCTGGGCAACAAAGCAAGATTCAGTTTCAAAAAAAAAAAAAAAAAAAAAAAAAACCTCTAAGGACTGTGAGTTTCATTAATCTCAAACTCCCATACTACCTAACACATAGAATGTCCCCATGAACACATGCAAATGAAATTGCAAACAACAATGCATCTAGCTAAACAAATAGAGAAGAGACGCTCAATTTATGCATCTTCAAAATGAAAGAAGATTATAAGCGTAAGCCACCGTACCCAGCCTATACCTTAACTGAAAGTAAGGTACTCTCAATTAAGGTATAGGCTGGGTACAGTGGCTTATGCTTGTAATCTCAACACTTTGGGAGGCTGAGGCAGGTGAATCACTTCAGCCCAGGAGTTTGAGATTAACCTTGGCAACATAGTGAAACCCTGTCTCCACCAAAAAAAAAAAAAAAAAAAAAAAAAAATACAAAAAGTAGCCAGGTGTGGTGGTGCATGCCTATAGTTTCAGCTACTTGGATGGCTGAGGTGGGAGCATCTCTTGAACCTAGGAAGTCAAGGCTACAGTGAGCTGAGATCCTACCACTGCACTCCAGCCTGGGTGACAAAGTGAGACCCTGTCTCTAAAATAAAATAAAAGAAGGTATAACTCCCTTACAAAGGATAAAAAAATCAAATTTTTATTTCTATCATGTAAACTCTAATTATAAGAGGGAATAATCAGCATCAGGATCTGTTACCAGTATTTTAATTTGTGCCAGAAATTAGCCTAACACTCAGTACTGTCTAACTTATTGAATAATAATGTCATAGATGGTTTGACTGCAGTGCAGCTATTCAAAAGTAAAAGAGAGAATAGTCAATGTAATTACCTAGTCAATTTAAGAAAAGACTCATAATTTTGTGTCACTTAGTTCTCATCTCTATCTTGAGCCGTAAAAGAACCCTTCATTATGTAAACTATGTTAACTATGACCAAAGTGGTTGACGATCCCAGACAAGGTCTATCAGATGAATCCCGATGCTTCCACATTCACTGACTTGCTTCTTCAAGGGTCACTGCTGATTCAAATACCTGGTGGGAATATTTCCAGTAGCTCTATCAAGATCATTTTAAGAATAATTTTAAGCCTGTATGTTAGATACTATTTTGACAAGTTGCTACGGCTTTGCTGTTACCCTGAATGTGCCATTTTCTTCACATCTCTCAAGTGAGAAATCACCAGAGATCTAACCAGTGATTTAGTGTTCATGCATGCCAGAGAGAGGCTTCAATGGTTCGTTAATGTAGGCTGATTCCCACTCCTGCTGCCTTTGATTCTGGTTTTAATATAAGCTTCCTATCTGTGTGACTGTCACGGGCATAACCTGAGCACAGAGCTGACAGCTGAGAAACCAGAAAGTTATTTTTCAATCATGTATAGGAAGCCTCATTATTTAGACCAAAATTATAATAATAATAAATGTAACTTCTTCATATCACCCAAGTGACTGTCTTGAGTGTGTTGTTTATAAGTCATTGTCAGCCTGTAAAGATCTCTCTTGTTACGCAGGAAATTAAAAGTGATTTTGTGTTAAGATCCCTTTTATACACTTATATTAAAATTCTTTTTCCAGAAGCGCTAACAATTATTTTGTATGACCAATAGAGAATTGCAACAGTTTTTGTTGTGTTGATACTCAATGACTTATGATGCTGAAAAACTAGTGAGGAAACAAAATAAGATGGCCAAAGCAGGCAATCTGGATTTTATGTATCAAAAACACTTGATGGTATGAGTCTTCCCAAAGAAGCAGTGACTCGCTTAGTGGATAAACCAAGAAATAATGAAAAGGAATAGTGTCATAAAAGATGCCTTTAAAATCCATTTGTATCTTGTCCTCAATAGCAAAGTACTGCTTGGAGTATTTTTGTTTTGTTTTATTTTTTAACAGAAGGGATGAAAAGGTATCTTTTTGTAGTAGCTCAGTGAGGTACCTCAGAAAAGTTGGAAATGAGCCTAAGGCACTAACACTCGTCCAAAGGTCCCTGGCCTAGCAGCACAAGCAGGGTTCCCACTAGGCCCAGCACTCATGAGATTTGCATTAGATCTCTGGGCTTTAAAGCACACAGGCAGCAAAAGATCGAGGGGCTGATACACTCTCACATTTCAGCGCTAATTAGATAAAAAAGGGAAGGGCAGGGCATGCACCATTGTGTCCTGGAACAGAGAGAGAACACTAGTGAAATCTGAATAAATGCTGCAATTTAGTTAATAGTATTTTACCAAAGTTAATTTCTTAGTTTTGACAAATGTACCATGTTGACATGAGAAGAAGCTGAATGGAGTGTTAATGAGAACTCTCATACTATCTTTGCAACTTTTCTCTTAATCTAAAATTATTCCAAATTAAAATGGTAAAAAAAGAGAGCAAGAACAGTGGTTCTTGATTCCTCTTCAGCTACTGGGTTGTGGTTATAGGAGACAGGTAAGAGCTATGATGCAGTTATCACTCAGTAACATATCCCATCAGCACATACAGAAATTATAATACCAATAGTTTACATAACTGAAGAAGTAAAAGACAATTGGCTATCATTAGGCTGATTCACATAACCACTCACAAGAGTTTCATTTTCCTATAACACTCTAACCCCATCATTTTGTCTGGAAAAGATAAGCTCTATGCTCTAGGTCACAATTAATTAAATTAATGAAGAGTCCATATTTTATACGAGCCATTATTCAGAACATGATAGGTTCTGTGACTATTTACAAATTAGGGAAAATATAAAATTGACCCTATATGCAACCATTAAATAGAGATGTAATGTTTAGAACATTCAAATTCAACAACAACAAAAAAACAACTTCCAGAGAAAGATTGAAATTGTCCTGAATTATTCTGTTGTCCAGATCTGCTTTATCATTTCTAGCTGGGGGATTTTTGCAGACTTCTTAACTGCCCTATGCTTCCATTTCCTTACCAAAAAAAATGAAGCTGCTAATAGGATCTGGGTCCAAAGTTTGATAAACAAAAAAGTAAGATAATGTAGGCACATTCTTGACAAAGTAAGCATTCTGTCACTTTTTATTAGGGTTTCAACATCACTTGGAATCCCAGGGCTGTTCACACAAAGGCTGCCTGTAAAAGCAGACAGTACTTGGCCAGGTGTGGTGGCTCACACCTGTGATCTCAACACATTCGGAGGTCAAGGCAGGAGGATTGCTGGACACAAGGAGTTCCAGATGTGCCTGGGAAACAAAGTGAGACCCCCATCTCTAAAAAATAATAATAATAATAATAATAATAAATAAAATAAAATAAAATAAAATAGAAAAGATTGGCTGGTCATGGTGATGGGTGTCTGTAGTCCCAGTTACTCCAGAGGCTGAGCTGGGAGGATAGCTTGAGCCTGTGAGGTTGAGGCTACAGCGAGCTGTGATCATGCCATTATACTCTAGCCTGATGGAGTACAATGTCTCAGAGTATTCTTTTAAAAGTAGACAGTACACAGATGGACATTGGTCTAAACTTCAGGCCCTGAACTATACTCTGTGTTTCTTTTAACTAGCACAAAACTGCTGATAAATAGGATTGCTGCATGAAGCAAGCCAATACAGTGGGCAGATGTTAGATGAGTTCAAATTACAGCTGAACAAAACTTAAGGTATATTTGAATGCTGAGTTCTTCATATTTTTTCATATTTGTCTCAATCTTGTGGTACTCTGTAAAGCTAATGGTCGCTGATAATGCAATGAATAATTTGCCATTGTAAACTCGAGCTGCAAACTGAATGGATAATCTGTCCACCCTCTGTTGCTTGGGTTAGGCTGATGTGCCAAAATAGAATATAGAATTTGTAGATAATATATACAGAACTTAAAATTTTAAGATAAAGAGATGATGCCAGTATTCTGCTTGGGACATTAAACAGTAGGTGTTTGGCTTTCTGGGTGGGTGGACATATGCTGCTCGGGAGGTCACCACTTCCTGAACTAGAGAACCTTCAGAGGCATCTCTAACCTCCAGGGGCAACGTCACAAGAGTTTTACATGCTAATTGGCAGACTCTATGAGGTCACTCCCTAAAGCACCACTTCCTTGTGGAATGTAAAGACAGTGTGCCAGGATCAGCCAGACCACCTGTGGGCGGGTGAGGAACAGTACTGGGGGTAAATGTGGAGGCACCAGCTCTTAGAGCCGTCTCTTCCCATCCTGTTTGTAGCTGGAATGCACAGCCTTAACATACTATTCTGCTTAATCAATTCTGCCATCTAGTGGCTACTTTCCATCCTACTACTTTTCCTTTCCGGCTTTCCCTGTCTGATACGATCGAGGGACAGATAAGGATGCTCAAAGCCTGGGATGCCAGTTGGTAGTGGGTGGGGAAGAGGGGGAGGGAAATTGCAACCCTCCCATAAGAAAAGTAATCATTGGATGAAAAACAGGAGAGGTTCTTGGGGCCTTACCTCCAGAAAACCAAGCATATAGGAGTCATGCTGGGCTATGTGGCTTCAGATCAGCAGAGAGAACAGCAGGCTCAGAGACCACATGTTAAGCAAAAATCCAAAAATCTTCAAAGACCTTCCAATGCCAAAAACCTGTGATGAAAATCCCCCTGGGTCTCAACCACCTTTGAAGGCAGCCTCTTGTTAGCCCTGCCCCCTCCTTTCTCTGAGAGCTGTGTGTGCCCCTACTCTGGGCCCCAAGCTGGTTTTTTTTTTTTTTTTTTTTTGAAGAAAAAGAAAGGTTATTTGTACTCCTGAAGACGTACAGGGGAGAGATGCGATTACTTATAGCTCAAAACCCTTCGCTTTTGAATGCAATTTACTTACCTTATGTCTGCAAACTCTGATACTAATGGATCACCATATATCCTAATCATCAGATTAAGATAATGCACTAATAAAGATACCATCTGATAATTGAGACTGCTGCATGTTTCATATTGCCATCAGAGAGTAAGTGTAGAAGTCTTTGGGATGCAGTACTGAGTGAGGAAGTAATTATTTCCATGATTGCTGATGTTTTTCCAGAACACTGATTTTTTTTTTAAAAAAAGCAATGAAACGTTTATTTGAAGATAAAAATAAAATTTTGTTATGAACCAGTATATTAGGATTTCTCACAGCATTTCAAACAAACATGGAATTCAATAGGAACTTTATATATTTGTGTTACCACTGACCTGAGAGCAACCTGAAACTTTCCCCAAGAATCAGTATGTTGAATGCTGCAAAACAGAAACCTTTGCAACATTTTTCTTGTTATAAAATAAATGCCAGTTATTGGTGAAACATTCAAGAGACTAGAGAAAAGTGTAAATTAAAAAATGATAATCAAAAAAAATCAATATCATTTTTGCTCCCTTGACTTAAATATTGTTGACACTTACATATTTTATACTAACCATTTGATTGCCTTAGTACGAGGTAGTTATTTTTGTTTCTGCTGACTTTCCCTTATGTAGTTTATAATTTTTATTGTGAGCTCATCTTAAGTTGGTATTTTATTATTGTTGTTTTATATGATTGTCTCCCCTGAGGGGGTGTTGTGTACCCTCTTCTTATGGAAGACTCTCTATATTTGCTTTTGCAGAATGCCCCAGAGACTTTGCTGGTTTCAGATATTCCATTAGTTTCTCTGCTCAGGAATCATATACAACATGGATGTAAAAATTTGGACTTCAGAGTAGAGGTTTTGATTTCTCCTGAGAGGTTTATTTATTTGCCTATAGAAAAGCTTTCTTAACTTTTCCCAGAGCTGTTCTTTAAGAACGGGGCAACCCTGGGAGGCGGAGATTGCAGTGAGCCGAGATCGCGCCATTGCACTCCAGCCTGGGCAACAAAGAGCGAAACTCCATCTCAAAAAAAAACAAAAAAAAAAAAAAAGAAAGAAAGAAAGAAAGGGAGGGAGGGAGGAAGGAAAAGGAAAGGGAAGGGGAGGGGAGGGGAGGGGAGGGGAGGGGAGGGGAGGGGAGGGGAGGGGAGGGGAGGGGAGGGGAGGGAAGGGAAGGGAAGGGAAGGGAAGGGAAGGGAAGGGAAGGGAAGGGAAGGGAAGGGAAGGGAAGGGAAGGGAAAAGAAAAGAAAAGAAAAAAGGGGCAACCCTTCCAGGCCTAACTTTATGTCTTGGGCCTCATGGCATGGTTTCCCTGTTGGACGTATATTTGATTATCAATATCCCAAGAACCAGAGCCCTAATTCATATGCTTACATTCTGCCTATGGTTAACCTCCTTGACTCTGCAACTAGACATTTTCCTTCTAACTCATCTTTAGATTTTTACTAAAGCAATATTGTTATATTTTATATAGCATTTCACAAGTTTTAGTGGAAAGTGGCTCACATTGGGTCAGTCTCCCATATTGCTAGAACTCAAGTATTTTCCTGTCTATGTATACTGTTTCATATAGCTGAAATAGTACACCACATCCTCACACCAAATTCTCCCTAAATTAGAGTAAAAAATAAGTTCTGTCATTCAACCCCTTCAAAGCTTCCAGGGTTAAACTCCTGCTCCATCTGTTCTTTTACTTAGAGACATCCAGCACTACCATCTGTTTTGAACATGTTTTATAGTAAGTGTTGTGGCCACTGATAATTTATACTTATTAAGAATCATTATAGTATAAAAATACCAAAATGTAGAAATAACTCACTTAACATTCTTACAACAAGGCACTCACCACGCAGTTGTAGAGAGCTGTAGAGTATTATATTAAAATCCATGAACTCAATATTTTAGATCTGAAAACTACCTTAGAAACCATTTGCAGTAACCAACTCTTATAATTGAGAAAACTAGGCCCTAAGAGTTCAAGAACAACGTCCTAAGGTCTCTGCAAAACCTCTAGCAAAATGGCATCAAGGCACTGTGTACTGTTCATAATCAACTCAACACTCCAAAGTAAAATAAGTATCCAGATAATCTCCTTATTAAACTTATTAATAAACCTTAAGGTGACTATCTGGAATGAACAGTTATTAGCTGGGTAGGGTGATGCATGCCTATACTCCCAGCACTTTGGGAGGTCGAGGTAGGAGGATGACTGGAGCCCAGAAGTTCAAGACCAGCCTGGGCAACATGGCGAAGACCTTGTCTCTACAAAAAATAAAAATACAAATTTTAGCTGGGCGTGGTGGCGTGCACCTGTAGTCCTAGCTACTCCTGAGGCTAGGTGGGAGGATCCCTTGAGTCCAGGTGTTCAAGGCCACAGTGAGCCATGATTGTGCCACTGCACTCCAGCCTGGCTGACAGAACAGAACCCTGCCTCTAAAAAAAAAAAAAAAAAAAAAAAATTGTCTATGTAACTTATGACACTTTTCATTTTAATGTTGTAATATGTTAGAGTCCACTCACATTGTCTGTAGTTCTAACAGTACCATAATTTACTTTTAAAATTTCAACATAATTAATGGAATCCTGACTAATGCCAAATAATAATGGTTTGTAAACAAATACAAACCATTTTGCAGCTACAGGTATAAATGTTTTATCAACATTTTATTATGTTGCTAAAATCTCTGAATATATGAACCACATAAATTTTTTCTTCCTCATTTTATTCTTTGTTTTACTTTTATGTCACTTGTGTTTCTTTTTTACCTTTTATTTATTCCAATGTGGATTTTATGGGAACACAGAATGTTTTGAAGGTGGCTTGACAAGCTAGAGCAGTACGTTTTGCTAGAAATGGTACTTTAACCCCTATTGCCCTGCCACAAGAAGATCATGGATCTCAGTGAGAGAGGTTTTTGTTCACAAGGATCTCAGGATATTTTATCTTTTCCCCCAAGTGACTTGATCTTTTTTTCTAGAGAATTTGAAGATAATTTGTTAAAATTTTTTATTGGTAACTTTTTGTCTGTAGACAAATGTAAAAACCCTGTACACATTTTCCTAGTATGTCAGAAATACAGATGTAATATTAGCAACAAGGTTTAAATAGATTGACTCTTAATTCTGAGTATCTGAAAAGAATACATAAACAATGATTTTCCCAAGGGCCAATGCTAATGTTGGGTTAGAATGACAATCTAAAATTCATTTGGTATTTAGATTAGGGTAGATATTAGTTCCTCCCACAAACACATAACCCCCTGGCAGGCATTTTGAATTTACACTCATTCAAGAGGTGATATTTAAGATGTGATGTTTTCAAAAACTGGCACAAACATTAGATAACTACTATGTCAAAAGGCACATTGATATTAAAATGCTACAGGAGGTCTGGCTCTCCAAGCTTTGGTTTTGGTAAGCAGTATATGCCAGATGTTTCAGAGAAAAACATAAAATCTACATTATGTGCCTAATTGTACTATATTACAGAACAGGGATGGAGATTTTTTCTTTCCCCTGACTGCAGCTGGTGATAACAATATGCCCCGGAGCATGAAAGAATCAGGCACCCTGAATACAGGGGCAGCTCTTCACTGTGCTTCTTCTGGAAGGGTGGGGAAAAATTTTAGCTTCAAAAATCTCCACATACACAGACAATAGCAAATACTCCTAATATAACAAGGTATATGGATAGGGACTAAACTACTCGACCAATTAGAGTAGACCTCTACTGTAGGGAATGAATTGGAGAAAGAACTTGCCAGTAAATCCTATACTATTGCAGATCTACACACTATGGATAAACTATCTCCGTAAGGGGATATGACTGGGACTCCGAAAAGTCCCTGGCATTAATGAGGATCTTGCCTAGTTAAAATATGTCATAGAATTAAGCTGGTCCCAATAGGCTTTTTTTCTCTCATTATGTCAGAGGCTGGTCATACAAAGGAAGGAGTGGAGGAGTGAAAATTGTTAAAATGGAGTAATCACGTTTTGCCCTTCAAAACTTAAATCCACTATTGACCAATGAAAAGATAAAAGGAGCAGAGCCTTTCAGTCTTGCTACCTTCTACATTCCTACCTAGAAATACAGTATTTCTATATCAGCAAAGAATACTACCTAGGCATGGGTCTAGGTAGTATTTTTGTACCTTTATTGTACCTTATGCATAATTTTTGGATGTAAAATGTTTGGAGTTACTCTAGCATTTTTCTTCCTGTTAACACCTATCACATAGGATGTCTACTAGGCAAGTCAAATCTTTAGAGCAAATTACATTCCATATACTATATTCAAATGTGTAAAATAACACCTGTCTCCAAAAAGGAATTGGATTATTACTAAAAGAGATTTATTAAACTGAAGTCTTTTCTTCAAAAAAGTATTTTTTCATTCTAAATCATTATCATATAAAATTATACTTAAGTAAATACCCAACTCCTAGGAACTCAAAATTGTCAATCTCTACTCATTTATTGATTGATAGAATGTAGCTACTTTTTTTTTTTTTCTGAGATGGAATTTTGTTCTTGTTGCCCAGGCTGGAGTGCAATGGCGTGATCTTGGCTCACCGCAACCTCGGCCTCCAGGCTTCAAGCGATTCTCTTGCCTCAGCCTCCCGAGTAGCTGGGATTATAGTCATGTGCCACCACGCCTGGCTAATTTTGTATTTTTTGTAGAGACGGGGTTTCATCATGTTGGTCAGGCTGGTCTCGAACTCCTGACCTCAGATAATCCACCCGCCTCGGCCTCCCAAAGGGCTGGGATTACAGGCGTGGCCTCTGCACCTGTCCTGTGGTTACTTTTTATTCTGACATTAAGAGAGAACATCGCAGAGTGAAGACTTTACTTTTAGTACTTCTTTAACAAAATAATTTTGATCAAAACAGTTACAGAACTTTGCAATATCCTGTATACCATCAGATAGTAATGGAGTCAGCATGATAGACAGAAGTCCTATTTGTCTTCCTGAGATAATCTTTTACCTGTCATTGGTTTACATGTTCTTATGTCTCTTTCCCATCTTTTCTATTTTCCTTCTCTCTAAGTTTTGTCTCATTCTCTTGTACCAGAATCTCCAACTTGCCTTTTTATAAATTTAAAAACTTACTATTAAAGAAATCTGTAGAGTATGTACATTAGATTGTAAACTAACTTTTTTGGCAACTTAAAACATGATTTTGTACAAAATGCAAACAACAGTTTTGTGTAATGCTGCCATCTAATGGTGCCCATGATGCTTGACCCCTCCATACTTAATTAAATAACCAATTTAATGGAAGAACAAGATATTAATTAAGACATAATCCTTAGATTTTCACAAGTTTTAGAAAAATCTATATATATATAATGCATAGAATGAACACTTTTGGAAACAGTGTTTTAAGTTGTTGGCATATTTAAATAGTGGATTCTTTTATAGCTGATTTTAATGTCAATCCAGTTAACTCAGGCCATTTAGTTTCATGGTTTATATTCTGATAATTTCTCCCTCAGTTAAAGACAAAGACTTACAATAATTGTCAATCTAGCCATTAATTTTACAATTCACAAGCAGCATACAAATGTATTTTTTTATTGTGTGTATTTCCTGAGGTTTACATAGGGGCTGGCCTTGACCCACAGGTGTTTCCTTTTAAAGAACAAATCTGTGTGTTTTTCAGTTTTGCTATATTGTATGAAGCCATAATCTTATGGAGGGAAAAAGGAACTGCTCAGCATTAGTCCTGGAGCTGCTACAAGCACACTGTACTGCCTTGGCTGAGATATTTACTTCTCTGAACTTCAGTTTTCTTATTCTTGATTGAGAGAATATAGTAGCTGATTTCTAAGTTTCTATATCGTTTCCAAAGTTGTTATTTGAATGACGTCTCCAACTAAGACGCATGTAGTATTATAGTTTATTTCCATGTTATGGGCACAAAGTTTTTACAGCCATAGCTCTGTTTTTCACCATTGATACAGCTAGAGGTGGGAAATAGTGACAATTATTTAAAAAAATAAATTATATTAGGTTGGTGCACAAATAATTACGGTTTTTGTCATTGCCATTGGCAAGGTTATCTGATACTACAGAGAAAAGGAAGGTTGTCAGATACTGCAGAGAAAAGCAATATGTTTTGCAAACACACATTCACTACAGTAGAGGTCTACTCCAGTTGGCTATTTTAGTCCTCATAAGTAAGTATTATACCTAGCTATTAAGAATACTATTATGCTTTGTTGTTAAAGTAGTCTGTCATATTATCTGAGAACATAAGCAATTATAAAATCTTTTTTAACCAAGAAGAAAATATACACAGAATAAATATGAGTTAATAAGATTCAAATAATATGTAAGACTATGTATTTCATATAGATGGGGTATGCTATGTTCATATCACACGCGCGAAGAAACAACAAGGCATCCTAATTATGCTTACATATTACATTTCTGGTCTAGGAGCACTTTACTGTAAGTCACCACAAATATAAAATAGCAGAAAGAAGAAAATAATATACTGTCAAGACAAGTCAGAATAAACACAAGAATACAATAATAACAAGCCAAAATCAGGATCACAGAAGCTCATTAAATCTGATGGACACAGGAAACCGCCCAAAGTCCAACAAATAGCCAAACTTGGAACCACATTGACAACATTCTCTAATTTTATTCAAGCTCCTAATTAAAAGACTTCTACTTAAGAAATGAACCTAATATTTTTGTATTCATCTTATAAGGGTCAGTAGTCTCAAACACGTAAAATTATTTCTTAAAGCAACTTACATGTCTTCAGTTAATACCTTTACTTATTAAGAAGACAAAAAAGGAGAAAAGTGACTGTATAGCTTCAAAAATTTTCACACAGGCACACAGGGAGAATCCAGGTTTTATTTTTGTTTTTGTTTTTTGGGTTTTTTTTTTTTTTTAAGTCTAGTTACTGTGAAGATAACAGAAAAATGCTGGGAAAGTTGGAGTTCCAGATTAGGAACAAGTTCACATGCTCTCATGCTTTTTCTCTCTTCTTCCCTCCCTTCCTTTCTCCTTTCCTATTTTGCCTTTCCTTTTGATAATTTTCAGTTATATTAAAGAAAAATTTTAAAAGTTCTTAAGGAAAATATAAATAAGAAAATCCCATTCATTCAGGCTTCTCTGAGAGCTAAGTATCAGCTGAGAAGAAATACTCAGTCACTCTACAGTCCCGTTATACATCATAAACTCTCACGTATTTATAGTGAAATAAAAATGTTTACTGCCTGTCTGGATGCATTTCCCAGAAAAGGAGAAACCAGTGTCTAACTCAGAGTGCTAGGAATGTTATCTGATACTACAGAGAAAAGAGCAATATGTTTTGCAAACACACAAGTAATAAAATACTTGAGTAAGTTCTGAAAGGAGAAAGGAGAGCTGGAGGGAAGAGGCAGGGCTAAAAATCATTAAGAAGATTTTGGTTATAAACCAGAGCCTGATCTGCACACCAAAAAAAGAAAGAGTCTCAGAATGGTAAGATTAAAGTATCTTAGAATTTGGCAGTCATTAAAAGCACAATTTTGTGTTCTTGGGGTGTTTGTATGTCCTATTGTGCTTTTCTGACCTAGATTAGTCTAGTTACTCAGAACACAGCAGTATAGCTTTGCAATAACATTGCCCCATGGCTTAATTTCCCAATTAAACTTAAACAAATTTCTCAAATGCTCATAAAACCCTTGGTGGTGAGATCAGTGCACCTGAATAGTTAATTATTTGAATGTCAGTCTGAGACATAGATAATTGGCAGCTAATAGAAAATGCCTAAGACCTGAAAACAAAAGATTCTTCTATAGCTGATCAGGGAATAAGTGAATAGATTTACTAAAATGGAGATAATTTTTTTGTTTTTACCCTAAAGAAGTGGAAAGATACTAGAAGACTGAAAAATTATTTAAGACCTATAAATAAGAAAGAAAAAAAGGATCATTGGATTGTAATTATATTATAGATGATGAACTTCGGCTGCAGTCAAATGATAGAACTAATATTAAGAGACTATCTCTGTATGTCTCCAGACCAAGTGATCATTTAATAGAAAATGTCAGGGTTATCCTGACTAAAAATATTTTTCTTCTTTGGCTATAATGTTTCAACATATGCAAATATGAAACTAAGTAAAATAAATATATGTATCAGACAACATTTTACAAAATAAAATTAATCTAGTGACTGTCATAAATCAACTTAATTATATAGTTAGTAAAATAGCTTGAGATTTGGCTGGAAGATGATAAACCAGAGGTGGTCATAAAAGAGTTGGGGAGCTCAGGAGAGGTCCCAGTGGGAAGCCCAGGGAATTAGTCTTGGGCTCAGTCTTACTTTACATCTTAATTACTGATTTCAAAGAAAGGCTAAACTGCACATTAACTAATTTGCAGATGGCACTAAACTGGCAAACACTGGGAATTGAAGATTAAAAATCCAAAGGGATTTTAAGAGGTTAGAAATAGGAAACAGGGAAATCTAATCCTTTAAGTAATAATAGCAATGATGATGATGGTGACAAAACAAAAATTCTGGTTAATTTTTTTGTGGAGGTATCACATAGAGACACACAAAAGAAAACATTCTTCTTTAAGACACCAAGTCCAGAAATCTAATGTGCAGAAGCAAGCTTGAAACAGAGCAAATGCTGAAATAGATGGAGTTGAAAAGAGGGGAATAATGAATCTAAAAATACGAGTATGTTTCTGATATGGTTTGGATCTGTGTCCCTGCCCGAATCTCACATTGAATTATAATCCCCAATGTTGGAGGAGGGGCCTGGTGGGAGGTGTTTGGATCATGGGTGGCATTGGATCATGAGTTCTCATGAAAGTTTTATCACCATCCTCTGTTGGTACTGTCGAGTGAGTGAGTTATCACAAGAACTGGTTGTTTTAAAAGTGAGTAGCACCTCCCCACCTCTCCCTCTTGCTCCTGCTCTGGCCATGTAAGATGTTCCTGCTTCTCCTTCTCTTTCTCCTTCTCCTTCTGCCACAATTGTAAGTTTCCTGAGGCCTCCCCAGAAGCCAAGCAGAAGCCGCTATGCTTTCTATACAGCCTGCAGAACCAGAAGCAAATTAAACCTCTTTTCTTTATGAATTACCCAGTCTCAGTTATTTCTTTGTAGCAGTGTGAGAATGGACTAATACAATTTCCTAATCAAAAATCAGTTTAGCCCACTTTTTTTTTCCATGAGGTTGAGAAATATAATCAGTAGTCCATTGCCACTAAGTGTTCATTTCCTTTGTACCACTTGACTCCTCAAGTAGCAGCCTCTATTTCTTATCCTTCATATTGATATTCCTCTTGGAACATAGAGATTCTTCCATTAGGGCTTCTGAACTAGGTGATGTCTCTGACAAAGAGAAGACAATATGAGTAACATCCATGTTTGCCTCTCATCTTTTTTGAATCACTAATGGTAACCGGAGTGAGATGAAGGAGGTATCAGGTACAAAAAGAATATACTCCAAATGTCTGAAAGAACAATGTAAATGCTGAGAAAAGTTATCAATGTACAAATATTCCAAAAAATGTATCAGAGCCAGAGCGGATAGAAGTAAATATTTAAATGAAACAATGAATAAAATCAGCCTGGAATATTATACCAGGAAGTAAGGAATATCTCTCTTGTAGAACTCTGAAGAAATTCTGGGTTCAGAATTAGCAGATGGCCAATTGTAGGAAAGAGAAGTGAAGTTGAAACAGAGGAATCAATAAAAGATCTTTGATGGGCCATTATGCAGTCTATGTGCCCATCCCACTTCTTTAGCTCCACAGAGGCCATGAAGTTGGCATTCCCTCCAGGCATAGCCTCTTGTTGCTTCCGCAACCACTAAATGCCCTCCTCATCCTGGAATTTGGAGGGTTGGAGACATAGACAACCAATTCTGTATCCACTTACCCTAAATTGCAACTTCTTAGCCCTAGGGCTATCAAAGTAGGCTTGTTCAGGTAAGTAGGGGGAGGGAAGAAATTGTGGCCACTATCCCCTCTACCTACAGCCTTAAAAGATGGAGCTCTATTGATTTGCAGGGTTGAGCAGCAATTACAGCCACCCACTTGGCCTGACTTGGCCACACACAGAAAAGCCAACTGAGCCAAGTATAATTCCCAGGAAAGGTAAAACTTCCGTTGAAAATCCAATAGCAGGGGAAATTCACACCAGGTACCCTTTTCTTCCATGAGATCCCTGAATAGATAACCAAGCATCACCAGGCAAATGAGAAAAACCAGTAGCAGGAAAGAAAATAACAACCAGAAGAAACATAGATCCTGGAGAAAATATATTCAGTAGGATGGTAAAATTTTTAGAGCAATCCAGGACATATTAGGCACACGAGATAAGAACAAGGGAAAAAACAGGATATAATGAATGTGACCAATAGAAGTTAGAAAGAAAGACAATTTAAAACTTCAAAGAAAATAAACAAATAGCCCTAGTCATGAAATTCATTATCCAGATAAAAAGCAAATTAAATATAACATGAACTTAATAATTGATGTTGTATTTGAAAGAAGAATCAAATTGACTTTAACTCGAAAAATATTTTTTAGGGTGACCAAGAGGTGAAGGCAATGGGCCTATGGAAAGAAAACTATTTTGAACAAATGACTTAGCTCAGCATTGAATAATATGAATATGATCAGAGCAGCGTAAATATTAGTTACTGATTTTCAAATTTTATCATCAATGTATTGTCAAAACATGAAGACTTGATTGGGGTTGCTGGAGAGGTAAATGTTAGTAATCTTCACAAGATCAAAGTAAACACGTTGGACTTTCAGGAGGAAGAGAACCTATGGAGGAAAGGGCAGAAGCACTCATTTCTTCATCTCACAAAGAGAGAGTCAAGAAGTATTGGCAGAAGTTGATGGGAAAAAAAAACGAGAGGAGGTTAACAAGAATGCTATCGATAGTTTAAAAAGTAGTTTTAAAACCTTTAAAGTAATGATATTAAAATATCTAATTGAGAGAAGGTAGAATAGTATGAGATAAATCCTCATGTACCGAATTATGAAGACAAGATGTATTTTAGTATTTTTTTAGTCAAGAAATAGAGGTACAAGTATATCGTTCAGAGTTGTGAAGGTAATTATCACCCCAAACTAAAAGAGACAGTTAAAGGAGCTTACCTTTGAGGAATAGAACCAGAGGTGGCCATTAGATGTTCTTTTGCTGTGTTTGATATAACCTTGGTAAGGTCAGAGAGTTTGCATCTTGCCAAAACTCCTATGTGGAAACCTAACCCCCATAGTGATGTTATTAAGAGGTGAAACCCTTAGGAGTTGGTTAGGTCATGAGGGCTCCACCCTCATGAATGGGATTAGTGCTCTTATAAAGGAGCTTGAGGGTGATATAGGAGTTAAAAATAAATTATTTAGGCAGATAGTGAGGGTAAGGAAGTCCTTGGAAAGGTTTTCCTTTTAATGAAAAGCAGCCCCCAAATAATTTGCTTTTCTAATGCAGAGTAGCCTGTAAAATTGAGCTGCAGACATAAACAAGCAAGCTGGAAGCTTGCACAGGTGAATGCTGACAGTTGCGCCAATAGGAAAAGGCTAACCAGGAATAGGCATGTTCAAAATGGCGGCTCCATCTTCTCTTCACTTTGTCAACCACATGTACAGTAAGGAGCAGACAAGATGGCCAAGTAGAAAGCCTATTTGCATAAGATTAGGGTGGGGCCATACAGCCTTTCCTGCTGCACCAGGTAAATGTCACACCTGATAGAACCAATCTGTGCATCCCACATAAATCAGACACCGCCTCCTCAAGCCTGCCTATAAAATCTGGCACAGGCCAGTGTGGTGACTCATGCCTGCAATCCCAGCACTTTGGGAGGCCGAGGCAGGCAGATCACTTGAGGCCAGGAGTTCGAGACCAGCCTGGTCAATATGGTGAACCCCCCATCTCTATTAAAATACAAAAAAATTGGCTGAGTATGGTGGTGTGCGCGTGTAATCCCAGCTACTTGGGAGGCTGAGGCAGGAGAATCACTTGAGGTGGAGGTTGTGGTGAGCCGAGATCGCACCACTGCACTCGACCCTGGGCAACAAGAATGAAACTGTCTCAAAATAATAATAATAATAATAATAACCTGGAGCAGTCTGCTGCATGCCAGTTTTTCCCTTTCAGATCTCTCTCTCTCTCTCTCTCCCCCCTTCCCCCCGTTTCTTTCTCTCTCACGAGAGAGCTACTCTCCTTTGTCTTTCTTTTGCCTATTACACCACCGCTCCTAAGCCCACTCTTCATGTGTGTCCCTGTCCTAAATCTTCTTGGTGCGAGATAATGAATCCCGGGTATTAACCCCAGACAACAATGCTGCTTCAAGGGGGCCATTTTTCTCTTCTGCCAAGTGAGGACACAGCAAGAAGGCACCATCTATGAGGAGTGGGACCTCCTCAAAATCATGGGACAATGAATTTGCTGGTGCCTTGATCTTGGACTGCCAGCCTTCACAACTGTGAAAAATAAATTCCTGTTGTTTATAAGCCACCCAATTTATAGTGTTCTGTTAAAGCAGCCTGAATAGACTAAGACACACCCATAAGTATGTATTCCTCCAATAAAAATAATGTTCAATATACTTCATCTACTGTACTTCATTTGTTTTAAAGAATATGGAAATTAACTGACTAGAATAAAACTGTTAACATGTCATTTTTTGTACAGGTGAATAGTTGATTCAGACAAAATTTGAAAAGTCATATCTGTAGACATCATAAAGAGACATGGTTATAGATAACATAATGTAAGTATGTATACCTGTGTGTATATTAATGATCTCTCTTGCTGGTCTCTGCCTATACCTCCTTTATGCACTATCTAAGATATTTTACTGACAGTGCAATATTCTACAAACATTAAGGATGTCTTTCTGCCTATAAGATAAATGCAAATTCTTTAATAGGAACTACGTTAGTCAGGATTCTCCAGAGAAACCAAACAAATCAGAGATATATACCTATATCTATGTGTATATTTATGTCCCTATATTTATCTACCCTCTATCTATCATCTATCTATCTGTATATAAAAAGGAGATTTATTATGAGGCATTGGCTCATGTCATATGGAGGCTAAGAATTGCCACAATCTGCATTCTGCAAGCTGGGGACCCAGGAAAGCCAATGGTGTAATTCAGTTTTAGTCTGAGAATGAATGGTGTAAATACCAGTTCAAGGGTAGAAGAGGAGATGGGATGTCCTACTCAAGTAGTGAGGCAGAACAAAAGGGATGAATTCTTCCTTTCTCCACCTTTTCTTATATTCGGGCTCTTAAGGGGTTGATGATTCCCACCCACATTGGGGGTGGCAACCTACCGAGGCCACTTATTCAAATGTTAATCTCAGAAGCACCCTCACAGATACACCCCCAAAGCCACATATAATCTGGGCATTTCATGGCCCAACCAAGTTGACACATAAAATTAACCATCACAGGGCCCTTCATAATTTGGTGGCAATGATAAAACTTGCCCATCATTCAATACAATTGAATACAACCCTACCCATCCATTAAGTTTATGCTAAACCACACCTGCTCCATGGAGCCTTGCCTGACTCTCTTATAGGATGGGAGGCTGCACTATAATCCCATCACTCACCTTCTTCACCATTCTTCTCCACCCTTCTTTCGTGATCTGTCCTCTGCCTTCTCCCTAGCAAACATTTACTGATCACCTAATGTGTGAAAAGCTAACTTGACAACTAGTCAGGGACTATTTGTAAAGTTTTCTATATTGCTCTTGAGCTTTCCATGTTTCTTTGACTGGGCTTCCAAGCATGAATGTAATTTCTGTGAAGATAAGGACTACATCTCATACTTGTTTGTATATCTTGCAATGCTTACAGTAGTGCTTTCAACAAAGTAGACTTAATATTTTTTTGTGTGTTAAATGTATTTGCCCCTATAACTTTTTAAACAAAGTGATGATGTTCAACTTGATGTAATTAATCTTACATAATTGTGAATTTTGTTTTATGAGACAATGTAAAGTCAAAATAAAAATTGAGGAAATTTGGAATCTGAGTTGATTCCTGGTTCCATCACTTCTTGCCCGTGTGACCTGGAACAATGCATCTAATCTATCTTTGCCAGAGTTTTGTCACATACAAAATGTGGCTAATAACATCTATATAAAGTACTGCAGAGGGCAGTGGTAAGGATCAAATGAGACATGAAGAATGCTCAGGATTATTCTTAATGTTCTTGTGAAAGGTGCAAATATTCCTGTGAAAGGAAAATAAATCTTGCAACCCCCAAATCACTAACAAAGGGAAAAGTCAAGCTAAGTACTGCAGACAAATCTGCCTCCCATTCTACTCCTAAATAAAACAGCTACAAAGATTAAAAAGATAAATACCTCTCTCCCACTTTGTCTGCAAAGAAACTCCTTGTGGATAAAGGACAGACAGAACTCAGTCATCTTTCTGCTCACGTGAGACAAATGCATATCTGATTGCTTCCTTTGCCCTATTGTTTCACTAAGCCAGACTAAGGCATAAGTGACTATTCCTGTAAATCGTATATTCAGTGACAGGCTAATCAGAAATTTACAAGAATGTAACCATTTGTCTGTTATTTACCTATGACCTGGAAGCCCCTGCCCCACTTCGAGTTGCCCTGTCTTTCCAGACCAAACCAATGTACATCTTAGACATATAGATTGATGTCTCACGTCTCCCTAAAATGTATGAAACCAAGCTGTGCCTTGAACCCCTTGGGCACATGTTGTGAGGACCTTCTGAAACTGTGTCAGGGGTGCCTCCTTAATCTTGGCAAAATAAACTTTGTAAATTGATTTAGACTTGTATCAGATATGTTTTGGTTTACATTCTAAAGTCATCAGCTACGATGTTATTTTCAGGACAAATGAACTCTCAATTGCTTAACACCTAACAGGTAGTTCTCACTCAAATTCAGCTGTAGGTCAATGAGGGAAGGAACACACAGAGGCCCCTGCTCAACATAGGCTCTCAAGCATCTAGGTTGATGGACACTCCACTCTCTGGAACATCTGCAGTACCCGCCGCAGCAGAGGCAGATGGGGGTCATGGGCTGGGTCCTCCGTGTGTGGACCCGTAAGTGACCCATCAGTACCACCCAGAAGCAAGAACAGCAAGGGAGTTGGAAAGTGTAGGGGAACAGATTAAGTGATTGGCGAACCTCCTGTCTCTGCCACGGATAATAATGGGATCTAGAGAGAGAATGGCAGCAAGTAGAGACACAGTTGAAAAGACATAAAGATCACAACAAAGTCATTTCTGGAGTCAGATTTCAGAAATATAAATTTTTGAAGGAATGCTGTTGAATTAAATATTTTAACATAATACTCTTTGTTAGTTTGGCTTCTGAACAGCAGTACTTCCCAAAATTTTATTATTACTTTTCATGTTTTAAATTCATGTTTCAAACTTTTTCACGGATTACAGATGGAAAGAATCTTGTTTTTAGAATCAAAAGTTGATCTTAGCCATTATTTTCAGTGTGAATGTGTTTTACGTACCAAAGCTGCACTTCTTGTTTGCTGCCAGCAGGGGGAGGTGTAAGAATTCTTTAAGCTTCCTCACTAAACAAGAGAAGCTGAAAGGGGCAGAGAAAGTGACCGATTATTAATCACTTCCCTAAAATCAGCAGGGTTTCCTGCAGAGACACTGATTATCTTGGAATGTTTTGAATATAGGATCCATTAGAATAACAAAAAGCACTTGGAACAAAAAAGCTTGTGTAAAGGTGCTCTAAGTTTTTCTCTGGTTTTGTTTCATTTTTCCGAAATAAAATTTGTGACTATAGACTGCTTCACTTTTGGGGGGATGAGCTCCTGTATATTTCTGATATAGAAATACAGAAATGAGTCACCTTTATCTGAGCCTATGAATTCTCTGATTCTGTTAGGGAGCTGAGTCCTTCATTCTTTTCTGCTGTTCCTTAAAATTTCTTACACTTTCCCAGGAGTAACTGCTGATGTCCTATCAGTGACTGCACTACACCTTTGCTACCCTGCTGATTATTCATCAATGTCCTTTCTCCGTGATTAAGAGGTGACACATCATCGCATATGGTCAACTTCCTGACTTTTACTCAGGGGTTTAATGGAAGGGATTGTTTTTTGGTTTGTTGGTTTGTTTCTTTGGCCTCTCTAGCTCATAAGAAAAAGTATCTGAATTATATGTAAATCTTATATTTTCTTCTTAGTTGAATTTTAAAGTGTGTGTAAAATGAAGAAAATATTATACTAGAGTAGAGGAAAGAGAAGCTAATAAAATTTTCATCTAAGAATAATTTTATTGTTTTTCTATTCTTTTTTTCTGTTTGTCACTTTGTGCAATCAATCCAAATAATTCAGGTCACAAAACTATCTCTTCCTTTGATTCTCATATAATATGGTACTTAGTTAAGTCTTTGGCATTTTGATTCAAACGTTTTTCTAAACCTTCTATCTGCTTTTGTCTATATAGCCATGGTTATATAGACGATCTAGAATGTGGCATATTGTTCATCTTTTACCCTCAGTGAATTATGAGATTATCTAATTTGTTGCATAAATACATACAGAGGTATCTTTGTGCTAGAGTTACAAAAAGTTACATTGCATTATTCAGAATTTTAAAAACTTACTTTAAAAAATTAAGTCTACTATATAACTCCATATCCTATTGCTATGGTTTGGCTCTGTGTCCCCACCCAAATCTCATCTCATATTGTAATCCCCATAATCCCCACATGTCAAGGGAGGGACCTGTGGGAGGTGATTGAACCATGCGGATGGCTTCCCCTATGTTGTTCTCATGATAGTGAGTGAGTTCTGACAAGATCTGATGGTTTTATAAGTGTTTGACAGTTCCTCCTTCACAGGCTCTCTCTTGCCTGTCGCCATGTAAGATGTGCCTGCTTCCTCTTCTGCCATGATTGTGAATTTCCTGAGGCATCCCTAGCCATGTGGAACTGTGAGTCAATTAAACTTCTTTTCTTTTTAAATTACCCAGTCTCAGGAAGTTCTTTATAGCAGTGTGAAACTGACTGACACATCTATCATGTATGATTTTGGAAAAAAATATTATCAAAATAACTTCAGTCTCTAATATGTTTACTAAGAAATTATAATTTTAAATTGCAATTTTCCACAACTTTCTTACTTTCGTTTTTTGTTTTTCTGTTTGTTTAAGAGATGAGGTATCACTGTGTTACCCAGGGTAGACTCAAAATCCTGTGCTCAAGTGATCCTCCCTCATCAGGCTCCTGAGTAGCCGGCACTGCAAGCACACACCATCATACCAGTTTCTACTTTCTTTAAAAAGTGTTGCTTTAAATATTTGCTACTAGGAATAAAGTCTTATGACAGACATATTAACTATTAAAAGAAGACAACCTTAGATCAGAGTCTCTTGAAAGATTAAATGTCCTCTGTTAAATGTAAACAGTTCACCAATTTGGGAACATCTGTTCATACAGCTGGAGTCTAAAATATTTGGATTGGCTTGACAGTCATCCACTATAAGACTTGCTACAGTGTCAGCAGTGTCTATTCTGCCTTCTTACCACCTTCTTCCCTGCCAAGTCTTGCTCCTTAGCCCCAACACACATTCGCAAATGAACTTTTACTCAACTCTTTATACATCATTCTTTGACATTCTCTCTCTCTAATATATTTGAATTAAAGATGAGAAGAAGAAAGGAGGAGGAGAAGAAGGTAGAGAGGAGGAGGACAAGGAGGGAGGAGAGTACGGGAGAAGGAAGAGGGAGAGAAGGAGGAGAAGAGGAAGAAGAATGGTAGTAATAGTGATGGAAGAGGAGGGAGAGTAGGGAAAGGAGAGAAAGAAAGGAAGAGGCAGAGGGTAGAAAGCAGAGAGGGCGGAAAAGGAGAAGGGTGACAAGAGGAGGAAGAAATATATATATTTTTTCACCAAGCAAGAAGCAAAGCTGAAGGAATCTTCAGTTGTAACCACCCACATCAGTGGTGTAGCAGCATCTCTGGTATTCTCTGATTTGGTCTGGTTCCATTGATGCTGGTGGTCTCTGCTGACATGCTGTCTCAAACTAGATTGTGTCTAGAAAAACTAGATTTGTGGTTTTTCTGAGATGGCATACAGCTCACTGTTTCTTGACCATCTCAGAAAGCAGAATGCTTCCTTCTGCCCTTCCCTCCTGGTAAGCACTGTTTGTGTTGTGTGATGGCCACTTGGTTAACTTGGAATCACCTATGAACTCTGTTCTCCTTCATGTGGAGCCAAAGGAACCCCTGAGGTCTTCCCTGTGTTGTGGAGATCAGAAAAGTCATGCTATCCTTCTCAGGCTAGTGTGGTCTACACCAGCAAGTTTTGAATCTCCTAAAATATCTGGAAGAACAGCAGTCTTTAGTGCCTTAAATGCAAAACTGACAACTCCAGATAATGCAGAACTCCTTCTCTATAGTCTACTTAGCTAAACCAAGGCAAAATAATTGGCCTAAAGATTTCACAGCTCAATGAGCATCCAGCCAGGGAGTAGACGTCAGTTTCTCTCTCCTTGCAGACATCCCCAATGTCTATGATTTGGGAGGGGTCTTTTTTTATCACTTGGGTAGGAGAACCTCTTCTCTTCCATCACAGGGTGGTAAGGTAAAAATCTTTCATTAGTAACACTAAATTTCCCTCCAGGCCCATGCCCCGAATGGCCTTCCCTTTTCTGAGTCCTCTCTACCACTCTGGGAAGTAAAGGATGCTTATGTCAGTGGTGGCTGGGCTGGCTCTGCCATTTAGAAAGTGCTGGCTGGGGCTGGGAGTAAGAAATATATTGCTTTCTCTCTTTACAGTGGGGTCCTTAACTCTTCTTTGTTTTCATTTGTGGATTCCTGTTCCAATTCTATAGCAACGGAAAAATCCTATTTAACACCTATTTCACATTAGTTATTGCTGTTAATTATTTTGATCGTTCTTCAAGGTTTAAAATATAAAATATTAGCATTAGAAAATAAAGGGCCAATGATGATAAATTAATTTCTTAAGGTCACTCAGCCGAAAAACAGTTAATTCTATTTCTGCCTGATTACAAAGTCCATGCCCCCCACTACACCTCATGACTGCCCTTGGTAAAGTATTTAACCTCTCTGGGTCTCATTTTTCACATCCACAAAGCTATGAGGATGAACTGTGTATCTGTGGTTATTCTCTTGATTTAAAATAGTTGCTATTAGCTTAACAATGTATTTTATTAGCTATGTGAATATTCAATGGATATCTTTGATTTCCCTTAACTGAATATTCTTTAAATAAATATTTAGTGAAGATACTCACTATATACCAGGCACTGTGCTAAGTATAGGTATTATAACACTGAAGAAAAAAGTTCCTCTTCTCATAGTTTACATTCTAGTGTGTGTATGTGTGTGTGTGCGCACTCACAGAGATGATAAGTTACCAAATATATTTCATTTACATATAGATGTATATAAAAATGTAATTTGCACAATATATATTTAGAAAACACAGAGACATAAACATATTAAATGTAATGTATACAAATTATAGCAAGTAGTGGTATATTTTATGAAATAAATATGTAGGATAAAGATAGAGAATGAAAATTGGGTGCTTTTTTGTTTTGAATCAAGAAAAAACTTTCTGGATGGAGAATGGAGCAAGATAGCGACAAAGAAACTTTCATCATTCTTCACTCCCTCAGGAAAACTAAATTGAACAACTACCCACACACAAAAAAGCACCTTCATAAAAAACAAAAATCAGGTGAGCAATCACACAGTACCTGGTTTCAAATATCATTGAAACCAGTACCTGGTTTCAAATATCATTGAAACCAGTACCTGGTTTCAAATATCATTGAAACCAGTACCTGGTTTCAAATATCATTGAAACCAGTACCTGGTTTCAAATATCATTGAAACCAGTACCTGGTTTCAAATATCATTGAAACCAGTACCTGGTTTCAAATATCATTGAAACCAGTACCTGGTTTCAAATATCATTGAAACCAGTACCTGGTTTCAAATATCATTGAAACCAGTACCTGGTTTCAAATATCATTGAAACCAGTACCTGGTTTCAAATATCATTGAAACCAGTACCTGGTTTCAAATATCATTGAAACCAGTACCTGGTTTCAAATATCATTGAAACCAGTACCTGGTTTCAAATATCATTGAAACCAGTACCTGGTTTCAAATATCATTGAAACCAGTACCTGGTTTTAAATATCATTGAAACCAGTACCTGGTTTTAAATATCATTGAAAGAAACACTGAAGAGGTAGCTAAGACCGTCTTGAATTGCCATCACCACCTGATGTGGTTAGGCTTTGTGTCCCCACCCAAATCTCATCTTGAATTATAATTCCCATAATCCCCACATGTCAAGGGAGAGACCAGGTGGAGGTAATTGGATCATGGGGGCGGTTTTCCCCATGCTATTCTCATGATACTGAGTGAGTTCTCAGGAGATCTGATGGTTTTAAAAGGGACTCTTCCCCCTTCACTCAGCACTTCTCCTTCCTGCTGCCTTGTGAAGAAGGTGCCTTGTTTCCCTTAGCCTTCCACCACGATTCCTGAGGCTCCCCAGCCATGCTGAACTGTGAATTAATTAACTCTATTTCCTTTTTAAATTACCCAGAATTGGGCAGTTCTTTATAGCAATATGAAAATGGACTGATACACCACATCTTGCCCATTTCCTGGCAGCGGCCATATGGCACAGAGAGAGAATGTGTGCACTTGAGGGAGGGAGAATGCAGTGACTGTGGGACTTTGCACTGTAACTCAGAGATGCCCTGTCACAGCAGAAAACAATACTGGGCAGAACTCAACTGGTGCTGATGAAGGGAGCATTTAGATCATTCTTAGCCAGAAGGTCATTGTTCATCCCAGTGGTGGGAACCTGAGTTTCAGGAAACCCCACTCCCTCAGGCTAAAGGGCTCTGGGATCCTGAAGAAACTTGAAAAGCAGTCTGGCCCATAAGGATAGCAATTACTGGGCAAGTCCTGGTGCTGTGCCAGGGTTGGAGCCAGTGGACTTGAGGGGCATGAAAACTAGTGAGACACCAACTGGGGTAGCAAAGGTAGACTTTGTGCCACCCATTCCCCAACCCCAGGGAGTGCAGCTCACAGCTCCAAGAAAGACTCCTTCCCTCCAGTTGAGAGAAGAGAGAAGAGTACTTTGTCTTACAACTTGGATACCAGCTCAGCCACAGTAGAATCAGAAAACATGTACAGTTGTGAGGCCCAGATTTCAGGTCCTAGCTCCCAGATGACATTTCTAGACAAACCCTGGGTCCCTTCTGACCAGAAGGGAATCCGCTGCCTTAGCAGGAAAAGAAGAACCTATTCTTGGCAGGATTCATCACGTGCTGACTAAAGAGCCCTTAGACCCTCAATAATCAACAATGGTACCTAGCTAGTACTCTCTGCAGGCCTTGGATGAGACTGAGACATGTGCTGGCTTCAGGTGTGACCCAGCACATTCCAAATTGTGGTGTCTATGGAGATAAACTCCTACTACTTAAGAAAAGGAGAAGAAAAAGCAAAAGGGACTTTGTTTTGCAGCTTAGGTACCAGCCCAAGCACAGTGGGGTAGAGCACTTGAGGTCCTCTATTCCAGGCCATTGCTCTTGGATGGTATTTCTGGACCTTCCCTGGGCTACAGGGGAGCCCACTGTCCTGAAGGGAAAGTTCCAAGCCTAGCAACATTTACCGCAAACTGATTGAAGAGCCCTTGGACCTTGGGCAAACATCAGCAGTGCCCAGGTGGTACTTGCTTTCCAGCCCTGGCTCTCAGATGGCATCTCTGGACTCAGCCTGGCAGGGAGAAACTTGCTACCCTGAAGGGAAAGACACAAGCCTGGCTGTCTTTTCCACCTTCTGATTGTAGAGCCCTAGGGCCTTGCGTGAACATAGGTGGTAGCCAGGGAATGATTACCATAGGCTTTGAGTAAGATCCAGTATTGTGCTGGCTTCAGATCTAACCCAGCACAGTCCCAGTGGTGGTGGCCACAGGGGTGCTTGTGTCACTCCTCCTACAGCTCCAGACAGCTCAGCACAGAAAGAGAGACTCTGTTTGGGAGAAAGTAAAAGGAGAGAAAAAGAGTCTCTGTGATAATTCTTTGGTATCTTATCCAAGACTACCAAGGTGGTACCTCTAGGTGTCTGCAAGAGCAATAGTGTTACTGGACTTGTGATGTCTCCTAGTGCATATACATTTGCAGTGGCCAAAAACAGATTACAATACTCAAGTCCCTTTGAATACCTGAAAAGCCTTCTGGGGAAGGATGGGTACAAACAAGCCCAAATTGTGAAGACTACCATAAATACTTAACTGTTCAAGGCCCACACACTGATGAGCATCAAGACCATGCAGGAAACATGACCTCACTAAATAAACTAAATAGGACACCAGGGACCAATACTGAAGATACAGAGATATGTGACCATTCAGAAAGAGAATTCAAAATAGCTATCTTGAGCAAACGCCATGGAATTCAAAATAACACTGATAAGGAATTTGGAATCCTATCAGATAAATTTACAATAAGATTGAAATAATTAAAAAGAATCAAGTAGAAATTCTGGAGTTAAAAATGCAATAGACATTCTGAAGAATACATCAGAGTCTCTTAATAGCAGAATTCTCAAGCAGAAGAAAGAATTAGTGAGCTTGAAGACAGGCTATCTGAAAATGCACAGTCAGAGAAGACAAAATAAAAAATTTAAAAAGAGTGAAGCATGACTACAAGATCTAGAAAATAGTCTCAAAAGGGCAAATCTAAGAGTTATTGCCTTAAAGAGGATAGAAAGTGAGAGATCAAGGTAAAAAAATTATTCAAAGGGATAATAACAGAGAACTTTCCAAACCTAGAGAAAGATATCAATATTCAAGTATAAGAAGGTTATAGAACACCAAGCAGATTTAATCCAAAGATTATCTCAAGACATTTAATAATCAAACTCCCCAAGTTCAAAGATAAAGAAAGGATCCTAAAAGCAGCCAAGAAAAGGAAACAAATAACATACAACGGAGTTTCTATATGTCTGGCAGGAGACTTTTCAGTGGAAACCTTATTGTGGGGAGAGATTGGAATGACATATTTAAAGTGCTGAATGAAAAACTTCTATCCTAGAAAAGTATATCCCGTGAAAATATCCTTCAAAACATGAAGCAGAAATAAAAACTTTCCCAAGCAAACAAAAGCTGAGGAATCTCATTAACACCAGACATGTCCTGCAAAAACATGCTAAAGGAAGTTCTTCAATCTGAAAGAAAAGTATGTTAATGATCAATAAGAAATCATGTGAATGGCCAGATGCAGTGGTTCATGGCTGTAATCCCAGCAGTTTGGGGGGCCAAGGCGGATGGATCACCTGAGGTTGGGAGTTCAAGACCAGTCTGACCAACATGGAGAAACCCCATCTCTACTAAAAATACAAAATTAGCTGGGCATGGTGGCACATGCCTGTAATCCCAGCTACTTTGGAGGCTGAGGCAGAAGAATCACTTGAACCCAGGAGGTGGAGGTTGTGGTGAGCCTAGATCACGCCATTGCACTCCAGCCTGGGAAACAACAGCTAAACTCCAACTCAAAAAAAAAAAAAAAAAAAAAAAGAAATCATGTGAATATGCAAAACTTTTTGCTGGTAATAGCAAGTACGTATAAAAAAACAGAATATTATAACACCGTAATCATGGTATATAAACTACTCATAATTTGAGTAGAAAGACTAAAAGATGAACTGATCAAAAATAACTAAAATCACTTTTCATGACATACAGAGTGTAATAATATGTAAATAGAAACAACAAAAACTTAAAAAGCAGGGGATGAATTTAAAGTGTAGAGGTTTTATTAGTTTTTCTTTGCTTATTTGTTTACTTATGCAATAACACTGTCATAAATTTAAAATAATAGGTTATAAGATAGTATTTGGAAGCCTCATGGTAGCCTCAAGTCAAAAAACACAACAGATACACAAAAAAAATAAAAAGCAAGAAATTAAAACATACCACCAGCAAAAACCACCTTAACTAGAAGGAAGACAGGAAGAAGGAAAGAAGGAAGAGAAGATCACAAAACAATCAGAAAACAAATAACAAAATGGCAGGAGTAAGTTCTACTTATCAATAATAATAATGTAAATGGACTAAACTAAACTGTCCAATCAAAAAACATAGAGTGGCTAAATGGATTTTTTTAAAAAGACCCAATGATTTGTTGCCTACAAGAAACACACTTACCTACAGACATAAGTAGACCAAAAATAAAGGCATGAAAAGAAATAATCCAAGCAAATGGAAACCAGAAAAGAGCAGGAGTAGCTACACTTATGTCAGGCAAAATAGACTTCAAAATAAAAACTATGAAAAGTGACAAAGTCACTATATAATGACAAAGAGATCCAATCAGCAAGAGAATATACCAATTGTAAATATATATATACATCACTGGAGCACCCAGATATAAAAGAAAATGTTATTAGAGGTAGAGAGAGACCAATATAATATTAGCTAGAGACTTCGACGCCATACTTTCAGCTTTGGACAGATTATACAGACAGATCATCAACAAACATCAGACTTAATCTGTGCTATAAACTAAATGGATCTAATAGGTATTTACAGGACATTTCATCCAGGAGCTGCAGAATATACATTCTTCTCTTCAGTTCATGGATCATTCTAAAGGATGGACCATATATTAGGCCACAAAACAAATCTTTAAAAATTCAAAAAAAATGAAATTCTATCAAGTGCCTTCTCTGACCACAATAAAATGAAACTAGAAATCGATAGCAAGAGGAATTTTGAAAACCGTACAAACACATGGAAATTAAATAATATACTCCTAAAGTACTAGCGGTCAATAAAGAAACTTTAAAATTTCTTGAAACAAATAATAATGGAAACATGATGTAAGAGCTATGAGATGCATCAAAAGCAGTACTAAGAGGAAAGTTTATAGCTATAAGCTCCTACATCAAAAAAGTAAAGACTTCATATAAACAACCTAATTGGGCATCTTAAAGAACTAGAAAAACAAGAGCAAACCAAACCCAAAACTAGTACAAGAAAATAAATAATAAAGATTGACGCAGAATAAAAGAAATTGAAATGAAGAAAAAAAAACAAAGATCAATGAAACAAAAAATTTTTTTTTGAGAAGGTTGACAAAACTGACAAACCTTTAGCTAGACAAAGAAAAAAAGAAGATCAAAATAAATAAAATCACGGATGAAAAAAGAGACATTGCAAGTGATGCTGCAGCAATTCAAAGGATCAGTAGAGGCTACTATGAACAACTATATGGCAATAAATTGAAAAACCTAAAAGAAATAGATAAATTCCTAGACACATACAACCTACCAAGACTGAACCATGAAGAAATTCAAAACTTGAGCAGTGCAATAATAAATAACAATATTGAAGATGTAATAAAAAGTTACTCAGCAAAGAGAAGCCCAGGACCCAGTGGCTTCACTGCTAAATTTTACCAAATATTAAAAGAAGAACTAATACCAATCCCACTCAAATTATTCTGAAAAATAGAGGAGGGGATACTTCCAAACTCATTCTATGAGGCCAGTATTACCTTGATACCAAAACAGACAAAGACATCTCAATAAAAGAAAACTAGGTCAATATCCCTGATGAACACTGATGTAAACATCCTCAACAAAATATTAGGAAACTGAATTCCAAAACACATTAAACAGATCATTTATCATGACCCAGCAAGATTAATCCCAGGGATGCAAGGATGGTTCAACATATGTAAATCAATCAATGTGATACATCATACCAGCTGAATGAAGGACAAAAGCCATATGAACATTTCAACTGATGCTAAAAAAACATTCGATAAAACTCAATATCCCCTTAGGATAAAAAAGTCATCAATAAACTGGGTATAGAAGGAACATGCCTCAACACAATAAAAGCCAAATATGACAGACCTACTGTTAGCATCATACTAAATGGGGGAAAACTAAAACCCTTTCCTCTAAGATCCAGAACATGACAAGGATGATCACTTTTACCACCATTATTTAACATACTACTAGAAGTCCTAGGTAGAGCAACCAGGCAAGAGAAAGAAATAAAGGGCATCCAAATTGGAAAAGGAGAAGTCAAATTATCCTTGTTTATAGACTATATGATCTTATATTTGGAAAAACCTAAATACTCTACCAAAAAACTATTAGAACTAATAAAGAAATTTAGTAAAGTTGCTGGATACCAAATCAATATAGATTAAAAAATTAGTAGTATTTCTATATGTTAACAGCAAACAATCAAAAAAAAGAAATCAAGAAAGGAACCCCATTTACAATAGTTACAAATAAAATAAAATACCTAGGAATAAACTTAGCCAAGGAAGTAAAAGATCTTTCCAACGAAAACTGTAAAACATTAATGAAAGAAATTGAAGAGGACACAAAAAAATGGAAAGGTTTTTCATGTTCATGGATTTGAAGAATCAATATTGTTAAAATATCCATACTACCTAAAGCAGTCTACAGGTTTAAAGCAATCTCTATCAAAATACCAATGACATTCTTTGGAGAAATGGAAAAAACAATCCTAAAATTTATATGGAACCACAGAAGACCCAGAATAGCCAAACCTATCTTGAGAAAAAAAAAAAAAAAAAAAAAAAAACTGAACTAATCACATTACCTGACTTCAAATTATACTACAAAATTATAGTAAACAAAATGGCATGGTTCTGGCATAAAAACAGACACATAGGCCAATGGAACATAATAGAGAACGCAGAAATAAATGCATACACCTACAGTGAACTCATTTTTTATAAAGGTGCCAAGGGAAAAGACATATATTGGGGAAAAGACAGTCTCTTTAATAAATAGTGCTGGGAAAAGTGGATATCTAGATGCAGAAGAATGAAACTAGACCTCACTTCTTGACCTGTACAAAAATCAAATCAAAATGGATTAAAGACTTAAATCTAAGATCTCACACTATGAAGCTACTACAAGAAACCATTGAGGACTCTCTCCAGACATTGGACTGGACAAAGATTTCTTGAGTAATACCCCACAAACACAGACAGCCAAAGAAAAAATGGACAAATAGGACCACATCAAGCTAAAAAGCTTCTTCACAGCAAAGGAAATAATCAATAAAGTAAAGAGACAATCCATATAATGGGAAAGAATATTCTAAAACTATCCACTTGACAATGGATGAATAACTAGAATATGTGAAAAGCTGACAATTCTATAGGAAAAAATCTAATAATTCAATTTTAAAAATGGGCAAAAATATGAATAACTATTTCTCAAAAGAAGACATACAAATGGCAAACAGGTATACGAAAAAGTGCTCAACATCATTAACCATCACAAAAATGCAAATCAAAACCTCAATGAGATATCATCTTACCCTAGTTATGGCTTTTATCCAAAAGACAGACAATAACAAATACTGGCAAGAATGTGGAGAAAAAGAACTCATACACTGTTGGTAGGAATATAAATTAGTACAATCACTATGAAGAACATTTTGGAGGCTCCTAAAAATAATTAAAAATAGAGCTACCTTATGATCCGGAAATCCTACTGCTAGGTATGTACTCAAAAGAAAGGAAATCAGTCTATCAAAGAGATATCTGTACTCCCACGTTTATTGCGGCACTGTTCACCATAGCCAAGATTTGGAAGCAATCTAAGTGTCCATCAACAGACAAATGGATAAAGAAAATGTGGTACGTGTACCACAATGGAGTATTGTTTAGCCATAAAAAATAATGAGATCCTGGCATTTGCAATAAAATGGTTGGAACTGGAGGTCTTTATGTTATGTGAAATAAGCCAGGCTCAGAAAGACAAACTTCGTATGTTCACACTTATTTGTGGGAGCTAAAAATTAAAACAGTTAAACTCATGGAGATAAAGAATAATGTTTACCAGCATCTGGAAAGGGCAGTACAGGGGAATGGGGGATGGTTAATGGGTACAAAAATATAGTTAAGATTAGTAAGATTTAGTATTTCATAGCGCAGCAGGATGATTACAGTCAAATTAATTTATTGAACATTTTAAAGTAACTAAAGGATTGCCATTGGATTGTTTGTAACACAAAGAAAGAATAAATGCTAGAGGAGATTATACCCCGTTTACCCTAATATGACTATTACACAATGTATGCCTGTATCAAAATATCTCTTGTACCCCATAAGTATATACCTACTTTTGTGAGTATGTACCTACTATATACTCACAAAAATTAAAAATTAAAAAAAAACCTTTCTGAGTAAATGTAATCTGAGCAGACATGTGAATGAAATGTGATCATGATGCTATTTAGATATCTGGAAGATCATTTCAGGCTGGTGGAGCAGCTAGTGGAAAGGCTTCAACATGTTTCAGAATCAGCAAAAGGCCAGTGTGGCTAGAGAGCAATACGCAGAACAGACAGAGGGCAGGTGAGTCAGAACAGTTATGGAGGTATCGTGGCTGTAGTATTGACTTTGGATTTTATTCTGAGTGAGATGGGAAGCCATTTAGTGCAACAGAATGAAATTACCTGACTTTTTATAGTGAGCATTTTAACTAATGGATTGAGACTAGACTAAAATGGAAGCAAGTGAGGAAGTGTGGAGACCAGTTAGGGCTACCACACTCACATGGGAAAGGTGAGGGAGACTGGGACTTGGGTGCTAGCAGTTAAGATGGTGAGAAGCAGTTGGGTTTTAGATGTGTTTTGAAAGTAGAGCTGACAGAATTTGCTGATGGATTAGACGTGAGATGTTTGAGAAAGACAAAAAGGCCAAGCATAATTACAAAAAAATTTGGCCTACATTTACAGATATGCAGAGGATTAGGTTTGAGGGATAAATTCTAGATGTTGCTAGTGAACATGTTGAGTGTTATCTGAATTCTTGATATCCAAGTTTAGTGGTTGAGAAGGTAGGTCAGAGAATGAGTCAAAGAATGACAAAATTTTGAAGATCATCACCATGATCTTTTTGGGCGAGATTTTCTCCAGTCTTGGGAAAAATGTGCAACTGAGGTACAGAAAGATTAACTGACTTTCTGACAAATTCAAAGCTAGAAAACAACCATTATCCTGAGGAAACTGACACAGGAACAGAAAACCAAATACCACATTTTCTCACTTATACATGGGAGCTAAATGATGAGAACACATGGACACATAGAGGGGAACAACACACACTGGAGATTTTTGGAGGGTGGAAGTTGGGAGGAGGGAGAGGATTAGGAAAAATAACTAATGGTTACTAGGCTTAATAACTGGGTGATGAAATAATCTGTACAACAAACTCCCATGACACAAGGTTACCTATGTAACAAACCTGCATATGTACCCCTGAACTTAAAATAAAAGTTAAAAAAAAAATGACAGAGTTGAGAATCAAAGCGAGGTGGTCTGGATCCAGAGTCCATACTGTAACCAATGTGCTATGCTATGTTGGCTCCCCATTTATTTGAGCCCCCATTCTTCAAGATTTTGTCAGCTATACTGTTGCTTTAAAATGTGTCAAGGTTCATAACACTTACATTCTATCTCGTTAATATATTTCCCACCATTAATCTTTATTCTATACTTAAATGTTCTCAATTATCACCACCACTCCTTTTATATCAGCATCAGCCTCTCCATCCCTGATTTTTTAAAGATATTTACTTCTTGGTGGACTTGATTCCATCATCAGTTGTGTTCTTTTTTTCCTTTCTTTTTTTTTTTTTAGAAAGGCTCACACCCATCTCATGCAGCAAGGTAATGTTTCTTGCAAATGTCTAGCTTTGACGATATATCAAAGAACCATTTGTTTTTTAGTATAACTTCCTTTCCCAAAGAATTTTGCAGACATGGCTCTCCACTGTCTCTTAGTACTGTGTGCTCCTTTCCTTGAATCTTTTCCACTTATATTTTTGTTGGCTGCTCTTTGTCATCAAGTATTTTTGGAGAAAAATTATAGATATTCTTCTCTTCCTTTTATTTGTATGTTGAAATTGTCTGACAATTGCCTTTATATTTCAGTTGACAAGTTATCTACTTACACTATTTTAAGTCACATTTCTTCTTCAAAATTTGGTATCAGTCATCCCAGGGACAGGAATGCAACTGTGGTTGCCAGAAGCAGGGTTGCATTTTAAGCAAGAAGCTGTAATATACCTTTAGACCATTGTGTCAAAATTCCTAAGGGCCTAATAGAGTAGATTGTGCCTTCACCCCACCTGGCAAAGCTGGGGTTAACAGTGAATGTTACTGTGATGCCAAGTGGTCAGGTATATCTCACTAATTCCATACCTATGTAACCCTGCCCCATATGGTTGGGGGTAGACTGATGGAGAAGCCCTTGCTACACCGGTACTGCTACTAGCAATCTGGGCCAGCACAGTGGCCAAACCTAATGTCCTCTCCCAAGGATATTAGAAAAAGTGTGGATAAAAATAAATAACACATGAGGAGAGGGAGAAATAGTAGTTTGGAGTAAAAGAATAAATAATTGGGTTATGCAACCAGAGAAATCCAACATTATGAAGCTCAGAGCAAGAGAATAATATTGTATTTCAGCACAATTATACCAGATGTCCAAGAAAATGAAGCTATATGTTTGCCAAGGCCTAGTTTTTGGAAACTGGCAAGGTTGAACAGCAGTCTACAAACCTGACTGACATCACTAAGAGACATTCTGGTCATACGATATGATGGGAAACTGGACAAGCTGTTAATAACTAAACGAAACTTTAATAATATGCCAATGCCTTGGACTCCTACTTCTCAGGCTACCTGTACCTCAAAAGGTAGACATTATTTGGGAGGGAATTTCTGAGAACTTCTTCCTACTGGGACTTCAAACTCTGTGATGTTATAGCTCCCAACAGACTGATCGCTGTGTAACCAAATGCCTAGAAAGGTATCTGATTAAAATGGGCAAATCGTAACAGCAGCCAGCCCAACATGTCACTGTGTGCTATGCACAAATGCACATCATCCTTGTTTTGTGGATGTAAAACTACCAAGTAAAATAGAGAAATACAATGGGTCCCTGATGGGATTAAAGCAGTGAGCATCACCTGGTGGATCCCTTAGGGAACAGTCCTACCTAGAGACAAGAAATGCTGTGGGAGGCCTCATGTCACACTCAAACCAAAGTACATCAAGGAGCGACTACCTCTCATCTAACTCTAGTACAGAAGACCCAACATTTGCGGGTGTAAGACATGTATCCTAACTGCACTGGGGTGATAAGTGCCAGTCTAGTTATCCTGAGACAAGCTGTGTTTGCTTTTAATGAGGAGTGGCAGTCAGAGGAAAACTAGAATAGAGAGGGTTCTCTTCCACAAGGAGGGCAAATGATGGGAGTTAGCCCTGGAAATATAATGAGGCTTTAGCAAAGTGGGTCATGAAGACTCAATAAATAACGTAGGGTACTGCTAAAACCCAGTATTGGGAAAGGATTTGTGCCTGGACCCAATAGGGCCTCAATTATTTTAATACACATGGAAGCTGAAGTGGGCATAAGTCAGTGGCCCTCTATTCTAGCTCCTGAAGCTCAAGGGGCACACCTATGGGAATCTTATGACTCCCCAAACATGTAAAGTTCTTTGGAGGCACTTTTGATTTACACTGATGTCTTGTGACAGTTCTGGCTCCCAGAATAGTTTGCTAAATACTACTCATGACTTCCCCATTGGAGGGAAGAGAGCCCTGTTACATAATAACAACACACAATGGAAACCAGTCTAGATTTGAGCCTGTAAGGTGAGATGAGATGATTGGCTTTGTCCTCAATTGTAGATTCTATTGGGAAGGCAAAGCAAATACCTCTGTAATTCTTACTACTTTGTTGTGTATTCTGTAATGAAACTGAATTATACCATGGTCATACTATAATATTGTGTAATACTGGCATTGTTGGTAAGATGCAATTACACTAAGTAATAAGACTTATGACAATACTAATATTGATTATAAAATGTATTGGGAGATCGACTTAAAGCTCCTTCAGGACATACAGCTTATGTATTACCATTTTTATTTTATGCACAATAACTACCAGCCTGAGGAAGAACTGGATCTGGCTAATCATCCTCTGAATTCTGTGTTAAACAGTTCTTCACAAGCTTATCATAAGACACAAATAACAGTAGGTTAAGGGGGGAAAAGAATAATAAAATTAACACAACGATATAAAAAAGTGCATAATGGGTTTACAGGACAAATCATTTGTTTCTTTAAATCTATCCCCGTACTGGCTTCTCCAAATGTTAGGCATATTTGTGTTGGTGCTATTGCTATATACATGCCATAAATGCTGCACCAAATGTAAATGTTATAACAAATATCATCATTTTTCTGTGGGAGGTTCATGGCCAGAGACCAAGGGGTAGAATTTTCCATTGTTTTCTGGCATTTAATGTTAGCATTAAGAAACCAAACCCCAACATATTTTGTTTTTACACCTTAGACGTGGCTTTCTTTTCTGTTACCTGAAAATTTACTCCTCTATTCTTGAAGTTCAACAAGTTAAACGTGATATTTTTCAGTGTTGGTTGCTTGATGATGATGATGATGATAATGTGTTTCCTAAAACACACTACCCTTCGTTAAAAACTCTAGATGTCAATATATGTTTCAGAAAAAAGTGTTATTCCATTATTCCTTTCAATACTTTTTCTGTTTTACTTACTGAATTTCCTATTTCATGGACACTGGTTTTCATTTTTGTTTAATTTTTAATTTTTGTGGAGACATAGGTGTATGTATTTATGAGCTACATGAGATACTTTGATATAGTCATATAATGTGTAAAATCACCTCAGGGTGAATGGGGTATCCATTGCCTCAAGCATTTATCCTTTGTTTTACAAACTATCCAATTATACCCTTTTAATTATTTTTAAATGTCCAACTACATTTTTATTGATTTATTTTGGACTATCTTTGAAATCAAATTTTATTATTATCTCCATAATTTTTATTGACTTTTTCTTAGCAATTCCTCTAATTATCTCAAGCCTCTCTGGAAAAGTAATTTGATATTCAACCATTTATTCTGTCCCTGGGTGTTATTTTTAAGATACTGTTTCTGTAATAATGTTATTTGCATTCTTAATTCACCAATAACTTCTTGTATTAGTCAACTTATAATAATACTAAACTCTTTTATTGTGGGCTGAATTTGAAAGGAAATTTCATTTGTTCCTTGTGGTATGTTTCCTTCCAGAACTAGTCTTAAGGGATTTTTATTTTTTAAATGTGGTATATTGTCACAATTTCCACGCCAATTCTTTGCATTTTCTTTCTAGTTGAGATGAGTAACTCAACCAAATCTATTTCTTTCAGCCACTTGGCCCCCTTGAAGGCTCAAATTAGCTGTTTCATCCACTTTTCTGTAACCTGATGGCAGTGGTTAAGTGTCTGTAGGAGGAAAATGGAAGTGGGGAAGAGCTCATTAGAGTCTATGTGCGTCCCTCAGAGGAGGTCACTTCACTTATTTGGGAAAGAATTTTAGTCCTAAAAGAGAATCTATTGGGACTTTGAATTTTTTCTGAAATTCATCAGGAAGTCCTGGAAAATGTCAGTCCTCTCCAGAGGATTTTCTCTGGTCCATTTCTATTGGCTCTGTTGGTGTGGCCTTTTCTCTACTGGATTTTTCCTTGACTCATCCTGGAAGAACTCTCTTATCCTCTCAGCTTCAGCTTGCATGCTGCTTTCTAACCTGGTGGTGGTGGGTACAATTTTAAATAAGAACACTGAGCATTTTATCTCTCCAATTCTGCTACTGTAATATGGGAGTAAAGATAGGAGTCTCCATATTCAGCTCCATGCCAGACAGTTTGCCTCGATCACCACATTTTGAACTTGGTGACATGTGGTTCCTCCTCTTTTCTTGTTTTGTTGTTGGGTGAACTTTGTAACACTTTCACTTATTTATATAATATTTGATTCACTGTATTACCTACTGGGTGAGAGGACTTCTGTACTCTGGCTTTATTCTGCCCTTTTACCCTAAAATCTAAAATATTTTAATATAACTCTATTATGACACAAGCAATACATATCCATAAACACACACACATGCCACATGTAAGAAAAAAAAATCTGTAATTCTACCATGAAGTAATCATTATTGTTAAGGTAGAGATAGTATTTTTCTATGATAATATAGATAACTTTTAATGAATATATAATTATATGTTAATAAACTTTCTATGTATGTATATGTTATTTTGACAAATTAATATATAGTTTTGGTTTGCTATTATTCTCTTCCTTTAAGGTGCTTTTAAAGTATGATTTCATATCAGTAAATATTGTTTCAAATTGATCCCGTGCATCCCATTTTATGAATCTAATTCTTTTAACCAGTATTACACTGTAGGGTACTTAGATTTTTTCCAATGAGTCCTATTTTAAACAATGTTGAGATGCACATGTTTGTACAGCATACTTTGTGATATTGCTTTTATTTTCTTCAGACAAAGCCCAAGAGGTAAGCGCAAATGATTATTTGAGAAGGAATCCACATTCATACTGAGACTGCAAACAATATTGTCTTTCTTCAATTACAGTTGGCCTAGATGGTTTGGACACTCTGGGAACAACTATCTTTGATTTCTATAACAACTAAATTTTGGAACTAAAAAGACAATACTAGAATATGGTAGCGCACGTGTAGTTATAGCACTGAATACATTTCCAAAAGGATTTATATAGCAATTGATTTGGATCCTAAGCCCTCATGACCAAGATCCTGAATTTTTTAAAAAGCTACTACAGAGCTGGTAAGTGACTAATGTATTTTGCCGGATTAGAAGACATCAAGTTTCAGTCTTATGATTAGCAATTTAAAGTGTTATTAAAAATTCTAAAACTGCATTTAAGTGATGAAAAATTGCTGTGTCATACTGAGACTACTAAGAACAATGTGTGATGCAGCAATAACTCATCCAAAAATAGCAAACTCATGACTTGTTTCTTGTTTTGCCCTTACCACTGAAAACTTCTCTTTCTCTCCAGCACCGTCAGCTACCAGGGATGGAGAGGGAAGGGACAGAGAGAGAAACTCATGAACTCAGAAATTTCCCCTGATGCAGCCATCTGCAAGGTCATCCCACATACACTAACATCTGCTGGGACTTGGATGCAGCTGCTCTGAAGGGAAGTTGGGACAGAAAAGGAAAGGGGCTGTTGCTCAATCTTTACTTTCTTTGGCTGCTAGTGCTGGTTCATCTTGCATAAAGCACTGGCAATGGAACAAGCTTCTATTGACCAAGATATTATCATGTTGAGACCACTCCAGCAATCCCAGAGTCCCCAGTGAGGGTGCAGAATTCACCCCATTCCAGGTTGGACTGAGTCGTTAGTAGAAACAGTCCTAGGGCCACTTTCTTATAGTCTAGGTGTCTCACAAAAACAGCTCATGTACTCCATTTTCTAGGGACAGGGAGCTCTGTTCCCAAACCACAAGGGGGCTGAACAGGATCCCAAATTTGCATCTCTTAAGAAAAGATCCACTTCTGACCCTGACCAAAGGTTGTTTTTGGTGTTTTCCTACATTGGAACTGAATTTTGCCCACTCCATATGCTTCTGAGGTCTTGTCTTATATATTTTTTCTTATTCCAAAATTCCAGTCCCAAACAGGAATGCTCCATAAAGTGGCTTATGCAGAGCTTCCTCAGTAAAAACACAAAAAGGGCAGGTGCATTGGTGACTCTCCTGAGAATGTTGTGTGCAATGATACATCTTGATTCTCCTATCACCTCAAATAAAGCCAGGCCTGTTGAATGAACAAAGCAGAAAATCAAGGGACATGGACAAGCGATAAGTTTCCTTCCAAGAAGAAAGAGTAGTGATCCCTCAGGAATACTTGCCTTTTCCAACCTATGATCTTCCTCTGTTACCCAGGAGAATGCCTTACTTCAGCTCTGGCAGGTGTGAGTAGGGTAGACTTTGCTCAATTAATCTATGAACTTACATTTTATTGAGTTCAGCCAGCCTTGTGCTATATGACTTAGGAAAGTCACAAACATATGCATGCCTCTGTTGTCATCAAATCATTTGAAAAATGCTAAACAAATTTTGGAGGTAGTGTTTGGTGTTTGAGATGCTCTTACATAAAACAGAGGCTAGGCAGCAAATGCCATTTTGCTTTGAAGAGTCCTGGGATTAAACCAAAAATGATAGGTGATCATATTTAATAGAATTAAAACTAAGATACAGCTGGAATCCGATCAGATCACTAAGTAGGAGAGCCTTGCCATGCATATAGAGATGTCATGAACAGAGCAAACAAATAGGATTTATATGTAAGGCCCAAAATAGAGGACAAATGGACAAATACCCCAAGACAGAGGCATTTACTTGGATTGAGATGTTTTTCACTTGCACAATTTTTAAAGCTCTTCACCACAACATCAGTGTTGTATAAACTGCTTATAGCAGACCCAAGGCATGCATTGTGGAACTTATCCAACAGTAGCTGGTTTCTTGCAACCTGACACAACTAATCAGGTAGCCAAACAGTTTGGTGTGGTGGCCAGGTTGACAGAGTTTCTGCCATCTTTCACATGTGGCTTCCATGTTCTCTGCCATCTGCATTCCAGAGGGCCAGGAACACGGAAGAGCACATGTGGGAGGATTTTAACGAGTCAGGCCTGAAATGGCACATGTCACTCCCTCTCACATTTTATTGGCCAACAGAGTCTCAGACAGAATTGGGAAACAGGGTTCAGCTGACGCTTAGACAGAAAAGGAGAACATATGTTTTGGTGAGCAGGCTCTTTCTCTAGGGTATTTGTTTAATCATATAAAGGTTAATAAAGATTCTTCCACACAGTGCTAATACAGACAAGAGATGATAACGGAAAACACTTACTGAATGTTCATGATGTACTTGGCACTGTTTTGTGAACTGTATATGTATAAATTACATCAATCCTCACCAATTTCTGAGGTATATAATGCAATTATTTCCATGTCCATACAGATGAGGCAACAAAGACTCAGAAAAAATTAAGCAAGTTTTTCAAGATCATATAGCCAGCAAGTGGCAGAGCAAGGAACTCAGTTAGATCCACTCTGGACCTACACCTCTAGGCAGAGAGGTAGATCAGGACGTCTGCCTGACTGCAGAGGCTGGCATGGAATGTTTAGATGTGAGTTCAAGTTTACGACCAGACAGCCTGATACCCTGAGTCTGTGATGTGGTCTAAATACTCTTTACCTACAATGTCAAAAATCTCCTGGACCAGAACTCGATGTAATGGGCTTATTATTTACTTAAGCCTCTTTAGTTTTGGGGAATTTTTATTTGTTTTTAAATTTATTTGTATTATATATATTTAAGGTACATAACATGGTGTTTGGATATACATATATATGTATATCAGTATTTTGTTTTTGTTCTGGTTGTATTATTTTTTTAACCAGCCACATGGTTTACAATGTGCAGTTTCTATAAACACATAATTGTAAAACTTAATTTTATTGTTAAAGATCACTAGTTAAGAGCCACACAGTAAATTGTTCTCAGAATTTAGTCCTAGAATAAGTTTCTCTGTCCTAATGATCTACTAGTAGTATTCACTTTTATTTCACTGTAGAAGTTAATATAATCCATCACAGTGTCCTTTTTGCTAAATATACAAGAAAGCTGAGATTATTTTTTCAATTTTACCAACCCCCTCCCCCAAAAGACTTTGATTTTTAAAATGTAATACTTTCTTTCCCATTTTCCTCTGCCTTTATTATACAACTTGTGGTTTTTATCTTTATTTTAATGGACTGATTCTGTGTGAACTCTTTATAGATGACTTCAATCTATTTCCAGAAGGAAATTGGTTAAGATAGTAGGGAACTGAGACTTGAGATTTGAAGGCCTTTAAGAGTTTGGCCAAATTATATACCATAAATCTTAAAGAAAATTAAAGGGTATTTCCTAGGTTTCCTTCAAGGGTTTTCACAGTTTTAGGTTTTGCATTTAAGTCTTAATCCATCTTGGGTTGATTTTTGTATATGGTATAAGGAAGGGGTTCAATTTCAATCTTCTGCATATGGCTAGCCAGTTATCCTAGCACTGTTTATTAAATAGAAAGTCCTTTTTCCATTGCTTGTTTTTGTCAGCTTTGTCAGATATCAGATGGTTGCAGGTGTGCAGCTTTATTTCTGGGCTTTCTATTCTGTTCCATTCATCCTTGTGTCTGTTTTTGTACCAGTACCATGCTATTTTGGTTACTATAGCCTTGTAGTATAGTTTCAACTCTGGTAATGTAATGTCTCCAGGTTTTTTCTTCTTGCTTAGGATTGCTTTGGCTATTCAGGGTCTTTTTTGGTTCTATATGAATTTTAGAATAGTTTTTTTTTTCTAATTCTATAAAGAATGTCATTGGTAGTTTGAAAGGAATAGCATTGAATCTGTAAATTGCTTTGGGCAGTATGGCCATTTTAACAATATTGGTTCTTTCTATTCATGAGCATGAAATATTTTTCTTCTTGTTTATGTCATCTCTGATTTCTTTCAGCAGTGTTGTGTTATTCTCATTGTAGAGGTCTTTCATCTCCTTGGTTAGTATATTCCTAGGTATTTTTTATTGTTGTTGTGGCTGTTGTGAATGGGATTGCATTCTTGATTTGGCGTCTAGCTTGGATGTTGTTGGTGTATAGAAATACTACTGATTTGTGTACATTTCTTTTGTATCCTCAAACTTTGCTGAATTTGTTCATCAGATCGAGCAGCTTTTGGGCAGAGACTATGGGATTTTCTAGGTATAAAATCATATCATCTGCAAACAGAGATAGTTTGACTTCCTCTCTTCCCATTTGGATGCTTTTTATTTCTTTCTCTTCCCTGATTGGTCTGGCTAGGACTATGTTGAATAGGAGTGGTGAGAGAGGGCATTCTTGTCCTGTTCCAGTTCACAAGGGAAATGCCTGCAGCTTTTGCCTGTTCAGCATGATGTTATCTTTGGGTTTTTCATAAACGGTTCTTATTATTTTGAGAGTTGTTCATTCAATGGCTAGTTTGTTGATGGTTTTTAACATAAGAGGATACTGAACATTATCAAAAGCCTTTTCTGCATCTATTGAGACAATTAGGTGGCTTTTGTTTTTAGTTCTGTTTATGTGATGAGTCACATTTATTGATTTATTGTTTGCATATGTTGAATCAAACTTGCATCCCAGAGATAAAGTCTGCTTGATCATGGTAGATTAGCTTTTTGATGTGCTGCTGGATTTGGTTTGTTAGTATTTTGTTGAGGATTTTTGCATCTATGTTCATCAAGAATATTGGCCTGAAGTTTACATTTGTTGTGTGTCTCTGCCAGGTTTTGGTATTATAATAATGCTGGCCTCATAGAATGAACTAGGGATGAGTCCCTCCTCTTCAATGTTTTGGAATAGTTTCAGTAGGAATGGTACCAGCTCTCTTTATACGTCTGGTAGAATTTGGCCATGAATTCTTCTGGTCCTGGGCTTTTACTGGTTTGAAGGCTTTTTATTACTGATTCAATTTCAAGAACACGTTATTGGGCTGTTCAAGATTTCAATTTCTTCTGGGTTTAATCTTAGGAGGTTGTACGTTATCATAAATTTATCCATTTCTTGTAGGTTTTCTAGTTTGTGTGTGTAGAGGTGTTCATAATAGTCTCTGAGGGTGTTTTGTATTTCTGTAGGATCAGTGGTAATATCCTCTTTGTCATTTCTTATTGTGCTTATTTTGATATCTCTTTATTTATTTCTCTAGGTAGCAGTCTATCAATCTTATTTATTCTTTCAAAGAACAAAATTCTGGTTTCATTGATCTTTTGTATGCTTTTTCGCATCTCAATTTTATTCTGTTCAGCTGTGATTTTGGTTATTTTTTGTCTTCTGCTAGCTTTGAGGTTGGTTTGTTCTTGTTTTTCTAGTTCCTCTAGGTTTAATATTAGGTTTTTAGTTTGAAATCTTTCTAAATTTTTGATGGGGACACTTAGCACCATAGTTTCTTTTTAACACTGCTTTAGCTGTGTTCCAGATGTATATTTGCTCTCATTCATTTCAAAGAATTTTCAGATTTCTGCCTTAATTTTATTATCTACCCAGAGGTCTTGTTTAATTTCCATGTAAATGTGTGATTCTGAGCAATCTTCTTACTATTGATTTCTACTTTTATAGTGCTGTGCTCTGAGTGTATGGTTGGTGTGATTTCAGTGTTTTTGAATTTGCTGAAAATTGTTTTATGACAAATTATGCGGTTGCTCTTAGAGTATATACCATGCGCAGATGAGAAGAATGTATATTCTATTGGTTTTGGGGGGAGAGTTCTGTAGATGTCTGTTAGGTCCACTTGTTCAAATGTCAAGTTCAGTTCCTGCCTATCTTTGTTAGTTTTCTGCCTTGATGATCTGTCTTATACTGTGTCTGACAGTTTTTTAAATTACACTTTTAAATTTTAGTATAAGTCTAGATTCACCTATAATTGTAAGAAATTACCCAGAAAGATCCCCTGAACCCATTACCCTGTTTTTTTCTAAAAGTAAGAAATTGCAAAACTATATTACAATATCATAACCAGGGTATTAACACTGATACAGTTCAAGTACAGAACATTTTCATCACCACAAAGATCTTTCATTGTATAATTCAGGATCTCCAGAGAAGCAGAACCAATGTGATAAATAGACAGACAGATGATAGATGGAAAAATATACAGATAAGGAAAGATTTATTATAGAAATTGGCTCAGGCAATTGTGGAGGCTGAGACATCCTACAATATGCCATCTGCAAATCGGAGAACCAGGAAAGCTGGTGGGGCAATTCAGTTCAAAGTGAGAAAACCTGAGAACCAAGGGTAATGATGACATAAGTCCCAGAATATGAAGGCCAGAGAACCAGAAGCTATGATATCTAAGGGCAAGAGAAGAGGGATATCCCCCCAGCTCAAGAGAGTAAGAGAAGTTGTCCTTCCTTCTCCTTTTTGTTCTATCAGGGCCCTCAATGAATCAGATGGTGCCTACCCACACTGGTAATGATGCATCTTCTTTACTCAGTCTACTCTTTCAAATGATATATTTTTTTCCTGAAACACTCTCAGAGATATACTCAGAAATAATGTTTTACCAGCTATCTAGGCAAGTCTTAATCCAATTAGGTTGGCACAAAAAGTTAGCCATTGCATCTCTCTTGCCCTTTTATAGCCACACCGACTTTCCTCTGCTCCACCCTTTGCACTCCTTGGGCCCTGGCAACCACTAATCAGTTCTTCATTTCAATACTGTGTCATTTCAATAACATTTTAAATGGATTCATATATAAGAGGCAGAAAAAAAAAACCCGGGAATTCACCACTTTGTCACTCCTTGGATCCCAAGAGCCCTAGCTGGTCTCTTCATTTTTGTTTTATATATAATGTCCAAGGTTTTTAGTTGTACTTAATGGAAGAGATAGGAAAAATATGTTTACTCCAGTTTTTTGGAAGTATCTTGATGTACTTTTAAACATGGATTAATATTTTCTATAGGATCAATGTAGGCTTAATATATTATCATTTTCTTCTATTTCATTAATTTATGCCCTATCAAGATTTAACATAGATAGAAGTGTATTATTTTTAACATCAAGATGAACCGTATGTTTTCAAAGCCCCACAAAAACCCCAAGTGTATTGGCGCTCCATTTGCATCAACTTTAAAATTTGTATTCAAATGAAGCTTTGGTGGGATAGTTAATTTTCTTTGAAGGAAACTCTCTTTTGTAGTAAAAATGTGCTAGTTCAGTGAATCCAAAACACTGGTGAACTCAAAACACTGTGGATACATTTACTTGGAAGATTCTTTTCACTAGAACACTGAACATGAAGAACGTACCTTATTATGTCAGATATTAGTAAGTTTCTCTTTCAAGCAACCTTCTATAATTAGATAATAGCTGGAGATTGTTAAAGTAAAATTAACTTAACAAAAGATATTTACTTCAAACTTTACTTCCTCTGCCTTAATTTAAGCTATATTTAAAGTTAGGAGTTACCTTTTTATTTTTATTTTTATTTTATTTTATTATTATTATTTTTTAAGACAGAGTCTCACTCTGTCACTCAGGCTGGAGTGCAGTGGCACGATCTCTGCTCACTGCAACCTCCGCCTCCCAGGTTCAGGGGATTCTCCTGCCTCAGCCTCCCGAGTAGCTGGGTGCCCCCCACCACATCTGACTAATTTTTGTATTTTTAGTAGAGGTTGGGTTTCACCATGTTGGCAAGGCTGGTCTCAAACTCCTAACCTCAAATGATCCAACCATCTCAGCCTCCCAAAGTGCTGGGATTACAGGCATGAGCCACTGCACCTGGCCAGGAGTTACCTATTTTAGGCAAGCACAGTAAGGAGATAATTAAAACCTTTAGAGTCCAGTTATTAAAGATTTACAACTACTTAAGAACTGCACCAACTCTTGAGGATAATGCACAATGAAGAATAGAAGAAAAATATGAAGAGTAATCAAGAATAAGGTCATAGAAGACAATCTCTGGAGTAATGCCTGCATTTAGTACTATTCATGAAAAAAACAGGAAGCATATATTTGGGAATGAATTTAACTGCTAGGAAACCACAGTCCTATTTATTCTGAAAGCCTATATTTCAACATTTTCTTATCTAAAAGTAAAATTAATTTAGCATTTTAATTGACCATTCTCCCTCATCTAAATACCATTTTTTTCTCTTAGTGTTCAATAGCTATATGCTATGAAACTATATTAGCATATTTTTGTGAATCTCTAAAATATATCTGAAATTTCAAACCTCATTTTTACTTTTGATACTATTCAAAAGTAGTCTATATTTTTGTAGCTAATTAAAACTAACATAAGAAATCACTACAATTAGAGTACATCCTACATAGGTAATTCACTTATCCGTTCATTTATTTAACATTTATTTACTGGTCTCCTTTTATATGCCAGGAGCTGTGCCGCATGTTAAAATGTTAAAACACCAACTAACTAACAATTCTTGTCCCTGTAGAATTCATGTAACAAGATGTGAAGAAACCCTACATAACATAATTTAGAAATACAATTATAATTTATGGAAATGAAACTTAAGACTGCCTCATTCGTCTGTTGTTCAGTTATTTTCCTGAATGAAATAGACAATTGCAGTGCCTTCAGTTTATTTTGCTGTGCCAGCGTAGCCCTAAATTTATAACTAAGGTCAAGTCCTCCTAAAAACAACGTAAGCAACAGTGTTGTTTGGTGCCTTAGCATTGTGGTTGACATCCCTTTTGATGTGCCACAAGACATGTAAACAGTAGAAGATACATATGGTATATCTTCCTGACAAACAAATTTTACTGCAAAATTTTTAGGGGAATAGTTATATAATTGTATCAATAACTAATTTTAGTGTTATATTTATATTAAAACTCATATGATTATATTAGGAAGGCAAATTTTATATAAATTTTTAAAATTAAAAAATGAGACAAACATATCTTTAGTTGTTCAGTCGACAGCTTCATCTTCTGCCTATTCTTAGACATTTTTGTTTCAATGAAAAAGTTTGCATAGGGTACCTCTAGGTTATTTTCCTCTGTTGCAATTACTTTATTAGAATCAAAACCATCAGAAAATATGGCTTGTGATAATTTTTAATCCGCAGACCTGAATCCCAGAGACTTTCATAGTCTCCCCCATTTCTTCCACTCACTCTTATGGGACTAAAGTGCACAAATACAGTCATGACCATTATGCCTGTAAGCAGTGTGAGAAGATGATTTAATGAACCATTTGTCATCACTTATTAATACGTTATTAAATCTGCTCTAGGGTTTTATCAGAAACTTTGTCATGATAAACTAAATAAAATAATTTAGATATGTGCAATCCTCCTCCTTTATATGATCTGCTTCACTTGTTTTGCTTGTGATTTAATCAAAAATCTCTAGACTGCATTGCTGGACATTTTCCATAGCCGTCCAAGTCCATTTCTTTGCAATGAAACTTTTGCAAATCTCAGTTCTTTAAGAAAGAAGTAACACCAGTGCTACAAGCTCTACAGATTTGTAATGTTTAAAAAATGTAATCATATGAGCTAAAGCATGCCAGGAGATAGCACAGAAAAGGGAAACAGAAAATTATAAAACTTTCATGTTAATATCACCCTCAGGCTGGTTGTAAAGGGAAAAGAGAAACAGCACAAACTATGTACTATACATAGCCAAAACAGGATAATGTAAGTTAAAGACATTAATAAGTCATTTCTTCTTAAAATGTACTTGTAGCCAAGTTTCAATGCATGAATCTTTGAAGAATATAACTTCCCACAAATTACTGATTTTCAAAAGTGCATTATTAAGGAATTATCTAAAAGATCTTTTTAAAAAATATGGGTACATAGTAGGTATATATATTTATGAGTTACATGAGCTATTTTGATACAGGCATGCAATGTGTAATAATCACATCAAGGTAAGTGGGGTCTCCATTTTCTCAAGCACTTATCCTTTGTGTTACAAACAATCCAATTATACTCTTTCAGGTATTTTTAAATGTACAATTAAATTACTTTTGGCTGTAGTCACCCTGTTGTGCTAGCAAATAAAATGTCTTCTTGATTCTTTCTATTTTTTTGGACCCATTAATTACCCCCACGTTTCCTCCAACCCCCATTCTCACTACTCTTCCCAGTCTCTGGTAACCATTGTTTTACTATTTCCATGGGCTCAATTTTTTTTTTTTTTTTTTAGATTTTTAGCTTCCACAAATAATTGTGAACATGTGATGTTTGTCCTTCTGTGCCTGGCTTACTTCACTTAACACCATGACCTTCAGTTTCATCCATGTTTTTGCAAATGACAGGATCTCTTTCTTTTTTATGGCTAAATAGTACTCCATTGTGTATATGTACCACATTTTCTTTATTCATTCATCTGTTGATGGACACTCAGGTTGCACCAAAATCTTGGCTATTGTGAATAATGCTGCAATAAACATGGGAGTGCAAGTATCTATTACATATACTGATTTTCTTTCTTTAGAGTAAATACCTAGCTGTGGGATTGCTGGATCACATGGTAGCTCTATTTTTAATTTTTTTGAGGAACCTCCAAACTGTTCTCCGTAGTTATTGTACTAATTTACATTCTCACCAACAGTGTACCAGGGTTCTTTTTTTCTCCACATCCTTGCCAGCATTTGTTACTGCTTGTCTTTTGGATAAAAGCCGTTTTAACTAGGGTGAGATGATATCTCCTTGTAGTTTTGATTTGCATTTATCTAATGGTCAGTGATGCTGAGCACCTTTTCATATACCTGTTCACCATTTGTATGTCTTCTTTTTAAATGTCTATTCAGATCTTTTGCTCATTTTTAAACTAGGTTATTAGTTTTTTTCATATAAAATTGTTGGAGCTCCTTATATATTCTGGTTACTAAACCCTTGTCAGATAGATAGTTTGCAAATATTTTATCTTCTTCTGTGGGTCTTCTCTTCACTTTGTTGATCATTTCCTTTGCTGTGCAGAACTTTTTAGCTTGATGTGATCCCATTTGTCCATTTTTTATTTGTTCACCTGTGCTTGTAGGATACTACTCAAGAAATCTTTGCCTAGTCCAATGTCCTGGAGAGTTTCCCCAATGTTTCCTTGTAGTAGTTTCATAGGTTTAGGTCATAGATTTAAGTCTTGAATCCATTTTGATTTGGTTTGTGTGTAGGGTGAGAGATAGGGGTCTAGTTTCTTTCTTCTGCATATATATATCTAATTTTCCCACCACAATATTTTGAAGAGACCACCCTTTCCCCAGTGTATGTTCTTGGCACCCTTATCAAAAGTGAGTTTATTACAGATGTATGGACTTATTTCTGGGTCCTCTATTCTATTCCACTGGTCTATGTGTCTGTTTTTATGCCAGTACCATGTTGTTTTGGTTACTATAACTCTCTAGTATAATTTGAAGACAGGTAATATGATTCCTCCAGTTTTATTCTTTTTGTTTAGGACATCTTTGACTACTCTGGGTCTTGTGTGATTCTATGTAAATTTTAGGACTTTTTTCTATTTCTGTGAAGTATGTCATTGGTATTTTGGTCAGAATTAAATTAAATCTGTAGATTGATTCTTCCAATTCATGAACATAGAATGTCTTTCCAATTTTTGTGTGTCCTCTTCAGTTTTTTTCATCAATGTTTTATAGTTTTCATTGTAGAGATATTTCATTTCTTTGGTTAATTTCAAGGTATTTTATTTTATTTTATTTGTAGCTATTTTAAATGGAGTTACTTTTTTGATTTCTTTTTTAGATTGTTCACTCTTAGCATATAGAAATGCTACTGATTTTTGTATGTTGATTTTTGTATCCTGCAACTTTACTGAATTTGTTTTATCAGTTCTAATAGTTTTTTTGGTGGAGTCTTTAGGTTTTTCCAATTATAAAATCATGTCATCTGCAAACAAGGATAATTTAACTTCTTTCTTTCCAATTTAGATGTCCTTTATTTCTTCTCTTGTCCGATTGCTCTAGCTAGGACTTCCAATACTATGTTGAATAACAGTGGTGACAGTGGGCATCCTTGTAGTGTTCCAGATCTTAGAGGAAAAGCTTTCAGTTTTTCCCCATTCAGTATTTGTCCCCATTCAGTATTTGTCTAAGGAAATTTTAGAGAATGTAATATTGTCACCTGGTTTTATAAAACTAGAATGGCATCATTACATTGAAGGTAATGAAAAAAATAAACTATAGGATAATCTTCAATTGGTTAATCAATGACTGTTAAAAATGGGGTAAGGAAACTATATTTAAGTAGTACTTATAATAAGTATAGCAGTTATACATAGTATTATATATACTTACATACAGTATTTGTATTTCTATAAGCATACATTTAGAACTTATATGTGTATATAGTACTTATATATACACTTACACATTACGTTAAGAAGAAACAAGGAAGATATAAAAGTACCTAAGTTGAATTTCCAGACAGGAAAAATATGCCTAAGGAACATATGAACATTATTTTATAAATTTCTTGGCCTGAAGTATGAAGATTTTGTTGATTTAAAAGGAGATGTCCTTAAAATTATTTAGCCAAAGTACGTTATAAAGACAGATTTTATTTTTCTGTTCTCTACCTTTTCTCCTACCACCCTTCCTTCCCTGCAAAGGAATTGTTTCAGAAGCTGATTAAAACCTCATCTGGGTGAAGGAAAGTCCAGAAGTTCTCTGTGGATTAGCAGTGGGGACCGGTGCTGCCCACAGAAGTTCTCTGGCCTCTGCGGTTAGAGTGTCGCTGGTTGTCTTGCTCACTGCTCATGTTCTGGAATCTCCTTCCCTTGGAAGCATCTATTCACACTGTTTCCCTAGATATATAGTATAATGGCTTCCCAGGAAGACAACTTGTGGGAGACAAGAACAGAAGCATCAAATAATTTTTTTTTAAATACTGTCTCAGTCATGGTAAAATCTGATTGTAGAGTCTCCATAACCAACTCTTTAATTTAGGAGTATGCCAGAAGCAAAGTTTGTAAACTGATCACATAGGAGTCTACTATCTCCGGTGAAGGGCTAGAGCCAAATCTTCCATTTTGCTTCTGGCAGTGTACAAAATGCATCATGTGGGAAAGTCACGTTGTTGATTATCAAATAGCTACAATCAAATCCTCTGTTAGTTGTAAAGAATGAGATAAAGTAACATTTTGTTTATTTACCAGAAATACCTTTATCTTGCCAAATAAATATAATTTTGTTTTAATTGGTTTAAATTCAAGTTCACGCTCTTAGCATTGATATTTCCTTTGCTGAAAGATGCCACCTCTTCCAAAATTCATATGTTACTTTAACAAATAACAGAAGATAATTCTGGAGAATTCTGCCCTAAAATGTGAGATTCCCCAGGGACACTGAACTGCATATTACTTTTAAGTTTTCTTTTAACAGCATTTCACATTCTGACCTGAGATTGTCCTACTGAAGTATGTCTATGAGAAAAATAAATATTTATGCAAATTTTTAGTTATTTACATTTTATGATAGAAATACTTATGGGATAGGCTTTTGAAGAAAGAACTAGTTTGACGCATTTTGTCAACATCAATTGAGATTTGAGTATAATGAACAAGTTTGTCAGTTTAGAAACTGTTTCACATGGGCAAAACAAAGATTATCTTGTATTTTATAGTTAAGTACAAATGACACAGAGGGTTTCTTTATTTCTCATAAGTCAATGATAAACATTAAAGCAGAATTTGGTGTAAATATTTCAAAATGGTTAATATTGGCCATGAAACAGTTTTTGCATCTCAGAATGTTTTACAAATTAATGCTTTTATGGCTAAATCTCATTAGCTGAAGATTAACTTAAGATTAAAGAAATGACTGATAGATGACCTCTGTTTCACTCAGGCAAATTGTATTCTTCAGACTTAACTATTCATATAGATCATGAAAATGACCATGAAATAGACCTAAATGAGCATAAAAATAAAGTTTAAACAAACTATCAGCAAAATAAGTCCCACAAGACTGCTTCCCAAGTAAGTTAAATTCAACTAACATTTATAGAGCACTTACAAATTGCAAAGCATTGTTCAAAATGTACAGAGGACACAGAGATGACAAAAGTATATTTCCTGCCACCAAGACCCTTAGAATCTACTAAGTAAAACAGGCATAGAAATTATTAACTCTAATACAGTGTAAATATAATAAAATTACAAAATAAAACTATTTGTTGAGAGTATTATATGTATAAGCTATTTTAAGAAGTGTTTCTCATTAGTTAACATACTTGAGCTCCCCAAATCGTAAGAAATATGCAGTCCTAGTAATCCTGTTTGCCAGATGGGGATACTGAGGCTTAGAGTTAAATGAACCAAGGTCAGAAAAGTCAGAGGCAGGATCTGAATCGAAGAGAGTTTGTTGTGATATGAACAAACTGCCACAAGAAGCAAGAATAGTAAAAAGAGAAAATAATAGGATCCAGAATCTAACTATACAGATTTGAGTTTAAATTGTGTCTTTGTTTTTAACTAGCTGCATGGACTGAGTAAATCCTCAAACATGCCTTTCCAAGCCTTACTGTCTATAATTTTGAAGTGGTGGTTATATTCATCATTATATAGGGCTATTGTGGGGCTTATATGGTTAATTATTTATAACCAACCAAGTTTAGCATACTACACTTGGCCCCTCCCCCAAAATTATAACCATTTTTATTTTTAAAATGGTCTCACATCAGTTAGAAATGGAAATAATCTCAAAATAACAGTGGCTCAAACACTCAAATGGTCATTTTCTTACAGAAAAGAAGACAAGGGTTAGGAAGTCCAGGATTGGTGTGGCAGCTCCATGAAGTCACTAGATGCCCAGACTCCTCCATCTTTCTCCTCTGCCATTTTTGGTTTGTTGTTTCCATACTAAAGATAACCACATGTTCTAGGGTGGATGCTGGAGTTTCAACCATCTCACCCACATTCCAGAGAGCAAAAAGAATAGAAGTCAAAATGAGTTTGTTTCTAAGGGTCTTTTAAAGGGCCTTCTTCAAGTCTCTCACAACACATCTACCCTCACAGGTCTAAATGGTTAGGTACAACAGCCCTGAGCAGCCTTGGAATTGTTATCTTTATTCCAAGTGGCCCTATGGCCAGCTAAAAATTGGCATTCTATTGGTAAGGTGGAAGATAAGGAGTACTGGATTGGCAATTGGTACTCTGTATCATGACTTTGATAAGAACATGTTAACCAAAGATAAAATAAAAGATTGAGAAAAGAAAACACTAGATCCAATTCTTTCTTTCTTACATGAGAACACACTAACACACCCTCATGCAAAGAAAAGAGTTTGCTATCTTACAGTCATGGAAAATAGAGAAGTCACAGAGCCTGACATTGACCTTTGTATAAACAAATTATAACACCTGCCCCCAAAGATGGCATCAGAGATAGAATTTCCTCATGGAATACGATAGTTGGCATTCCCACAACATTGACTAAGTGAATTGGGTGACAGTTGGTTTTGGAGTATACATTTTAAGCAATTACAGAAAAGAAAGTAAAATGAGAGTGAGTCAGCAGGTTTTCAGTGGCCAACTCGGGTGGAATTAAACACAAAAAGGAGAAAACTTCTGCATTCTGTTTGCTGTAGTTAATTGTTTTCTCACTCTTAACACTCTTGCCTGTTCAACCTAGGTATTGCATGCTCTAATAAAATTGAAAAATAAGCTGACACGTTCACCTTAAGGAAAAGGGGAAGGGAGGGGGGAAGGGGAGGGAAAGGAAGGGAAATGATCATTTGCACGCATTATCATTCAAGGCTTTCAACTAAGCCTCTTCCCTGGGAAGCATCAGAGGTCATTTCAGGGAGCCGCTACAGGAGGAACACACAGGACAGGAAGGTCTGCATGGAAGTCTCACTTAGCCTACAATCCACCACTTCCATTCTCACCCCCACCTCCCAACCTTTGCGGCTGCCTTGGCCACTGCAAGGAAATAGTGTGTTCTCTACATAAAGGGGTTCTCAAAACTCAGAGATTCTGGCTGACAGTACTGGGCTCATGTCTGAACTCCATGAGAGGTTGGCTGTGCAGCTTTTTGGCACAGTTAGTTATACATTTTAAGCCTTGTTCTAATCATCTGTAAAGCAGGGATGTTCGTATCTGTAGTACTTGCCTCATGGAGTTGTTCTGAGGATTAAGAGCTTGGTAGAGTACTTCATAATTAGCTAACACGCAATAAATATTAGCTATTCTGCACTTTGGAGTCAGCTTGGTGTACCATGGAATCTACGTCCTAGCTAAGCAAATTAACCTGCTAGGTCTCAGTTTCCTGAGGATCTGGCACCTTACAGGTTCTCAATAAAAATGTAAGTGTTTTGTGATAATTATTACATGTATTTTATTTCAAAATATAAAATACATATGTAAAGCAAAATGAAAAATTATCTATATATAATATTTATAAAGCCAAATGCCTTATCTTTCTTCCTGTGTACAGAGAACTACCAATTGCAATAGAATTATTAAAACAGCCTGAGAGCTTTTTAAGTTTATATTTTGTCTTTTGATTGTTCTGTTTTCTCTGTATTATCCAAAGAAAGGCAATTGAGTTTTTTTCATTATGAGTTCTGAAAGTTTTCTGTTACATATTATTTAACTGCCAGTGTACTTTATTGCAATATGCCAGTGAACTCACTTGATACACATCCTTCTGGCCTTCATCCCCTCTCAAGTGATGATATAATAAGATATATTATTTAGAGGGCAGATATAGATTTGACTTAGTCATAAACCAGTGTAACATAAGTTTCCTGACTCTTAGATCTGACACAAATTGCTCTCTTTTAGTGGTAGTACAGAATGTTGAAGTAAGGCTGGATATGTAAGCTTACATTTTTATTTCATTAGAGAATGCAAAACTCATTGTATTTAACTGACAGTCTCAAAACTTCTCTGCCAAATCTCTTAAAGTCTCTAGACTTCTGAATTCCAGAAATGAGTTCACTGACCTAAATATTTGGAAAGGGAGGAAAATGTGTTTTCCCAAAAAGGAAATAAATCTACCAAAGTAAAATTAGGGAGGGAGAGACATTCTCCTTGGAATAAGCATGTTTGGATTTATATACAGTGCATTAGTAGATGATGTATTTTGGTGCATTTTGATAATCAGAAAAGTTACAGTATGTCCAGGACTCTGTACACAATAGTGTTAAGCAATTGTTTCTAGGAACAAGGTCATTTAGCTAAGTGGTGTTGGCTATTGATACCACTGCTTTTGTTTTTCATGTGGGCAAAGCATCAACTGTTTCAAGACCAATGGCATATTTTCATGATAAAAGAGCTAGGTATTAGGGAATTGTTTGAATTATTTTGCAGATTAATTGTAAATCCAGAGTTTGATAACTTAGTCAATACCAGGAAAAGTCTACTATATTTAGGATTGGGGTTTCAAGGTAAGACTCTTCTACACATTAAGTCTGAAAACCAGTAGCCACCAAGTGACAGGTGATATCTTCCAGTAATGCCACTTTCTCACTACTGTTTTAGGTTACCTAAACACAAGAAGATATTGTTCCTATAGCTTCAGCTCCAAAATAATATGTGCTAGAATTACTGGGATGCAAGTAATACTCACATCCCATAGACCTCTTCAACCTCAGTATTTAATAGACATTCAGAATATAAGCATTGCAAATGGAACACAGTAACCTGAAACATATCAGCTTTGGTTTTCAAATCTCAATACTATCGCTGATAATGGGTTTTTACCATTCCCTAACCAAGCACTTGCTTCCTTTCCCCAAGAAAGATATTCCGAGTTCATACAAATAAATACTGTGACATTACTGGTATAATAGAATAAACACTAGGTTTGAGTTAAACATGTCAGGTCGAATTCTGCTTTTAGCTATTACAGGATTTGTAACCTTGGGTTAGGCTTTTAGTTTCAGTTCTTTGTTGATTAATACATTTATTCATTGAATGATTAATACACTCCAATGACTGCTCTAGGCAGTAAAGAAGATAAGAAACAAATTCTTGCTCCTTTAGAGCTTATAACTCCAAAGAAAGGAAGACAGTTAAGAAATACAACATAAAGTTGTGATAAATTCCATGAGTAAAAATAAGGCATTGAAACATTGGACTTAAACTTTATTTAGACCAAATTGACCTAACAGATATATGCAGAATATTCTATTCAACAGCAACAGAATACACATTCTTCTCAAGTGTACATAAGACATTCTCCAGGATAGGTTATGTTAGGCCACAAAACAAGCTTAACAAATCTAAGAAAGTTGAAATCATATCAATTATCTTTTCCAATCACAAGGGGATAAAACTGAAAATCAGTAACAGGAAGAAATTTGAGAAGTTCACAAATATAAGAAAATAAACAACATGTTCCTAAACAACCAATGAATCAATGAAGAAGTTAGAAGAAAAATGTAAAATATCTTGAAACAAATGAAAATAGAAACATGCTAAAACTTAAGAGATGCAGCAAAAACAGTTCTTAGAGGGAAGTTTATAACAATATATGCCTACATCAAAAAAGAAAAAGATCCAAAATAAAGAGCCTAATGTCACCCTCAAGGAACTAGAAAAACAAGGACAAACTAAGCCCAAAGTTAGCAGAAGAAAGGAAATAATAAAGACCAGAGCAGAAATAAATTAAATAGACTAGAAAAGCAATAGAAAGGACAACTAACAGGTGATATTTTTGAAAAGATAAAGTCAACAAATCTTTAGACTACAAAAAAAGATAGAAGACTAATAAAATCGGAAATGAAAAAGGAGATATTGCAACTGATATCACAGAGACACAAAGAATCATGAGACTACTATAAACAATTACATGCCAACAAGTTCAATAACCTAGAAGAAATCAGTATATTCCTAGATATGTTAAGACCTATGAAGACTGAATCATGAAGAAATAGAAAACCTGAACAGACCAATAAAGATTAAAGAGATTGAATCAGTAAAAAAGAAGCCTCCCACTATTAAAAAAAAAAAAAACAAAACACAGGACCTGAAGCCTTCATGTTTAATTCTACTAAATATTTAAAGAAGAACTAATATCAATTCTTCTCAAATGCCTCCAAAAAATTGAAGAAGTAATACTTCCATCTTCATTTTAAGAGACTAGTATTACCCTGATGCCAAATAGAAACAAATACACTGCAATAAAAGAAAATTACAGGCCAATATCCCTGATGGATATAGATGCAAAAATCCATACCAGAATGGTAACAAACTGAACTCAACTACATACTAAAAGAATTATTTACCATGATCAAGTGGGATTTTTCCAAGGAATTCAAGGATGGTTCAACATACACAAATATATAAATATACCACACTAACAGCATGAAAAACAAAAACCATATGAAAAACAAAAACCATATGATCATCTCAATCGATGCACAGAAATATTTTTTTCTTCTTTTTTTTATTATACTTTAAGTTCTAGGGTACATGTTCACAACGTGCAGTTTTGTTACATAGGTATACATGTGTCATGTTGGTTTGCTGTACCCATTAGCTCGTCATTTACATTAGGCATTTCTCCTAATGCTATCTCTCCCCCTGTCCCCCACCCCATGACAGGCCCCGGGGTGTGATGTTCCCTGCCCTGTGTCCAAGTGTTCTCATTGTTCAATTCCCACCTATCAGTGAGAACATGCAGTGTTTGGTTTTCTGTCCTTGTGATAGTTTGCTCAGAATGATGGTTTCCAGCTGCATCCATGTCCCTGCAAAAGACATGAACTCATCCTTTTTTATGGCTGCATAGTATTCCATGGTGTATATGGATACACAGAAATATTTTACAAAATTTAACCTCCTTTAAATTTAAAAAACTCTCAACAAATTAGATATAGAAGAAATGTGCCTTAACACAATAAAGATCATATATGTCAAGCCCACAGCAAATATTATACTCAATGGTGAAAAGCGGAAAGCTTTTCTTCTAAGACCAGAAAAATACAAGATGCCACTCTTGCCACTTCTATTCAATATGGTACTGGAAGTCCTAGCCAGAACAATTAAGGCAAGGGAAAGAAATACAATGCATTTAAATTGGAAAAGAAGAAGTTAAATTGTCTGTTTGCAGACAACATGATCTTATATACAGAAACCTAAGGACTCTACTAAAAAAAAAACTGTTAGAACTAATAAATGAATTCAGTAGAGTTGTGAGATATATAAAATCAACATACAAAAATCAATAGCATTACTATACACCAACAATGAACTACCCAAAAAGGAAATAAAGAAAACAATCCCATTTATAATAGCTACAAAAATAAAATAAAATACTTAAGAATACCTTTAACTAATGTTAAATGTGAAAGACCTTACACTGTAAAACACTGATGAAGGGAATTGAAGAAGACACAAATAAATGGAAAGATATACCATGTTCACAAATTAGAAAAATTAATGTTATTAAAATATGCTACTACCTAAAGTAACCTACACAGTCAATACATTTCCTATCAAAATTTTAAAGACATGTTTCTGAAATAGAAAAGGCCATTCTAAAATTTGTATGAAGTCCCCCAAAAACCTGTAAATAGGCAAATCAATCTCCAGCAAAGAGAACAAAGCTGAAGGTATCACAGTACCTAATGTCAAAATATACTACAAAGCTATAGTAATCAAAACAGCATGGTATTGGTAGAGAAATGAGCTCAATAGAACAGAATAGAGATCCCAGAAAGAAATCCATGCCTATATGCTTGACTAATCCTTGGCAAAGGTGCCAAAAACACATAATGTGGACAGGACAATTTCTTTAATAAATAGAATTAAGAAAACTGGATATCCATTTGCATAAGAATGAAATTGAATCCTTATTTTATATAATATACAGAAATCAAATCAAAATGGATTAGTAACTTAAATGTAATTCGATCCTTATTTTATATAATGTGCAGAAATCAAACCAAAATGGATTAGAGAATTAAATGTAAGTCCTGAAACTACTAGAAGAAAACTACCAGATGAAAATGTAGGAGAATAGCCAAGCACAGTGGTACATGCCTATAATTCTAGCTACTTGGGAGAATGAGGCAGGAGGATCTCTTGAGCCCAGGATTTCAAGGCTGTAGTACATCATGATTGCACCTGTCAATAGTCACTGAACTTCTGAAGCCTGGGCATCAGAGAAGGATCATGTCTCTAAAAAAATAAAGAAGAAGAAAAAAAAGAAAGAAAGAAAATATGGGGGGAAAGTCCACGACATTGGTCTGGACAATGATTTTTGGTATATGACTTCAAAAGCACAGTCAGCTAAAGCAAAAATAGACAAATGGAATTACATCGAACAAAAAGCTTCTTCATAGCTGAAAAAAAACAATCCACAGAGTGAAGAGACAACCTATGGAACAGGAGAAAATATTTGCAAACTATACGTATGATAAGGGATTAATATCCAAAATATTTAAGAAACTCAAACAACTCAATAGTAATAAAACAAATAACCTGATTTTAGAATGGACACAGGAAGGGGAACATCACACACCGGGGACTGTTGTGGGGTGGGGGAGGGGGGAGGGATAGCATTAGGAGATATACCTAATGCTAAATGACGAGTTAATGGGTGCAGCACACCAACATTGCACATGTATACATATGTAACAAACCTGCAAGTTGTGCACATGTACCCTAAAACTTAGAGTATAATAATAATTTTTTTAAAAATAGGAAAAAAAAAGAATGGACAAAGGATCTGAATAGACATTTCTCAAAAGAAGACATACAAATGGCCAACAGGTAAATGAAAAAATGCTTAACATCACTGATCATCAAGGAAATGTAAAGTAAACCACAATGAGATATCACCTCATGCTTGTTAGAATGGCTATCATCAAAAAACAAAAGATAGCAAGTGTTGAAGAAATTGTGGAGAAAAGGGAACCCTTAATTAGTAAAGTCTTTATGGAAAACAGTATTGAAGTTCTTCAGAAAACTAAAAACAGAACTGCCATCTGATCCAGAAATCCCATCACCTAGTATAATATTCAAAGAAAATGTAATCAGTATGCCAAAAATGTATCTTCACTCTTATGTCATTGCAGCATTATTCATAATAACCAAGACATGTAATCATCTTAAATGTCCATCAATGTGGTAAGAAAATGTGGTATATATACATGATGGAATACCACTCAGCCTCAAAATCAAAGAAATACTCTCATTTTTGACAGCATGGATGAAACTGAAGGATATTCTATTAAGTGAAATAATCCAGACAGAAAAAACAATTACTACAATGATCTCTTACATGTGGAATCTAAAAAAGTTGAACTTGTAGAAGTAGAGAGTAAAATAGTGGTTACCAAAGATTGAAGGGAGGGAGCAGGGTTGGGGAAATGTTTATTTAAAATACAAAATTTCAATGGTTAGGAGGAATAAGTTTGAGAGGTCTATTGTACATATTTCAAAACATTATGCTGTACATTATAATATATACTTTTTATTTGAAAAGAGCCTACACTGTACACTTTAAAAATAAAATTAAAATATAGCAATGTAAGGAGTCTAGTGTTGTGGAGGGTGATATTTTTGACAGAGTGATAAATAAAAGCTTTTCTGAGACCTAAAAGAAGTTAGGAAGTGAAGAGACGCATGTCTAGGGGAAGAATATTTTAGGAACAGAGAATTGCAGGATATGCATCCACTTTTAAGGAAAAGCAAGAAGTCTCATGTGATGAGGTAGAGTGGAGGGTTGCATAGGCATGAGATTGGAGAGTGGATCTAGTGTCAGATCAAGTGGGACTATGGGGCAATGTCAGAAATTTGGATTTATTTCAAATATGATGGAATTCGAGTGACCTTTGGTAAAAGATCACTTTGAATGCTGTAGGGAGAGTGGACTGTTGAGGTTCATAGTAGAAACGAGGGGTAGGAATTTAGAAAACAAAACGTGGAAATGTGCTGCATACTTCCCGCTGACCTAAAATTTGTTAGAGCTAAAGGTAAAGTACAGGTTGAAGCAAGGAATAGTTTCTTCGTCAGTGAACTTAGCTGTCATCAAACACATATGTACTCTCTTTTACAATGCTGTCCCAGGAATTTCTACTCTTGGGTTTCAGTAGCTTATCCAAAGAAAATGTTAAATACCTCCTGCAGGCTGGTCTTATAATCTTGGCAGTGCTCTGCCCCGTCCCTGCCAGAAAATGACTCTAAATGGTTTCTGTAAGTGAGTATTATCCCTGAAAATTCTGCACTCTGCTCCTTGCTAGGTTTTATCTTTGGTCAAAACTTGCTTCTGCAACACTCAAGTGCGGCATATGGCAGAACCAGAAGGAATTAGCTCTGTTAAGACAAAACATTGTAAAGGATACTGCACAATATTTTGCCTATTTTAACAACAGATTCTTGACTCCATTTTCCAGTTTGCATAAATATTGTCCAAATATGTTAATAATCCCAAGAGAAATTCTTTTAGAAACTATTAATTTCAATTCTATAGGAAACACAGAAATTGCTTTTCTCTTAGTTTAAAATTAAGCTAACCTAAAAATATAACAGATTAGACAGTTCCTTCTGATCACCTCTCCTAGTCTTTGTCTCTCTTCTGGGTTAACCACAAATAAGAATTTGGTATGTATCCTTTCAGAATTTTTTCTATTCATGCATATCAGGCCATATGGTATAATTTAGTGTTTATTTTTCTTTTTACACATTTACACTTATTTTATATTTGTGAATATTTTCTTTTGCATATTTATAGAAAAGTATTACTCTATGTCATGGTGCTAATTGGAATGTAGTTCTAACAATTCATCTAGTAGAACTTTCTAGAAATAAATGACATAATACTCTACTGGTAAGATTATAAATTGGTTCTACTTTGTGATGAATTTGACACTGTCTGTGACACTGTCTGATTAAATTTAAAATACAAATAACATAGGATCTAGCAATTTTATTTTGGCTGTCTATTATCTTACTCTTTTTAAGTGCTGCAGTGCATTCTGCAGCATTAATATGTCAAAACTTGTTTAACAATTCCCCTTTTTATAGCAATTAAAGTTTCTCTATTTTTTTTAAAGCCAAGACTGCAATAAACATCTTTTATATACTTCCTTTTACTTGAAAACCTCACATGTATTGCTCTAGAATAGATAGCCGAAATGTAACTACTAGGTCATATGCTTTTTGCATTTTAAATTTAACTAGATAGTATCAAATTTATCACAAAGTAGAATTAATTTATGGTCTTATCAACAGAGTACTTAGCTATACAATGGCCAAGCCATGATTATTATTATTGTTGTTTTGCCATTCTAGCAGGTGAAAAATGATGAAAAGTACTACTAGTAGATGAAAAGAACTCATTCCTCATTGGTGAAAAGGGCTCTCATATTTGGTTTAAGTAGTTTCACTATTCCTAGAAAACTTGACTAGCTTTCTATATTTTTATTAACCATTGGTAATTTTATTTCTGTCAATTATCTGTTTAATTATGTAACAATTTTTCTGTTGTTATTGGCTTTTTTCTTATATATTTGTAGAAGTTATTTATTTTTTGAATATTCTTTGTCTCATATATTCTGCTAGTTGATGTTTCTTTTTAATGGTTTTAGTGTATCTTTTGTCATATAAAACTTAAAATTTTGTTATTGTCGAATTTACTTTTTTCTTTTTGTGGTTCTCCTGTTGTAACTTTGTTTTTTGTTTCTTATTTTAAAAGGCAATCCCTACCCCAATTAATATGTACATGTTTCGATGTTTGCTTCTTAGATTTGTCAGTTTATCTGCTTACATTTAAATATTTAAGCCATTTTTATGTGCTTTTATTAATAGTGAGGAGTAAGGATCTAAAAGTAGTTTTACTTTTTATTTTTAATTAATTAATTTTTAAATTTTACTTTAAGTTCTGGGATACATGTGCAGAACATGCAGGTTTGTTACATAGGTATACATGTGCCATGGTGGTTTGCTGCACCTATCAACCCATCATCTAGATTTTAACACCTGCATGCATTAGGTATTTATCCTGATGCTCTCCCCCACCTTTCGCCTCAACCACTGAAGGCCCTGGTGTATAATGTTCCCCTCCCTGTGTCCATGTGTTCTCACTGTTCAACTCCTACTTATGAGTGAGAACATGTGGTGTTTGGTTTTCTGTTCCTGTGTTAGTTTGCTGAGGATAATGGTTTCCAGCATCATCCATGTCCATGCAAAGAACATGAATTTATTCTTTTTTATGGCTGCATAGTATTCCATGGTGTATATGTGCCACATTTTCTTTATCCAGTCTATCATTGATGGGCATTTGGGTTGGTTCCAAGCCTTTGCTATTGTAAATAGTGTTGCAATAAACACACGTGTGCATGTGTCTTTATAGTAGAACTATTTATAATCTGTTGGGTATATACACAGTAATGGGATTGTGGGGTCAAAAGGTATTTCTGGTTCTAGATCCTTGAGGAATCACCACACCGTCTTTCACAATGGTTGAACTAATTTACACTCCCACCAACAGTGTAAAAGTGTTCCTATTTCTCCACAGTTGCACCAGCATCTGTTGTTTCCTGACTTTTAATGATTGCCATTCTAAGTGGCATGAAATGGTATTTCATTGTGGTTTTGATTTGCATTTGTCTAATGACCAGTGATAATGAGCTTTTTTTCATGTGTTTGCTGGCCACATAAATGTCTTCTTTTGAGAAGTTCCTGTTCTTGTCCTTTGCCCAGTTTTTGATGGGGTTGTTTGTTTTTTCTTTTAAATTTGTTTAAGTTCCTTGTAGATTCTGGACATTAGCCCTTTGTCAGACGGATAGATTGCAAAAATTGTCTCCCATTCTGTAGGTTGCCTGTTTACTCTGATGATAGTTTCTTTTGCTGAGCAGAAACTCTTTAGTTTAATTAGATCCCATTTGTCAATTTTGGCTGTTGATGCAATTGCTTTTGGTGTTTTAATCATGAAATCTTTGCCCATGCCTATGTTCTGAATGGTATTGCCTAGGTTTCCTTCTAGGGTTTTTATGGTTTTAGGTTTTATGCTGAAGTCTTTAATCCATCTTAATTTTTGTATATGGTGTAAGGAAGGGGTCCAGTTTGAGTTTTCTGCATATGGCTAGCCAGTTTTCCCAGCACCATTTATTAAATAGGGAATCCTTTTCCTATTGCTTGTTTTGGTCAGGTTTGTCGAAGGTCATATGGTTGTAGATGTGTGGTGTTATTTCTGAGGCCTCTGTTCTGTTCCATTAATGTAAATATCTGAGGAGCTGGTATCATTCCTTCTGAAACTATTCCAAACAATAAAAAGAGAGGGACTCCTCCCTAACTCATTTTATGAGGCCAGCATCATCCTGATTCCAAAACCCGGCAGAGACACAACAAAAAAGAAAATTTCAGGCCAGTGTCCCTGATGAACATCGATGCAAAAATCCTCAATAAAATACTGGCAAACCGAATCCAGCAGCACATCAAAAAGCTTATCTGCCACGATAATGTCAGCATCTGAGATGCAAGCCTGGTTCAACATATACAAATCAGTAAACGTAATCCATCATATAAACATAACCAATGGCAAAAACCACATGATTATCTCAATAGATGCAGAAAAGGCCTTCGACAAAATTCAACCCTTTTCATGCTAAAAACTCTCAATAAACTAGGTATTGATTGAACATATCTCAAAGTAATAAGAGCTATTTATGACAAACACATAGCCAATATCATACTGAACACGCAAAATCTGGAAGCATTCCCTTTGAAAACCGGCAGAAGACAAGAATGTCCTCTCTCACCACTGCTATTCAACGTAGTATTGGAAGTTCTGGACAGGGCAATCAGGCAAGAGAAAAAAATAAAGGGTATTCAAATAGGAATAGAGGAAGTCAAATTGTCTCTTTTTGCAGATGACATGATTGCACATTTAGAAAACCCTATCATCTCAGCCCCAAACTCCTTAAGCTGATAAGCAACTTCAGCAAACTCTCAGGATACAAAATCAATGTGCAAAAATCACAAGCATTCCTATACACCAATAATAGACAAGCAGAGAGCCAAATCATGAGTAAACTCCCATTCACAATTGCTACAAAGAAAATAAAACACCTAGGAATACAACTCAAAAGGAATGTGAAGGACTCCTTCAAGGAGAACTACAAACCACTACTCAAGGAAATCAGAGAGGATACAAACAAATGGGAAAACATTTCTTGCTCATGGATAGAAATAATCAATACCATGAAAATGGCCATACTACCCAAAGTAATTTATAGATTCAATGCTATTCCCATCAAGCTACCATTGACTTTCTTCATGGAACTAGAAAAAACTACTTTAAATTTCATATGAAACAAAAATAGAGCCTGTATAAATAAGACAATCCTAAGCAAAAAGAACAAAGCTGGAGGCATCACGCTACCTGACTTCAAACTATACTACAAGGCTACAGTAAATAAAAGTCGTTTTTCAAATGGAAAGCTCATTGTCTCAAAACTGTTCATTGAATGGTGCATGCCTTCTATCCAGATTAAAAATTTCACCTTGATTACACCCTAGATTTCCATATATACATGGATCTGTTTTCAGACTTCATTCTCTCCATTGATGTAATCACTTTCTAGTTCTCCCTTTATTTTTTTTAACTTTAAACTTCATGTATACAACTGTGGTAGTATGCTTTGTGTTGCAAGTAGTGGAAAACTCAATGGAAACAGATAAACAATTAGAGGAATTATTGACTAGCTACCGAAATTCAATAGTAGGATCAGATTCAGTATGGATTTAGTCTAGTGCCTCATGTGATATGACCAGGACATAGCTTATTAGTTGCAAAACAGCTTTTCTCTCCCTGATTTTAAGCTTTGCTTCATTAGCCCTGACTCCAACCTTGGAAGCTCCACTGCCATGTTGCAGGAAGGTGATAAACAAAATCCTGTGTCCAGGATAATTCTCTGAAATTTACTTTGATTAAATCAGCTTTTGCCTAGATTACATGACCATTCCTGAACTAAACTTCATGATCAGGACTGTGGGAAATTTCAAATGAAGGTTACAAATGGGACAAAGAGTAGGTATCCATCCCAAATCCAGGATTTTCTTCGTGAGCAACTGGATGGAATGGTGGTACTATTTTCAAATACAGGAAAGACTCAAGGAAGAAAGTGTTGGAATTGGGGGTAGTGAAAGATTAGGAGTTTATTTCAGATAATTAACGTGAAATGCTTGTGAGTCATATTTAAACAGATATATTGAGTGGGCACTTGGACATATGAGTCCAAAATTTAGGGGGAAATTTTGGGCTAGAGATATAAATATGGGACTCATCCTAGTTTTCTATTTTATAGATGAAATATAAAGCTATGTGTATTAGTCCACTCTCATGCTGCTATGAAGAAATACCTGAGATTAGGTAATTTATAAAGAAAGAGGTTTAATTGACTCTCAGTTCTGAATGGCTGGGGAGGCCTCAGGAAACTCACAATCATGGCAGAAGCACCTCTTTGCAGGGCATCAGGAGAGAGAATGAGAACCAAGTGAAGGGGGAAGCCTCTTATAAAACCATCAGATCTCATGAGAACTCACTATCACAGCACAGAGGAAACTGCCCTCATGACTCAATTATCTCCACCTGGTCCCACCCTTGACACAAGGAGATTATTACAATTCAAGGTGAGATTTGGGTGGTGACACAGTGCCAACGATATGACTATGGAAACAAATAAAATCTTCTTGGAAGATAATTTAGAGAGAAATCAAAGGAGGCCTAAGAATTGCCTTTTAGGAACTCCAATGTTTAGATGTTGGAGAGAGGAGAGAAACATGCTGTATAACAGCCTGATAATATGTCCCCTGTGAAACAGCAGGTAACGTGAGTGTGATGCCAAGGTCTTAGAACAGGTCATTATGTAAGATAGGAAATCTAAAACATGAGTGGATATTCATGAAGTATCTAGACAAGAGGAGAAAATAATACTTAATTAATTCATATGTAGACATAGATATACATGCCCAAGTTCACAATAAAAATATGTTAGAAGGCATGTAGATGCATTTGGTGATTGATGTGGTTTGACTGTGTGTCCCCACCAAATCTCATGTTGAATTGTACTCTCCAGTATTGGAGGTGGGACCTGGCGGGAGGTGATTGGATCACTGGGGTAGTCCTTCATGAATGGCTTAGCACCATCCCCTCGGTGATAGTGTGTGAGTGAGTTATAGTGAGCTCTGGTTGTTTAAAAGTGTGTAGTGTGCACCTCCCTCATCTCTCTCTCTTGCTCCTGCTCTGGCCATTTAAGATGAGCCTGTTTCCCCTTCACCTTCTGCCATGATTGTAAGTTTCCTGAGGCCTTCTCAAAAGCCAAGCAGATGACCAGCATCATGCTTCCTGTACAGCCTGTGGAACTATGAGCTAATAAAACCTCTTTTTTGACAAATTACCCAGTCTCAGGTATTTCTTTACAGCAATGCAAGAATAGACTAATACAGCGATGCGGGATAATTTTGGAATTAGATAGACCAGTAACTGTCTACCCTGACCAAGTTGCTCCATGTCTGGAAGCTCTAATTTTATCTCACGTTAAATGGGATGAATATGCTTCATAAACTTACTGTAAAGATTGATTATAAGATATAGGTGAGTCCCAAATAAGTTTTTTTTATTTTTATTTTTTCATTAAAATTGAAAAATTAGGGAAAAGGGGGTTACCCATGGTGTGTGAGGAATAGTTCAGCATATCTATGTCTAAACTGGGTTGACTAGGAGGCTGAGAGTTTTCTAATCCCCACAGTAGAGCTTCATTAAGGGTGTGTCTTGTCAGAAGCTGACATGACAGGACATGGCTTGGCCTGGCTGTTTCTCCTTGACCTTCTGATGTCTTTGCTCCTCTTGTTCCTCCCACACACATACTAGCTATAGAAAGTCGTTTCCCATTTCAATGTCAATTCCTTCCTTTTGATCACCTCTAAGAAAGTACAGTGTTTACTCCTAAGTGATGTCTTCTACATCTTAAGTATGTACATCTGAGTTTCTCTGGACTCCAGGTCATTTAGGAATTGCCCTCTGCAGTTCTCTGCTGTGTCAGTGTTTTATATTCCTTATTCTTTTAAAAACTGCTTTTCTCAGTGACTTCTTCATGCATTAGTAGACTTCTGGAGCATAGATGGTGCTTTGAATAGTAATCTAGTCTCCCATCACTTTGATTTACTTCACAACTCCAGGGTTACAAGATATTTTTGCTTCAACTTAGTGTTTTAGAATATTTTGACATTACAAAACACTGAAGAGTAGATTGTGCAAAACAATGCTGTTCTCAGTACAGAGACCAACCAGATGACCTAATGTGTCTTTTCAGTTTCTAACTTCTATGATATCTTACAGTATGGAATCTCTTTATAGCATAATAGCCCTTTATATGAAGTAATGAATATTTCATCTAATTCTTTCTTCTTTTCGCTTTTGAGATACAATGTCGCTTTCTGATTAAACTACACACTGAAGTTAGAAAGCCGATGAACATCTTTCAACATCTTTCAACATCTTTTGTAGTCTTTTGATCACAAGGTGAAATCAAATTTGTTAAGGTCTATACATTTTAATCAATATAAGTAATAGAACACTAATTATTTGAGTTTTTCTTGTGTAGGCAATAAAAATACAAGACCAAGAACACATGATCCTCCTCTTTTAAGTTGTATTTATTTTTATCAAAACCTTTCACCTCATTCAAAATCAATTCTATAGTCACTAAATTATCTGGTGTCTTTCGTTTTAATATATCAGCCCCACTTTCTTCACTAAATTTGGTACATGAATAATGTGCTGTTTTTTTCATTATCAGAGTTTAGTTATACCTAACACTTTATATCTTCAAAAATATTTATAATTATTAACAATATAATTAGAAACACAACAGAACTTGACTTATTTCAGTAAAACTTTCTTGCCAACAGTTAAATTTTGTTAATATTTTCCAAGCAGTTTAAGAAATTCTTACTACATATTTTGAAAACAACAACAACAAAATTTACTTTCTTGGTCTGGTGTTCCATACATTAACAAGGAGGAAAATAATTTTATTGATTGCTGAATGGTATGAAAGGTCTTTGAAGGAGGCCCATATGTCTTTTAAGTACTGAAATACTGCACAAGACAAATGCTCTTCATAAAATCTGGTTCCCAGAACAACCCTGGACAGATGGTAATATGGTTATATATACAGTCATAAATAATAGTTTACTGGTCAATTTCCATTGAAGTCATAAAAAGAAAAATGTTTACATAGAGGATTTAAAATGATATCATGTTTGTTAATTTTTAATAGACTATTTTTTAGAGCAGTGTTAGGGTTACAGCAAAATTGGGTGGACGGTACAGAGATACGGCATTAATAACTATACCAACTGAGACTGGGACTGTAAAAACGTGAAAACGAAGTTGCTTTTCTATAATTGCACTACATTTAGTAAACTTATTTAATGGCAAAGAAAAGAGTAAAGGTAGATGTAACTGACAGAAGCATCAGCTGGAGGCATCCTCATCCATGTGCACAACGAGGAAGGTTAACCCTGTTTAGCAGTTTGAATACACGAAGTAGCTAGCCTATGATTGGGGCATGTGGCTGACTGTACTGGGAGTTAGTTACATGTAAGAGTGAGAGGGAGTCAATGAAAAGAGGCACAGGAAGGTCTTCAGGGCTGTGAGAGCCTAACATCAGAATCAATATCTCCAGATTATTCAAGCCAGGGACATTGAAAATGTCATTCTGAAGTTTTGACACTCCAACCACCTTGCTAATAGAAGGCATCCCAGCAGCCTAAATGAAATAATCTGTGAAAGGCCTGAGGCCTTTAATTATAACCCCCTTAGGACGCTGAACCTGAGAACAGATCCATTTAATCCAAGACTCCCTTTTCACTTAAACAGAAAATTAAGTTTGACCAGAGAGAAAACCTAGATGAACTGCCAGTGGGGTCATCACAACTTTCCCTGGTGAATCAGAGAACCTTGATGTTTGGTTGTTGACACCTTAGGTATTTAGATGAACTCCCTTTCATCGCTTTTTTCCCCTGTAATATTCCCACAACCCCAACTCAAAGCACATCCTTACGTTTGATTTTAAAATTATTCAAATAAGACTGACTAGTAGCCCAATTTTTCTCATCATTTTTCTCATCATTTTACTTGCGTAAGAGAAAACTTCTCCCTCTTTCTCTCAGTTTCTCAGGAATGTGAAAAGATGCAAGAAATAGGAAATCTGAGCACTGAAAGCCCATTTCGCATGCTCTAGATTTATAAATGCTTCAGAAAATGAACTGGTAAATATGAGATGTTGCACTTCGTAATTGTTCTTAAATATGATTATGCAGAAATCCTGATTAATTTCAAATTCTTCTACTTTTTAAAAGCACAGTTATGATAAATAATCTTGTGATATGTTCTAAAAACTAAATAAAATTAGTCCACCACCAAAGCCTAAAGTTATCTGCATTTGTCCTCATTTGCCACATTTTCACATGACCACATCATTATCACTACTCATAAATCACTGCATCTCTATCAAAAGCTATTATGTGTATCCATAATGAATCTAGTTTGAATATAAAATAATCTTTCTAAAACACAAAAAGTATTTCTATAATACAAATCTTTGTGTTTCTTTTCTGCCTGAAAATCCTCATTGACTTTCCTTCACGTCTAACATGTTCAAGTTAAATCTTAACATGGTATTTCCTGCTACAATCAGAACCTAACTCACTACCCTGTCCTTATGGTTCAAGTGGCCTAGAGAACTGGGCAACTGTTTCTCATTCAAACTTGCCCAGGATGTTTCCAACACTCTGCTTTGGCTCAAACTCTTCCTTCTGATATACAGTGCCTTTCCCTGAAAGCATTGCACTTGCCATCATATGGATGTCCTTAATAGTGCATCATTGACTTTCAAATTTTACCAATATCTTAAGGCCCAACTTAAGTTTTACCTCTTTTGTAAACCCTCCCTCCCTAAGGTTGTCTCACCAGAATTAATTTCTCCATCCATTGGGTCACCATAGCAGCTCATCCATACATCTCTGACATCATTGACCACTCTGCACAACTTTGTAATCATTTGCATATATATTAGGCAGTGATCTCTGTGGCCCACCCACCTTCCAGAGTATGTTCCTTACAATTGGCTGTAAATGGTTTTGTCTTGAATTTAATTGACAATAATGCAGAACTAAAGCTCTGAGGCTATATTAACACTCTAGAAGATTTTGGTCCAATGTTAAAATAACATGTCTTCATAAATATATTAGGAACACCTCAGTGTTTGTTTCAATATGTAAATAGACATGTTTGATAGCTAACAGTCTAAGAAAGATGATATTTATTCAGCTCAACTGATTAAGGAAGCATTAAAAAAATCTGTAGTGACAAAAAGAAGCTAATATTAGGGTCAAATGGGAAGACAAAGACATACAATAAAACAACAGAAAACCCAGAATATTTATAGGGTTTAATAAAAACCATTCCCTGTAAGTTCAAATATGTATTACAAAGTTTACACCCAATTTGAGAATAAAGGGAAAACAAAGTATTTTAACAAGGACTCACCAGTTGCTGCCAGCCTCTGAGGCTGGCTTTTACCACTTACTCTGCCCTGCTTTCCTGAAGAAACACTGCCAATCTGAACAGCCTTAATGCTATCAGACCCTATCAGAAGGTGGGAGGTCTTGCAAAGATTTCAAATGTTGCTAATATAATCAATATCTGGGTTGCAGTTACACAGACAGTTGCCATCTGTTGGAACCTTTATATGTTGGATTCCTTTAGTAATCATACAGTAGCTTCCATTCAGAAATTAAATACTCTCTTTCAATTCACTTATGAGAATGCAATACTATGGCTCTAAGTCTGGAAGTCTCTACTGTCAAAAAGCATTCTGTCTTACACTTAAGCCTGGAAAAATCTTACCTCCCAATAAAGCTTACCCTTTTCCTAACTCCTCCTCCTTCAGCCCTTTTGGAAGCACAATGCTCACTGTTTATATTCCCCACCCTTGAAGCCTAGGAGCCATCTCAGAAATATTAAGGAGATAAGAGCACTTATAAAAGCTCTTAAGATACTCTTAAATTTAGAGCAAACAATGGACTATTTACTTGCCTTATCTGAGGATGGGTGTTCCCTTCAGTTCATTAGAGAAGGCTAGAGCAGAGGAAATTTACACAAGGGACTTTAGGCCTCACAAATCTCCTAGGAAATGGCCAGATTTTCAGGGTACCAGCCCTTCTGACCTCAGCCGGTCCATCCAGATTCTAAATAGAATGCATTGTTTCAGGTAAAATCCTCCCTTTTCTTTATGAAGCTACAATTATATATATATATATATATATATATATATATATATATATATATATATAACTAAAATAAGATTCACATAGGTAGATCAGGTAGATTTAAGAATAATGCATCATTCAGGTGTGAACTTGAATAGCCTTAAAGGAAACAAAAACAAAGGTTTGGAAATAAACAAAGACTACCCAAATAAGAAAAATCAGAGATTACTTATTGGGAGCTTGCCATAGCAGGAGAGTCAGCCTCCATCGCTTGCATTTGGCAGAGACCCAAGGGCAGGCGGGGGAGTGGGAAAATTATACAGTAAAAAAAGGGAAGGCGGCCAGGCGCGGTGGCTCACGCCTATAATTCCAGCACTCTGGGAGGCCAAGGCGGGTGGATCACGAGGTCAGGAGGTTGAGATCATCCTGGCCAACATGTTTAAACCCCGTCTCTACTAAAAATACAAAAATTAGCCGGGCGTGGTGGCGTGCACCTGTAATCCCAGCTACTCGGGAGGCTGAGGCAGGAGAATCGCTTGAACCGGGGAGGCGGAGGTTGCAGTGAGCTGAGATCGCGCCACTGCACTCCAGCCTGCGTGACCGAGCGAGATTCCTTTCAAAAAAAAAAAAAAAAGAGAGAAGGCTTCAGGTATGTTCTGATGGTCAATTTTTGGAACTGAAACAGGAGAGTTCCCTTATTCACTTCACAGGACATGTGACGGGGTATGGCTCGCTACTTCCGACCCCTAGGGGAGCATGCAGTTACGGGCAGGTGCAGCGAGCGGCCGTGGGGAGCATATTTTGGGTTCCAGCCCCACGGCAGTGTCTAAAGTGGGTGTCTGAGACTCCTGAAACTCAAGAGGGCTTATGTTATACTGTGCTCTTTCAGCTTTGCCATCTGCAAATGCCTTGTGTTAATCAGCTCAATCGACCCTCACAAGGGCAGTGGGCCAGTGTAACAGCTTTCTGTATCTCAAGCTCTTGCCCAGTGTACCAGGAAAATTGGGTCACACGTGGGCTCGAAAGATGAGTGCAAGGTTTTATGGAGTGGTGGAGGTGGCTCTCAGAGAGATGGATGGGGAGCCAGAATGGGAGATGGAGTGGGAAGATGGTCTTTCCCTGGAGTTGGGCCACCCAGAAGCCAGACCCTTCTCTGACTGCCCCCAGCTGAACTCCCCTCAGGGTCCAGACCTCCCTTCTCTTTTTTCTTTCTCTGCTTTATCATTCTGCCTTCGCTGGTCCGCTGGTCTGCTGGGGTCTGCTGGTGTCTGCTGGTCTATTCCTCTGCTCCTCTCAATATTCAGCTGCTTGCGTCTGTGCCTGCTACGGTCTCAGGTTTACATGGGCACAGGATGGGGTGGGGGTGTAGCAGGCAAGAATGGTCTTGGAAAATGCAACATTTGGGTGCAAACAGGAGTGCCTGTTCTCAATTAGGTTCATGGGCACAGGCCCAAGAGTGGAGCCCTTACCAGGAACCCCACCCTTTTCTACCCAGCGCTTCCCTGTCCCCCATCTCGTATCAGAATGAGGAACCTGGAGGTGAGCTAACCAGAAACAAAGCATCCTATATGACTAGCTTGGGGAGCACATTTGGCTTTCTCTGGTTGAGCTGGAGATGAAAACAGGGGTAAAATTTAGGGGAGCTGGCAGTAACCGAGCAAGTGCTGACTGTTTGGAACTGGTTGCTGCAGGGGTTGTGGTTTGGCTTCCTAGGCTGGTTGTTGTAGAGGTAGTGGGTCAGTGTTCTGTTTTATATGTGGTCTGGCCACTGTCTGTTTGCATATTCGGTCTCTCACAGGGTTTCTATTGTTCATTTTTTAATTATTTGGAAATGAAATAATATTCAGGAAATTATTGAAAAGTTAAATAGAAACTAGAAACTTATCTCTGGATATTAATTCTAGAACTATTTATATTATAAAGGAAAGCACTGGTTTTTTACCGCCAAAAGAACTCATTATCTTGGAACGAGTTTCATCAAAATAGCATCAAAATTTTCCATTGAGGAAAATTGTTGGATTATGAGCTAGAAATAAAAGCTGCCCAAACAGTGTCTGTTTTTGTTGATTCAGTTTCAAAATAGAATTATAAAAGGATAAGTGGTTTGATAGGTCAATATTTCAAACAAATAGTTATTGAAAAACAAACAAACAAACATATAAGAACTGATGAATAAGAGTATGAGACAAGTAAAGACTCAAAGGTTGTTGTGAAGATAGTAGACAGCAGCACACATATAATAAATGCCTTGTAAGGAGGTTGCAGAGAAAAAGGAACACTTTTACACTGTTGGTGGGAGTGTAAATTAGTTCAACCATGGTGGAAGACAGTATGGCAATTCCTCAAAAATCTAGAGGCAGAAATACCATTTGACCCAGCAATCCCATTACTGGGTATATACCCAAAGGAATATAAATCATTCTATTATAAAAATAAATATTCATTGCAGCACTATAGCAAAGACATAAAATCAACCCAAATGCCCATCAGTGATAGACTGGATAAAGAAAATGTGGTAAATACATACCATGGAATACTATGCAGCCATAAAAAGGAACAAGATCCAGCGATCTAATACAGGAATAGAAAACCAAACATCGCATGTTCTCACTTATAAGGGAGAGGTGAACAATGAGAACACATGGACACTCTGGGAGAGGAACAACACACAGTGGAGCCTGTAGGAGTGGGAGAGGGAGGGCATCAGGATAAATAGCTAATGCATTTGGGGCTTAATACCTAGGTGATGGGTTGATAGGTGCAGCAAGCCATCATGGCACACATTTACTTATGTAACAAACCTGCATGTCCTGCACATGTATTCTGGAACTTAAAATAAAATAAAACAAAGGGACAAGATTACGTCCTTTGCAGGACATGGATGGAGCTGGAAGCTGTTATCCTCAGCAAACTAATCTAGGAACAGAAAACCAAATGCAGCAAGTTCTCATTTATAACTGGGAGCTGAATGATGAGAACACACGGACACATGGGGAGGAACAACACACAATGGGGCCTGTCAGGGGATGGATGGGGGAGGGAGATCATCCCAAAAAATAGCTAATGAATGCTGGGCTTAAGGTGATGAGTTTATCTGTGCAGCAAACAACCATGGCACATGTTTACCCATGTCACAAACCTGCACATCCTGCACATGTACCCTGGAACTTAAAATAAAAGTTGAAGGAAAAAAGTCACCGATAACTGCCTTGTAAGCTAAACCAACAAGACTTGGAGATTCATAAGCTATGGAGATGTGGTGAAAAGAGGACTCTGGGGTGACTCCCTTGTCTCTGATTTTGATGATGATGTAAGTGGTGAGACTGTTGGCTGAAATTGTGGACTTAAGAGTGGGCACATTCAGAGGTCATATTCAGAAAGGGAAAAAAAGCCCAAGGGGAGAGACAGAACTAGAGATACAGAACTAGACTCCCTTTAGAGTCACTCATTCAATCATATTTTTTGAGTGGAAAATCCAAATAATAAACAACCAATTAACTGCAGCTGTAATAAGTGCTATGGTGGAGCTAAGAGATCATCTTACAGGGGGAACTCAACTATTTTAGAGGATCAGGAAATGCAGAAGTAATATATAAACAATTAGCAACATGTGAATTACTGGGAGTTAGCTGGTCACTGAAGGACAGATCATTCTGGGCAGAGGGAATAGTGTAGGCAAAGGCACTAAGACAGGAAGAAGTATATTCAAGGAACTGAAAGCTGATGAGGCAGAAGTAGAAGACATGGAGGAATAAATGTCTCTATATATGACTGATGAGGCAGACAGACATCATGTCATACAGAACCTTGAGGTTCATGATAATCTGGGATTTTATCTAGGGATAAAAGGGAAGCCATTAAAGTAGGTTAAGCAGAGAAATTTCATGAACAGACTTGCATTTTTAAAAGATGATTTTATTCACAGTGAGGTATATAAATTAAAAGAGTACAAGAGCAGATGTAAGGGACCGGTATGGAGGATATTGAAGTAGCCTATGTGAGAGGGAATAGCCATGGAGATAAAGAGAAATAGGTCAATTTCAGGCATAATTAGAAGAAAGATTAGAAATCTTGGTGATTGGTAGAATACTGATCCCAGTGAAGGAAAGATATCCACGATAATTTCCAACTTTCTGGCATGAGCCATACCCTGGGCTCAGAAATACCGGGGGAAAGCCAGGAGTGGAAAGAAAATTATGAGCTTGGTCTTCAAGATGTGAAGCATAGGATGCCCATGAGATCAACAAGCACTGACGGCAATGAGACAGTTGTTGGTTCTACAGATGGAGCTCTGAGAAAAGTTGGAGTAAACAGAAAAAGCACACTTATAGATAGTGATTGAAGCCATGGTGATTTGGTGATAGTTGAAATTAACTAGAGAAAAAGGATTAAAGAAAAGGCCTGAGACAAAACTTTGAGAAATCCCAACTTATTTAAGGCCAGGTGGAAAAGAATGAGGTGGCCAAAGGGTAAAGGAGGAGGAAAACCAGAAAAGTGTAAGGTTATGAAAGGCAAGGATAGAGTGTTTCAGTAATAAGGGTATGGTGAACTGCCTCAGTACCCCAGATGGATCAAGTAAGAGGAGAATGAGAACATGGCCTTGGAGTTAGTGACATGCATGTCACTGGTGACCTCTAAAGAAGGGCTTTGGGTGCTATAGTGATGATAAAAGCCAGACTAGAGTAGGTTTGAAACTGAGTAGGATTTGAGAAAATGAAGGTAATAAAAACAGACAATGCTTTCAAGAGGTTTGGATATAGTAGGGATGATAACTGGATGGGAAAATAGATATGAAAGGAGGCTTTGGGCTTTGTTTCTTTTGTGTGTTAAATTGTTAAGGCTGGAGCAGGTTCAATTGCTTATAGGATGTAAGAAGTTGAGTCAAAGGGATTGAAAAGATAGTTGTAAGAAAGGATAATAGACAGTGCAGGTTTCCTGAAGTGAAGTGTGGAAAGGACACGTGGAAAAAGGGAGTCATTGGCATACAGTGCTAATTACACCACAAGGATGAACACTCCACAAGTGTGATCACTGCAAGGCTCTTATATCAGTTCAAACCCCGAGAGCGCACCAACAAACAACACAAGGCTGTGTGGAGCAACACGCTATTTTAATGAGCACCTGGGTGCAGGCAGGCTGAGGCCTAAAATGGCGTCAGCCCCAAGTGAGGACAGGGCAGGGGTTTCACAGTCCTCTGTAAACAGGAAGTGTTCCAGTCTGATATGATTGCTATGTAGTACCCGTATGGCCTCCCTCTCGATCTTCGGGGGTATGTGTCTTCTGTCCTGCTCTCTTCCTGCTTCTGCTATCTTGCTGATGCATGCTGCTGGCGCAAGTGACCTTGTGCCTTGGGACTGGGCCTGAGGAGGGGGGAGTTATTCATTCCCTTTAGCTTTCAGGCCCCAGGCAGAATCTTTCAATCATCTGATCAGCATGATGGGTGTAGATCCACCCTGTGATCTCTTCATCATGACATAAGAACCTCTATGTAAGCCATTTCTGAAATTTAAGCCTCAGAAACTTATAATTCATTATTTAAGCATTGAGATTCTGCTCACGAGACGTTTCGCTCTTTTATCTCCATCTATTTTGTGTAGCTAAATATGTGATCCAGAGACCCTCTGAAGGAAGCAGACTGTTCCTGCAGGACCCAGGAGATGTGTCAAAACTGTCAGTGCCCCAACTACAGAAGTGGGAAAGAGAGACCCTCCGCTCTTAGACACACATCCCCACTGGAGAAGCTGAAGATCTGTTTGCAGGAGAAGTTTCTGACTTTACCTGGAGCTATTTGGAGAACTGAGCAAAATACAGAGGTAGAAGAAGCAGCAGAAAGTCTCTGGGAGCTTGCTGGGTCCCCAGGCAGGCCATTTCTGCCTGGCACCACAGGGATCCAATGGGAAAGGAGCAAGGGGTAAAACTACACAGGGAGAAGGAAATCTCTAGCTAAACTTAGTGAAAATTAGAAAGAGGTGAGTGAAAATTAGAAAGAGGTGAAAATTAGAAAGAGGTGAGAAGCCTCCTGGCCAGAATTTGGGGGAGGGCAGACTCCATAAGGCTTTCTCTTTCACAGCTGGGAGGTGCATAGCCTGGGGCAGGTTTTCAAGCCCTTATTGCTGTCTGCCTGGAAACCGTCTGGGGACTGTTGCCTGCGGCATTGTAGGAGTGACACTGGCACTGGCTCTTTGATTTGTGTGAGATGCGGGTGAGGCCTGTGACTGCTGGCTTTCCCCTACTTCCCTGACAAACTTCGTGACTCAGCAAAGGCAGCCATAATGCTCCTAGGTACACAACTCCAGTGACTGGGAATCTTACCCCCATTCCCCACAACAGCCACAGCAAGACCCACCCAAGGAGAGTCTGAGCTCAAACATGCCTAGCCCTGCCCCCACCTGATGGTCCTTCCCTACCCATCCTGGTAGCAGAAGACAAAGGACATATAATTTGGGAGTTCTAGGTCCCCACCCACTGCTGATTCCTCCCCATGATACCACAGCTGATGTTCTCTGGAAAGCACCACCTCCTGGCAAGAGGTCAACCAGCACAAAAATAGAACATTAAACCATCAAAGCTAAGAACCCTCAGAGTCCATTGCCCCCTCTGCCACCTCCACCAGAACAGGCACTGGTATCCATGTCAGAGATCCATAGACAGTTCACATCACAGAACTCTGTGCAGACAACCCCCAGTACCAGCCTGGAGCTGGATAGACTCACCAGGTGGCTAGATCCAGAAGAGAGAAAAAAATCACTGCAGTTTGGCTCACAAAAAGCTAAATCCATTAGGAAAAGGGGGAGAATATGACATCAAAGGAACATCCCATGAAAAAAAAGGATCTGAACAACAGCCTTCAGCCCTAGACCTTCCCTCTGACAGAGCCTACCCAAATGAGAAGGAACCAGAAAACCAGCCCTGGTAATATGAAAAGCAAGTTTCTTCAACACCCACCAAAAAAATCACACTAGTTCACCAGCAATGGATCCAAACCAAGAAGAAATCCCTGATTTACCTGAAAAAAAAAAAATTCAGGACGTTAGTTATTAAGCTAATCAGGGAGGGACCAGAGAAAGGTGAAGCCTAGTGCAAGGAAATCCAAAATACGATACAAGAAGTGAAGGAAGAAATATGCAAGGAAATAGTTTAAAGAAAAAACAATAAAAAATTCAGGAAACTTTGGACACACTTTTAGAAATGCAAAATGCTCTGGAAATTCTCAGCAATAGAATTGAACAAGTAGAAGAAATTCTGTCCTCGAAGACAAGGTCTTTGAATTAACCCAATCCAACAAACACAAAGAAAAAAGAATAAGAAAATATGAACAAATCCTCCAAGAGTCTGGGATTATGCTAAATGACAAAACCTAAAAATAATTGGTATTCTTGAGGAAGAAGAGAATTCTATGAGCTTAAAAAACATATTTGGGGGAAAAATGGAGGAAAACCTCTCCAGCCTTCCTAGATGTTACGGGGGACTTTGTGCTTATAGCTCCCAAGACAGTGGCGGGCCGCTCCCAAGATGGAGTGGGCCGCTCCCAAGAGGGCGGCAAGCCTTTTGTTCTATGACCTGGGGTTCTTGGCCTCACAGATTCCAAAAAATAGAACCTTGGGCCATGCGGTGAGTGCTATAGCTCTATTAGAAGCCGTGGGTCACGGAAGAGAACTGTGGAACCCAGCGACTAGTGTTCAGCTCGATTAGAATGAACAAAGGCACTTAGCCTGCAGGAACAATGGCTAGCCTTTAGCCCAGTCGGGAGCAGCAATGGGCTCCTTGATGAATCAGGAGCGCAGCCCACACCCTGCTGGATAGGGAGGGGTGGAAATCAGCAGCGGGTCTGCGATGGCGGCAAACAGCAGTGGTGGATGGCGAGCAAAAGCTCAGCTCACCAGAAGAGTGTGCAGTTGCAAGATTTAAGAGAGTGAAAAACAGAGCTTCCATACAACGGGAGGGGACCCAAAGGGGGTTGCCACTCCCTGCTCGAATGCCTAGGTTTATATCCTGATCATTATCCCTCACCCTGTGCTCTCAGGTGATAGATGATTTGATTATTTTTTACCTCCTGTTTTTAGCCTAATTGGTATTTTCGTGAGCCCTCTTTACTACCTGATTGGTCTGGTGTGAGCTGAGTTACAAGCCCTGTGTTTAAAGGTAGGTGCAGTCACCTTCCCCAGCGAGGCTTAGGAATTCTTAGTCAGCCTAGGAAATCCAGCTAGTCCTGTCTCTCATAGAGACCTAGACATCCAAATATAAGAAGCACAAAGAACACCCGAGAAATTCATTGCAAAAAGATCTTCGCCTAGGCATATTGAGTTCTTTCCCTTAAAATGAGAACACAAGGGCATTACCCACCATGAGGCCTCATATGATATTCCCCATTCTGAGCCCAGAACACCCAGAACTTTGGAAATTGGCTATTGCCGTGGTTGGCCTGCGAGTATGGGAAGAGGAAATTTTCTGTCTGTTGTCCCCACTACTGCCCCTCACATCCGTGATTCTGAACCCCATGATAAATCCTCTTTGAACTCTCTTCCTCTTTTAGATGCTGATCCTCCTTTATGGGACTCTGATTGGCCTTATGATAATTCTTCTTCACCCAGGTATGCACCTCCACCTCTTCGGCATTCCCGAGCACCTCGGATTGCTTCTTTACAGTGGAGGACATCGGGCATTGCCACTGCCGCTTCTCTCCCTCAGTATCAATGTAGATTGAAACATTCCGCTTTGTTTACCTCCAACCTGACTATTCCTATACAGAGTTGTGTTAAGCCTTCTTACATGCCGTTAGTGGGAAATATCAAAATTTGGAGGAACAATCAAACTGTCCAATGCATTAATTGTCATTTATACACTTGTGTTAACTCCCATTTTGACTTCAGGAAAAGTGTAATGTTGGTGTGAGCTTGAGAAGTGAGAAGGAATCTGGATACTGGTAACTTTACCCAGACCTTGGGAATCTTCACCCTCAGTACATTTAATTAATGAAGTGTTACAACGAATTCTCAAGAGATCTAAGAGATTCGTTTTCACTTTAATTGCTGTGATCATGGGCCTAATTACAGTCACTGCACTGGTCACCACTGCCGGAGTGGCATTACACCAATCTATTCAAATGGCTCATTTTGTTAATGATTGGCAAGCTAATTCCACCCAAATGTGGAATTCTCAACAGGGCATTGATCAAAAATTAGCTAATCAAATTAATGATTTAAGACAGTCTGTTATTTGGCTTGGAGATCAGCTAATAAGTCTCAAACATCGCATGCAAATGCAGTGCGATTGGAATACTTCTGATTTCTGTATCACACCATATTCCTACAAGAAGACTGATCATTCATGGGAAATGGTCAAAGGACACCTGCTGGGTAGGGAAGATAATTTATCCTTGGACATAACTAAATTAAAGAAACAAATTTTTGAAGGCTCTCAAGCTCATTTATCCATTTTGCCTGGAACTGAGGCACTAGATCAGGTGGCAGAAAGTCTTTCTGGACCAAACCCCACAACTTGCATTAAGTCTATTGGGGGCTCCACTGTAGTAAATTTTGGAATTATGTTTCTTTGTTTAATCAGCTTGTTTTTAGTGTGCTGGACCAGTCAAAGAATCCTGCGTCAAAAACGAGAGAATGAATAAGCCTTCATTGCCATGGCACATTTATATAAAAAGAAAGGGAAAGATGTTGCAGGAAGTCAGGGACCCCAAGTGGAGGGACCGGCTGGAGCCGTGGCAGAGGACATAAATTGTGAAGATTTCATGGACATTTATCAGTTCCCAAATAATACTTTTATAATTTCTTATGCCTGTCTTTACTTTAATCTTTTAATCCTGTTATCTTCATAAACTGAGGATGTATGTCACCTGAGGACCACTGTGATAATTATGTTAACTGTACAAATTGTTTGTAAAACATGTGTGTTTGAACAATATGAAATCAGTGCACCTTGAAAATGAACAGAATAACAGTGATTTTTAGGGAACAAGGGAAGATAACCATAAGGCCAGACTGCCTGCAGAGTCGGGCAAAAAAAGCTGTATTTTTTTTTCTTGCAGAGAACCTATAAATGGCCATGCAAGTAGGGAAGATGTTGCTAAATTCTTTTTCTAGCAAGGAATATTAACATTAATATTAATACCCTGGGGAAGGAATGCATTCCTGGGGGCAGGTCTATAAATGGCCACTCTGGGAATGTCTGTCTGATGTGGTTGAGATAAGGACTGAGATACGCCCTGGTCTCCTGCAGTACCCTCAGGCTTACTAGGGTGGATAAAAACTCCGCCCTGATAAATCTGTGGTCAGACCAGTTCTCTGCTCTCGAACCCTGTTTTCTGTTGTTTAAAATGTTTATCAAGACAATACATGCACTGCTGAACATAGACCCTTATCAGTAATTCTGCTTTTGCCCTTTGCCTTGTGATCTTTGTTGGACCCTTATCAGTAGTTCTGCTTTTGCCCTTTGTCCTGTTCCCTCCGAAGCATGTGATCTTTGTTCTGCCTTTTGCCCTTTGAAGCATGTGATCTTTGTACCTACTCTCTGTTATTACACCCCCTCCCCTTTTGAAACCCTTAATAAAAAACTTGCTGGTTTGAAACCCTTAATAAAAAACTCAGGTGGGCATCATGGTCCTACCGATATGTGATGTCACCCCCAGCAGCCCAGCTATAAAACTCCTCTCTTTATACTGTCTCTCTTTTTATTTCTCAGCCGGCCAACACTTATGGAAAATAGAAAAAAACCTACGTTGAAATATTGGGCGCAGGTTCGCCCAATGCCCATTTCTTCATTGTACAGTAAAATCCAACATGATACTTCCCTCTGGAACAGACATTGAAGTTTTGCTCTAATCTGTGGAAATTGTCCAAATGGCATACAGCAAATGAGGAAACATCTATTTAAGAAAATCTACTAAAACTCAGAACAATGAGAGTCTGTAACATTTGAGCCACCTTCTACACTCTCCCTCTTTACCCTAAGCTCAGCCTAACAGAAACTTCAATCCAAGTTGTCAAAAAGATGAGTTCCTTCTCTTTACAATTTCTGATCAAGAGTTGCCATATTTTATTGGGAGGGGGAAACCACTAACATTTTTCATCCTCTCCAACTCCATGAAGAGGATATATTCCAGGTCCATGTTGCCAAAGGGTTGGTGGCTATCTTCCTCCCACCGGCTCTCAGTCAGGATGGAGTGTCTACTCTGTGCATGGCTGGCAAGAAGATTGGCGTTCTGATTTTCCTGACATGAACTCAATCTTTGGGCAGCACCCCACGCCAGGAGAGTCAAGACAAAAAGTCTGGAGGACCAGAGGCTAACTCCTCCAGCCAGTGCCTGGAGTAGGGTTGAGACATCTTAACCAAATGAAAGGGGAATCCATAGGAAAAGGGACATCTGAATGCCCCCCAAAGGAATTGATTTTATTTTAAACAGAATATGGTGAAGTTCAAGTATAAGGGTACTAACAGTGGATCTCTCGGCAGAAACTCTACAAGCTAGAAGAGAGTGGGGGCCAATATTCAACATTCTTAAAGAAAAGAATTTTCAACCCAGAATTTCATATCCAGCAAAAACAAATAGCTCTTCTTAAGTGAGAGCAAAAAGTTTAACCATAGGCCAGCTAGTTCACCAGACAGAAAAAGAGAAAGAAGTACATAGGAAGTGCCCTCCTGGGATCTCCATAAACCTCAAAAACTGTCTTTAAAAACTACTACTGCAGCTGGGTATGGTGGCTCATACCTGTAATCCCAGCACTTTGGGAGGCCAAGGCAGGTGGATCACCTGAGGTCAAGAATTAGAGACCAGCCTGGCCAACATGGTGAAACCCCATCTCTACTAAGAATACAAAAATTAGCCTGGCTGGTGATGGACACTTGTAATTCCAGCTACTCAGGAGGCTGAGGCAAGGGAATCGCTTGAACCCAGGAGGCAGAGGTTGCAGTGAGCCAAGATCACGCCACCACACTCCAGCCTGGGTGACAGAGCAAGACTCTGTCTCAAAAAACCAAAACAAAAACCAAAAGAAAACAAAACAAGAAATAAAACTAATACTACATGGGTTTAATCAGATAATGCTACAGAGCAATTTATGAACAACTCCAGACACGCCGCCTTAAAAGCTGTAACACTCACCACGAAAGTCTGCAGCTTCACTCCTAAGCCAGCAAGACCACAAACCCATCAGAAAGAAGAAACTCCAAACACATCCAAACATCAGAAAGAACAAACTCCAGACGCGCCACCTTAAAAGCTGTTAACACTCACCGCAGAAGTCCGCAACCTCATTCTTAAAGTCAGTAAGACCAAGAACTCACCAATTCCAGACACATTTTGGTACGCCCCAGGGCATTGTCCAAAACAATAGAGCAATCAGCTGATAATTGGGATGTAATATCAAATGAGCCAGGCAGCTTAACAGAGAGATCAGGAAAGGAGAAAGAGAGCCCTGCTAAAACTGTTGTCCCAAGTAACTATGAATGTCCAAAGCTGTGCCTTACTTAGGAGAGACACTGCAGGGAAATAGGCTTCATTAAAATAGACTGGCCATGTCACCAATCAATAAACAAGCAAATGATAATGAAAACAGCCCACCTAACAGGGAAGGGGAATCATTAGTCCTTGCTTAGGAGTAGGCGAGGTGGGATGATTTGGGGGTACAGAGGATTTTTTTGGAGTAATGCAAATATTAGAAAATTGGTTGTGGTGATGATTACACAACTCTGTAAATATATTAAAAGCAATGGAAAAATCGTATGGTATGTGAATTATATTTCAAGGAAGATGTTTTAAAAATACCTGAAATTACTATTTAAGCATAGAAACCAACAGTTCATCCTCAAACGCTCTGAAATGTATTTAGACTGCCAAGTGAAAGATGTTTTTCAGCCAAAGCAGAAATTGTAAACTTGCCTAGGTTTATTCAAATAGTTTGGCAGGGAACCTGTGGGAATTGAGTTCTGGGCTGATGGTCAGCCAGCACTTCCAGTGACCAGTAGTGACGGAGGGTGGCACATCATTTATCATGTTTGTTGCTGGCTAAAATAAACACTGCTGCCTCTGGGCCATGCACTGGACATGTAAAATCTTCCCAAGTCTGCAGTGCTATGAACTCTGCAGACCTATGTATGTTATCAAAAATATCACACTGACCTTATGCCTGTGAGCATCAGACTAGTAAGGAAAGTGAAAGATTTTAGAAAAGGGAATCTAATTAGGAACATCCCTTTATCCTCATATCGTTCTATTTGTTTAAAAAGTTTACCATTTTCAGGTGATGCTCCATTTTTTATTGCAATTTTTGAGTGTGTTAACAAGAATGTTTTCTGAACTCATCATTGATTTGCTTCTTCTAAATGGAAACCTCTTGTCTGAACATTTATGTGTCTAAGACCAAATAGTGTTCATTCTAACTTGAATGGGAGGTGTTTGCTGTCAATTCCTGTAACTTATTTAGCCCTGACTGAGGAAAGCTATTCTTCTGCAATAATGATGTTCTGTGACTTTCAGTATAGTGTGGGGGGAATATTTAGGGGGAAAAATGACCTGCTTAAATAGTCAAATCAGTGGCAATTATTGAGATAACAGTCATTCAATCATCTAACGTCATTAATTCAACATATGCTAGAGATGGTGCTAGGTCTTGAGGCTGTAGAAGTGAAATAGTAACAGCTTTTGCCCACCCATTACAAGGGTCTTGCCTGACAGTCCTACAACAAAAGACAGGTTACAAGAGAAAAGCATAACAAATTTATTTAACAAAGTTTTACGTGACGCAGGAGACTTCAGAAATGAAAGCCCAAAGATCCAGGGAAAACTTGACAGTTTTTTGCTTGCACTCAATGCAGGATCAGCTGTATAGAAATACGATTGGACCAAAAGGGTATGTTGTAATGGTGATAAACTGAAGGAGCCCAGTAAGGCCTGTTTTCTCAGATTCTTCCGGGCCTCTCTATGTAGCATTCCTTCTTCCAGGTATAGGGTATGACACCTGTCACATAAGGACCCTCAAGGGAAAAGGGAGAAGACCAGAGAGTAAAGTTTATAGGTTTTATGGCCTGCTTTCAAGGAGAATAGTTTTAGTTTCTATGACCCACTTTTGGTAGAGAAATGGGGAAAGGAGAAAGGAGAATAGGAGAAGGTCAGAGAGAAATTCTTGCTTCTGAGGCCCTTCCAATTTCCTTCCATTGAAAGTACTCAGCAGACCATGGTGTTATATTTTGGGATGACATGTTCTAAGCCCCAACCAGGGCCATGGCAGTGCCTAAGATATAGCACACACACTCAAGGAAAGCCCTAGTCAGTGGCATTGCCTTAAGGTGAACTCAAACTGCTGACCTGAAGGGATGTCTGTGATGCAAATTATTATTTCCATGTCTATTCAGTTTGCTTTTCTTTCTCTCAGTTAAAGGGAAAGAATATCCCAAGTCTTTGTATTCAGAGGAATGTTCATCCTCATTCTCTGAATATCCATCCAGAGGGGCTAGAGAAGTGAAGTGAGAAATTATAGGTGTTTACGCAATCATGACAAATAGAAGACACTTGGATGCAACATTACCAACATCCCTTGCTGTCTTCTACCCTAAATTACTTGTGAAATTGAAATATAGTTACAAAAGCATCTTCCTCATTTCAAACAAAAATTGTGAAATGTATAAGTTACAATTAAGAGGTTATAATTCTTAAAAGAATTCCAAAAAGCAAAAGCTTCCAAGTAAGTGTAAATCACATCAGAAAAGTTGAGAAAATAATTTGTAAAAAGTAGAATGAGGGAGGCAATCCTGGATCTTATTGACAGGGCAATGAAAGTAATAGCACATGGACTTTTCATTACATTGTTTCTTAAGCTGGTATTATGTGAAATATAATAAAATGATCGGTATCACCCTAGAGACATCTGAACCATCAAAAACTGGAGAGCAAGAAAAAAATGACTAATGGAGAATCTCCATGCTGTTGCTGTAGTTTAAACTGACAGAAAGCACCCCCTCTCCCTTTCACTCATTGTGGACTCACCCTTAGGACTAGCTGTGGTGATGGTCTCCAGGCTCAACTGATGTCACTTCAGGTCTTTTTGGAGTCTGTCTCTTTTTCTATTTTCTGCCCAGTCAGATACCACTGTAGCCTAGTGCACTTCATTTTAAATGAACTTAGGAAAATGTTTCTGACCATCTTTTTTTAAAAAAGTACTGTTTTTCTATCTTTTTAATCCATGTAATACTTTCACTTGATTTTTTGGAAAAATTTACATGGTGCCGAAAAGCATATGTAACTCAACCCAAATCAATAGAAGCAAAGGTTTCTGTTTTCGTAGTTGCCTCTACATTTCCATAGTACTTGCTTATGTAGCTATTTCTTGATTGGTTAGTTTCAGACATCATGTATTGACTTACCTTTAGATGAGAAAAGGACTTACCCTCCTTGCACTATATCCTGCCTTCCCATTTTAGATATATCATCATATCTCATTAAACAGTTAAGCCTTACATTAATAAGTCTATGTAAATACAATAATTGATTAAACAGTCAGAAAGTTACTATGATTCTATTTGCTTTTGTGCTTCAGAGTTTTTCTTGCTCTTGCCATATATATTAATCAAATACTGTTAGTTCTAAATCGTCCATCTACTGTATCAAGTGCTCTTTTATTCTGTGGATCTTCCTTTCTGTCTACCTTCCTGCTCCAAACCAAACTGGCAAATCTCTAAACCTGTCTGTGTGTGACAGATACTTAATATATTATTGGGAAACTTCATGGCAGTATACAGAGATATTCCTCATTCCTTTATTTTACTTTTTAATTTTTTTCAGTTAAAAATGGAGTCTCGTCCTGTCTCCCAGGTTGGAGTGCAGTGGCATGATCATAGCTCACTGTAACCTTGAACTCCTGGGTTCCAGCAATCCTCCCACCTCAGCCACCCAAGTAGCTAGATCTAGAGGTGCATGCAACCATGCCCATTTTTTTCATTTTAATACTTTTTTTTTTATTGTAGACATAGAGCCTCACTTTGTTGCCCAGGCTGGTCTTGAACTCCTATCCTCAAGTGATCCTACCACATCAGCCTTCTAAAGTGCTCAGATTAGTGACATGAGCCATGGCACCTGGCCCCTCATTCCTTTTTATAGCCGCATGGTGTTTCATTGCTTGGGTCCACCATATTTCATTCCAGCAGTCCCCTACATATAGAATTTTTTCTCTTTAGCTTTTTGCTTTTGAAATAGTGCTGTATCAAACAGCTTTGAGCATAAGCCTTTTATTTTTTATTGATTCCTAGAAATGGTATTACTTGGTCAGAGAATAAATTTATATGCAATTATTCTAGATATTGCTAAATTTCCTTCCATTGGGTTTTATATTTTTGCGCTCTCTTCAGTTATAAATATAATTGCATATTCACTCATAATCTCTCAAACAAAGTACTTGTCAAATTTAGGGAAATCTTTCAAATTGATAAATCAGAAATTGGATCATAATTTTGAGTGCAGTGGCGCAATCTCGGCTCACTGCAACCTCCACCTCCCTGGTTCCAGCAATTCCCCTGCCTCAGCCTCCCGAGTAGCTGGGCTTACAGGCACATGCCCGCAGGCCCGGCTAATTTTTAGTAGAGACAGGGTTTCATCATGTTGGCTAGACTGAAATAATCATGTTCTTAATCTGTATTTTGCTTATTGTGAGTGAGACTAAGCATTTTTTTCACATTATTCACAGATATTTAAACTTACCAATTCACTCTGCTCATATTCTATAGCTCATTTTAGAATTACAGAAAATCATTTTATTTTAATCTATTATTATTTTAATGACAAACTAGCTTAGAATCAGGTCATTTTCTATAGGATTACTGGCTTCTTCTGTATTTTAGAAGCTATTTATATAAAAAGACATTGACTTTTTATCTATAAGTAAACACATATCTGGTCTTGTTATAAATTTTGCAAGAAATATTCCCCTGTGAAATAAAGTGATGGTTATTAGAATAGAAGTTATATAACATATACTGCTGAATTAAGGACTTAATCCATCAATTCCAACCTTATTCGATCCTTTTACTTTTTTAAAACATGATAGATTTTGAATTTTGTCAAATGCCTTTTCTGTGTCTATATAAGCAGATATAAGCATGAGGTATTTTATCTTAACTCTAATGTGTTAGATTTCATTAATGGGACTTCCTGATATTTAACGACTCTTCAATTCCTAGAATAAAGCTTACTTGGTCATAATGTATAGAGTTTTTAAATAAATCTATTTGCTAGTAATTGATCTAAGATTTTAATGCAGATATTTATAAATGGGATCGGTCTGCAGTTTTCTTTTTTCATTGAATCTGTCAGGTTATAGAAGAAAATATTTTGCTGATTTTATAAAAATAAACTTAAAAGTTTAACCTCTTTTTCCCTGGACTGGAAAGACTTAAGGTGCATCGAGATTATATGATGTTTAACGTGCACTTTAGAGAATGAAGTAAGAAGTTTGTGAAGCCATCAAAGTCTAAAGCTTTTATTGTGATGGAGCTTGTTAGCTGCTTCCCCTTTTCTTCTATGGCAATTGCTGTCTTTAGATATTCTCTCTACTGGGGCCAATTTGAGTAAGCAGTATTTTTATACAAAATTTTCTTGAAAACTGGCATAAGACAGGGATGCCCTCTCTCACCACTCCTATTCAACATAGTGTTGGAAGTTCTGGCCAGGGCAATCAGGAAGAGAAAGAAATAAAGGGTATTCAATTAGGAAAAGAGAAAGTCAAATTGTCCCTGTTTGCAGATGACATAATTGTATATTTAGAAAACCCCATCATCTCAGCCCAAAATCTTCTTAAGCTGATAAGAAACTTCAGCAAAGTCTCAGGATACAAAATCAATGTGCAAAAATCACAAGCATTCCTATACACCAATAACAGACAAACAGAGAGCCAAATCATGAGTGAACTCCCATTCATAATTGCTTCAAAGAGAATAAAATACCTAGGAATCCAACTTACAAGGGATGTGAGGACCTCTTCAAGGAGAACTACAAACCACTGCTCAACGAAAGAAAAGAGGACACAAACAAATGGAAGAACATTCCATGTTCATGGATAGGAAGAATCAATATTGTGAAAATGGCCATAGTGCCCAAGGTAATTTATAGATTCAACACCATCCCCATCAACTTACCAATGACTTTCTTCACAGAATTGGAAAAAACTACTTTAAAGTTCAAATGGAACCAAAAAAGAGCCCGCATTGCCAAGAAAATCGTAAGCCAAAAGAACAAAGCTGGAAGCATCACGCTACCTGACTTCAAACTACACTACAAGTCTACAGTAACCAAAACAACATGGTACTGGTACCAAAACAGAGATGTAGACCAATGGAACAGAATAGAGCCCTCAGAAATGATACCACACATCTACAACCATCTGATCTTTGACAAACCTGACAAAAACAAGAAATGGGGAAAGGATTCCTTGTTTAATAAATGGTGCTGGGAAAACTGGCTAACCATATGTAGAAAGCTGAAACTGGATCTCTTCCTTACACCTTACACAAAAATTAATTCAAGATGGATTCAAGACTTAAATGTTAAACCTAAAACCATAAAAACCCTAGAAGAAAACCTAGGCAATACCATTCAGGCCATAGGCATGGGTAAGGACTTCATGACTAAAACACCAAAAGCAATGGCAACAAAAGCCAAAATTGACAAATGGGATCTAATTAAACTAAAGAGCTTCTGCACAGCAAAAGAAACTACCATCAGAGTGAATAGGCAAAGTACAGAATGGGTGAAAATTTTTACAATCTACCCATCTGACAAAGGGCTAATATCCAGAATCTACAAAGAACTTAAACAAATTTACAAGAAAAAATCAAACAAACCCATTAAAAAGTGGGTGAAGGATATGAACAGACACTTCTCAAAATAAGACATTTATGCAGCCAATAGACACATGAAAAAATGCTCATCATCACTGGCCATCAGAGAAATGCAAATCAAAACCACAATGAGATACCATCTCACACCAGTTAGAATGGCGATCAATAAAAAGTCAGGAAACAACTGGTGCTGGAGAGGATATGGAGAAATAGGAACACTTTTACACTGTTGGTGGGACTGTAAACTAGTTCAACCATTGTGGAAGTCAGTGTGGCAATTCCTCAAGGATCTAGAACTAGAAATGCCATTTGACCCAGCCATCCCGTTACTGGGTATATACCCAACCGATTATAAATCATGCTGCTATAAAGACACATACAAACATATGTTTATTGCAGCACTATCCGCAATAGCAAAGACTTGGAACCAACCCAAATGTCCATCAATGATAGATTGGATTAAGAAAATGTGGCACATATACACCGTGGAATATTATGCAGCCATTAAAAAGGATGAGTTCATGTCCTTTGTAGGGACATGGATGAAGCTAGAAACCATCATTCTGAGCCAACTATCACAAGGACAGAAAACCAAACACTGCATGTTTTCACTTATAGGTGGGAATTGAACAATGAGAACACCTGGACACAGGGTGGGGAACATCACACACCAGGGCCTGTCCTGGGGTTGGGGGAGGGGGGAGGGATAGCATTAGGAGATATACCTAATGTAAATGATGAGTTAATGGGTGCAGCACACCAACATGGCACATGTATACATACGTGACAAACCTGCACGTTGTGCACATGTACCCTAGAACTTAAAGGATAATAATAATAAAAAATATATGTATCTATTTTATCTAGGTTTTAAATTTTAAGTTGCCTACAGGTTTTTTAGTTTTTTTGTTTTTAATAAAAATCCTACTGTATACAACATTAAACATGGACACACATCTTACTCTCAATATTTCAATAGTACCACCTGGGCTATGATAATCTCATCATAGCTACTATTAAACAATATATTAGTTTTATATTCTTAACTTGAATGTATTGTACTTTAAGTTGTACTCTTTTATATTTAGCTAAATTTACTTATAGACTTTCTACTAATTGGCAATTTGCCAGCTTACAGGTGGACATGTGTGCTACTTCTGTACATTTTTATTGCAAAGAAATCCTGTAGAAGACCTGCTAGAAAGGTCTCCCATCTTTTCCAGTGAAGCGTACTTTGGCAGATGAAACAAGAGAAGATTTAGGTAGTCAAGCAAAATTTAACATCTCTCTCTTCTATAGTTACACTGAAACATTTTCTAGACCTTGATAAGTCTTTGCGACAACGCCCTCATTCTTGTACCATTTCCTCCTTTATGGTTCCCTAAGCCCTCATCTCTTTTTATCTCTTCTACCTGAAAATCACTTCTCTGACCTCCCTTTATCTACTAAGAAAATATTTTTAATATTTCTTCTCTCTTCCCCTCTCCTCTATATGCCTCATTTTGAAACATTTGTTCTTCCAAAGACACCATATTTATTAAAGTTACGTTTTTTCACTCATGCTATCAGTGTTCCATGATTGCATATCAAAGCAAAGAATCCTTTAAGATTCTTAGCTATCCTTTAGGATCGCTTACGACACTTAATACATTTCTCTTTCATTTGCTGATATTTTTTAAAATGGTTCTTTATCCCTACTATATTTTGGGGATTCCCAGGTCTAGAGATTCTATTCTGGGGATGCACAATAATAAAATAATTCTTTTCCAAGTAGTCCCAACAAGAAGAACATAGAAACTTGAAGAAGCTGAGTTTCAGTGTACATGGAAATAGCATGTTTCATTATGCAAATAGATTTCCCCTGAACTGGCCTGCATTAAGAAAGAGCATCTGCTAATTATACCAGGGGGCAAGACTACAAAGGCCAATTTACATTCTATGTGTGGTGTCCTTGATTTGTTTCTGAGAACCAAAACAATATAAAGGGTTACAGATGGTTTAATTATTGACAGTCACTCCCTTACTTTCTCCCTGAGGGTGTCAGGGTCTGAGGCTCTGCTCACCTCACAGCAGTGGCTCAGCCACCCTGGCGAAGGCTTCCAGGATCCCCTTAGCATAGGCTCAAAGGTGGGGGTCTTTCTGTTAGCCTCTGAATGACACTATGCTCAATATAATGATAAATAAAATGAAACAAACTAGTGGACTCCTTCTATTTAATTGCTTCCTCTTTGTCTGCTGTTAGCCTTTGTCTATGTTGAAGTAACTGCTTCCTCTCACTAAAGTACATTCTTGGTGAGATTATTTTTCTTGTATCTTATCCAAAGTTCTGTTTTGCGTGTGTGTGTGTGTGTGTGTGTGTGTGTGTGTGTGTGTGACTTATCCACAGACCTGATTAAAATCCAATTATCAAGGGACAGTGCAACACAATAGGTTGCATCCTGGAGCAGCAGCTGTGAGACCTGCACTCTCCTTCCAAATTTGGCTCTTATTGGTGGAGTGGCCTTGAACAACCTCTTTTGCTCAGTTCCCATATGCGAAAAATAGGGTAACAATGAATATTTCACAGGAATTTTATAATTAATAGTATATATGAAAACATTCATTAAAAACTAAAAAACCATATATGAAGAGAAAAAATGCAATTACTGTATGCTTTGTAGCACTTATTTATTTAAAGCTTATATCTGCCAGTCCTCTTATAGCTAATTTTAAGTCTATTTTTAAGTACATTAAAACTTTGAATATTAACAACAACTCTTTAAATAGGTACTGTTATCCTCATTTTACAGATGAAGAAACTGAGGTTCAGAGAGGTTAAGTAGCTTGCTGAAGGTCACACAAGCAGAGTGGTTTGGCTATGGAGGCTAGGTTTTTGATCATGACATTGTACTCCTTTGTGTACAGTATCTTGGGCATAAGAGGCCCCCCAAAAGGAGAAAGAGGTAGTTAATTAAGCATAGTAAGTTATATATAGTAAAAGATATTTAAAAGTTTTTAATACTGTGCTTTGACATATTCAGCATCCTTGGCCTATTAAAATAAGCCCACCAACTTTCTAATTAACAGAGCCCAAACTGTAATTGTTATTTCATGTTTATTTTCAAAGCTACTTGTGAATGGCAGCATCTGTGAGCTTTTGGTGGATGCTTCTGTAGGTGCCTTCCAAGTAGTCATTCAAGTAGGACAAACAAAAATTTCATGCAAATATTCATGAATACTGACAGTTTTTAAAAATCTGTACTATTAGAAAGTGATTTTGTTATCTAAGAGTTAACCTATGTCTAACAAAAATGTTTATTTTTTGAGTCACCAAATTTATTTGAAAACCTTTCCCATTCAGGCAGGAGAACACTGATTTTCATCTCATTTCAATTTAAACACTGTAATTCCTTCTCACCACACCCTTCAAGAAAAGTCTATTAGTTATTTTTCCTTCCATATTTTTGGTTGCGGTTGGTACAGGTGAATATACATAAAATGGACCTATTGATTTCAAGGCAAATATCATCAATTACAGCCACTTAAGACTAGGACATCCTCACCTCTGCTTGGTTTTTACTGGTGGTGACCCACATAGCCTGTGACTTGACATGGTCTATTTTAACCTTCTCAAGAACCTATTTCCAATGCCCTAAGTTGTAAATTTGTCTCTTATTTTATTTCATAGAATGGTCCTGAAGCACTGAACTTGTCAATGCAGGATTTTTGCATTTTTGTATTAATCAGTATGTAAAATGGAAGGGCAGCTTATAGGACACAAAGTACATAGGCTGTTTTGGGGACATTTGGATCTAGGAGCACCTGGTGGCATCAGACAGGGGAAAAGAGTAAGGAATTGGTCTGGCTATAATCTCCAACTTCTTCTCTCCCCAGAATTTTTGAGATATATGATTGATGTTTTCCTATATCATACGAAAAGCATTATACAAAAGTAGCTTTGAGAGTTGACAAAACTAAGCTATGTGGAAAAGACTCCCTATTCAGTTAATAGTGCTAGAATAGCTGGCTAGTCACATACAGAAGAATGAAATAGGACCCTTACATTTCACCATATCAAAAAATTAATTCGATATTGCTTAAAGGTTTAAATGTAAAATCTCAAGCTATAAGAATCTTAGAAAATAACGTAGGAAGCATCATTCTGGACATCAACCTTGGGAAAGAATTTATGATAAGTCCTCAAAAGCAATTGCAACAAAAACAAAAATTGACAAGCAGGACCTAATTAAACTAAAGAGCTTTTGCATAGCAAAAGAAATACATCAACAGAATAAACAGACAGCCTACAGAATGACAGAAAATATTCGCAAACTATGCATCTGACAAAAGTCTAATATTCAGAATCTGTAAGGAATTTATACATCTCAACAAGCAAAAAATAAACAATTTCATTAAAAAGTGGGCAAAGGATATGAACAGACACTTCTCAAAACCACACAAAATTTGCCAACAAACATATGAAAAAATGTTCAATATCACTTGTCATCAGATAAATGCAAATTGAAATCAAAATAAGATACCATGTCACATGAGTCTGAATGGTCATTATTAAAACAACAAATTCCAGCAAGGCTATGGTGCAAAGGGAACACTTATACACTGTTGGTTGGAATGCAAATTAGTTCAGCTGCTGTGGAAAGCAGTTTGGAGGTTTCTTAAAGATCTTAAAACAGAACTACCATTTGATCCAGCAATTCCATTACTGGGTATATACCTAAAAGAGAATAAATTATTCTCCCAAAAAGACAGCTGCACACATGTGTTCACTGCAGCACTATTCATAATAGCAAAGATATGGAATCAACCTAGGTGCCCATCAGTGGTGGATTGGATAAAGAAAACATGGTACCTATGCACCATGGAATACTATGCAGCAATGAAAAAGAAGAAAATCATGTCCTTTGCAGCAACATGAATGCAGCTGGGGGCCATTATTCTAAACAAATTAATGTAGAAACAGAAAACCAAATACCACATATTCTCAATTATAAATGGGAGCTAAACATTCAGTATAAATGGACATAAAGATGGCAACCAATAGACACTGGGAACTACTAGAGCAGAGAAGGAGGGAGGAGGTCAAGGGTTGAGAAACTATTGGCTACTATGCTCACTACATGGGTGATGTGATCAATGATACCCCAAACCTCAGCAGCATGCAATATACCCATGTAACGAACCTGCACATGCATCCCTGAATCTACAATAAAAGTTGAAATTATTTTTAAAATATTAAAAATAAAGTCTTTTGGCTGGGTGAGGTGACTCATACTTGTAATCCCAGCACTTTCGGAGGCCTAGGTGTGCGGATCGCCTGACGTCAGGAGTTCGAGACCAGCCTGGCCAACACGGTGAAACCCCATCTCTACTAAAAATACAAACATCAGCTGGGCTTGGCGGCAGGTGCCTGTAATCCCAGCTACTCATGAGGCTGAGGCAGGAGAATCACTTGAACCCAAGAGGCAGAGGATGCAGTGAACTGAGATCGCGCCATTGCACTCCAGCCTGGGTGACAAGAGCGATACTCCTTGTTAAAAAATAAAAAAAAAATGGCTTTTAATACTAGTGTAAAAGATAGCTTTGAGCCCCTTTTTCTTCAGAAATTGTGGAGCAGCCATGGTGTTTAGGAGATCTGAAATCCCAGGCTTCCTTCTTCTTGTTCTTTTATGCCTTGGTCTCACAATTCTCTCTTTAACATTACACGTCCAGTGCTATGGATGTTTTGAGACTGTCCTCATTTTTTTTTTCTTTTTATAAGCATCTCAAGATTGGACTCATTGAATAAGATGAAAGTCTTCTAATTTAACTTAGTCTCAGTTTTGGTAAATTTTTTCTTCCTTACTTTATCCCCATGAATTACTTCTACCAATGATTTTGTTGGTAAAAATTCCTTACAACGACAGCTGTTTAACAACTTGAATTCTTGTTTGAAGAAAAGTTGGTTCACATGCTACATAAAATGTTAACTGTCAACTTCAGAAAAACAGGAGATATTTTTAAATAGTATATATGAAATTGTTCTGGGTGGAAGATGTTTGTTTTTGCCAAGTGCAATAAGAATTTATCAAATATTTTACCATTCAAGCCCCTTTGAAGATTATCTGAATCATGACCCTTCCATTTCCATTACAAGCATGTCGTCAAACATGATATTCTCATAACATCAAGAGCAAAATGGCAACTTCTCATGTTGTACTTATTGCGGTTGTATCCCATATATTCCTGTATATCTTTGTATACTATAAAAGCACAATAAACCTTACAATATATAAAACCCCAATAACTCTGAGACTAATGTATTATAATAATGATTTTCTGACAATAATGAACATTTTTCCCTAAGAAAAGAACATTCTGTACATTATCCAGGGTGGGGCATAGGAAATGAGTCTCAAGGTTATCTCTGGTTCCTGGATATCTATAATTCCTTTTCTGACAAGTTCATTTGTAACATACAATACACATTGATAAGTTATCAGTCATGTGAAAATTTGAAGGAAGAAAAAAAGTACCCATTGAATGAAAGTTCATTAATCTTTTATAACAAGGTTTCAAAGTATATTTAAAGTATATTTTGGTTCTGCTCGCTGAATGTTACATTGAGGACATCTGATCTTTGGCAGACAATGAGGTATCAAGCCCAGGTTTCCAACAAATAAAATTAAATTAAATGTCATTAAATTCAGCAAACAAATATTTGGAATCGACAAGGTATATGTAACAAAGTATGTATTTCAAAAAGTAACTTAGCTGTCTTACTTTCATTATACAGAGAAAATTGCACCAAATTCTTATTTCATTCCCCATCCAAAGGCCACTGAACCACTTGCCTAAGTAAGAGTAGCATGAGCATCACTACTAGCAACTGTGATATCCAGAATACTAAACTAGCTTAATGAAATATATCTGCCATTTCCACTTCATCAATAAATGAACAGTATCCAGTTCCTGTGTTATAAATTCACACCCATTTCCTATCAGAATTTTAAATGAAGCAAAATACAGGAAATCAGAAAGATAAAACCATTCTCAAAGACAAAATATCCATGTTCTTGATCAGAAATAGAAACGAAACACAAAGTAGATGGGGCTTGCTTGTTCCAGAAATGGAAGCAAGTAGAGCCTACTGGCAGTTTGGTTTCCAGTGCATGATAAAAACTGAAAGTGGCCCGCTGGAGATAGGACTAAGTAAGAATTCACAACCTGAAATGAGGTGCTTCAGTGGGGCTCTCCCTGCCATGATGGAAGCTCAGAACAGTGGTGCTCACCACGTATGTGAATCAATGGTTAGAACTATTATACAATTGCATCACTAGGGGGACAAGAGGAAGTAGATAATGCCAAGAAATAAGGCGAAGACTACACCACCCAATAGCCTGGCATCTGGATTGCACTATTTACAATATTGATGTGAGATAGAGGCCCCCTAGCCACACTACAGACCATGACAGGCTTCCAGTCAAGATGGATCTGGAAACTGATATTCCAAAATTCACGAAGAATACCAATTTAGGAACAGCAGCCATGAGGTAAATTCAGTCTAGATAAAATATGAAAATATAATAGAGAAATATGAAAATCAATTTGAAGCATATATGTTAAGGATCTTCAAAGAGATATAAAAAGTACAAGACCACTGGGGGAAAAAAAAGAAAATATAAAATAGCAAAACAGAACAGAAAAAAATAGTGAAGTAAAAATCTAACAAATAATATAGTAAATGAAATAAAAAACTAAAACAGAAAACCTCTCAATTGGTTTTAGTAATAGAGACAGCTAGTGAACATAAGAAAATCCTGAGGCATTCTGCCAGAATATTGCAGAAGGATAAAGAGACTAAAAATATTAAAAACTGGTTAATGGAGATGGAAAAGAGTTTGAGAAGACTCAACACATGCTAATTGGCACTCCAAAAAAAAAAAAGAAAGAAAATGGAAGGAATGGCAGAAAAATTATATTTAGAAAGTGAATAGCTAAGAACTTTTAGATTTGAAGAAAGATAAACTTAGACCATGAACATCAAGTACCAAGAGGGTTAAATAAAAATAAGCCTGTGTTTAAATATACCATGGCAAAAAATAAAGGTTATTAAGGGTAAAGAGAAAAATCTTGTGAAGTGACACAGACATCATATTCAGAGACACATGGAGATAAGGGTGCAGAATAGGAGGAAGGTTTAATGTAGTACCTTGTCTTGTTTAAGAATCAGCAGGAGGCTGGGTGCAGTGGCTCATGTCTGTAATCCCAGCATTTTGGGACACCAAGGCCGGCAGATCACCTGAGGTCAGGAGTTTGAGACCAGCCTGGCCAACATGGTGAAACCCTGTCTCTACTAAAAATACAAAAATTAGCCAGACTTGGTGGCGTGCACCTGTAGTCCCAGCTACTCGGGAGGCTGAGGCTGGAGAATCACTTGAACCCGGGAGGTGGAGGTTGCAGTGAGCTGAGATTACCCCACTGGACTCCAGCCTGGGTGACAGAGTCAGACTCTGTCAAAATAAATAAATAAATAAATCAGCTGGAGATATAGAATAACTTCTGAGTTATAGAAAGTTAGAGTCAAATATGTATGTGATAATAAAATATAAATACAATGTATGATTTCCAAACTAGTAGAGGGAATAAAGGAGAAAAATATTACCAATTCAATAGAAAGCAAGAAAGAAGAAAGGAAAAATCAAATAAACCATCAAAATTAAGCAAATCAGAAACAAAGAGAAAACAGAAACATTAGTAAGTAGAATTCCAAACAAATGAGTAAGCACAATAAAACTTGGTGGATTAAATTTTCTGATTAAAAGGCAGATTATTGGATGAGACTGTTAAAAAGTAAATACATTTCTAAAATGAAATGACTCAAAAAGTTTAAAAAGAAGAGAAGGAAAACAACACGCCACATAAATAACAAGAAACAAAAATCGAATGATCAATATTAATGTTGGAGACAGAATCTAAGATATTTCTAACAGTGGAATACCATTTGTCTACATCCAAGTATAGAGACTGATTTCATGGTGTTTGCTTCGCCACCAATTCATAAGTACAGCTTTGAAATGAACAGTTAATTTCACAAGACGTAAGGTTCAACTTTGTGTGTGTGTGTGTGTGCTTCAGGGGGCTTCTGAAAAAGGAAGGAGCAAAGGATGCTTATGATGACAAGCATATTTTAAAATATAACATTCAAAGCATTTTAAAATTTGATACAAAATGTACTTCATCTGAGCATTGGTTAGCTTTCTTCTCCTGGTGCCATCAAGCTTTTAAAAATAATACTGAGTCAAGCTATCTATAATTGTATTGTGTTTTCAATTAATTTCAGTAAGAGCTCTTGTTCTCCATCTACCCCTGTACCCATTCTCTGTGACAAGGGATGTTTGCAGTCTGACTAAAGAGGATTATGTATTCCCACCCCCTAGACTTTGGTTTCTGTCTTGTGACTTGACTTGCGATGGAGTGTTATTGGGTGTCACATGACCAACAACATGAAAAGTGCTTGCATTATTGAGCTAGCTCTCATTCGCCTTTGCCATTGCCACAAGAAAAACATGCTTGTTTGGGCAAAAGAATTCAGCCATCCCAGCCACATAAAACCTACATCAACTCACCTCCAGCTGAACCCTAGACAAAAGACCAAACCCACTTGAGATCAACAGAGCCATACAGCTGAGCCCATCAGTGAGCCCACAAATCTATGAGATTAATTATGGCTGTCTTAAGTCCCTGGCATTTGTGAGTAGCTGGTTATACAGAATTGTGATAGCAATAGCTAACTGACAAATACTGCACTATATTCAACAATCTTTTATTCTACCAAAGATTTTCACTGACAAGTGCTAATTAGAGGCTTAGTATTTGGCTTCAACCATGACCTAATAGCCAAACAGAATTTTTAAAAATCAAAAACTGAATCACAGAACATAGAGTATACAATAACTACATTAAAAAAATGACACTTTAAATTTTCTCTTTCCATAGCATGTAACTCAAGAAACTAGAAAAAGAAGAACGAAGTAAACCTCAAAAAAGTAGAAGGAAGGAAATTATAAAGAGTAAAAATCAAAAAAATAGAAAACAAAAAAGCAATTAAAATGTTAATGAAAACTAAGAGTCGATTGTTTCAATAAAGTGATAAAATAAATACATCTAGCATCACCTATTGAGAAAAAAGAAATTAATTAAAAACACAGTAAAAATGGAGGAATATAAATGCAGAGACAGTAAAGAATAATAAATAACTGTAATGGGTGTAAAAATAATTGGTGAGCTAAGCATTTATGAAATAATATTTTCCACCTTCTCACCTTGACATATACACCCTCCCTAAGTAATCTTCCTTATCCACATAATTTCAATGACTGTATATATTCTAAAAGCTATAAAATATTTACTTCCAGAACATACTTCTAAGATTCAGATCTACAATTCCGATTACTACTTATTGGACAACTAAAATTGGATGTAAAACAGCATATCAAAACCAACGTATTTTTCCATCTCTACTCTCCTTTCCCCTAATTATTTCTTGAATTTTTCAATCTGGGTTTCAGTCTGGGTTAATGCAATGACCACTTTACACACCAATAGCTAAAACCTTAATTAACTCCTCTCACCCTGACTTCATCAATTTGGTAATTTGGTTCTTTGGATTCTTTAATTAGCTTTTACCAAAAAAAATTCTCAATACTTAATAAACTATAGTGTGCAAAATATGTACTGACAATATGAAAAATGTTTTTGATGACAACCTATAATATCCTTATGTTTTATTTAGATAGTGTGTATTTAATATAGTTTTTGTTCTTTAAAAAGACATTTTGCTTTCAAAGAAGTGAATGGTATATTAAAAATGAAACAAAATTGAATCTATGCCTCACTGACCTAACCTTAAATATTTGCAATGATCCCTTCATAGAGTATTCATAATGCTAAATATTCTTTCCATGTTGCCAAGATAAAGCAATTGAAAAATACATTAAACCACTTTAAACAAATTTGGAGGAGCAGTGCATTTAGGTGGAAAAAATTTCCTGTTGTTCATTTATTAACATATTTTTCCATTCAAAGTCAGTGAATATTATATCCTAGGTATTGACTTAATGGAGATTACTTCTTAGTGCTATGAGACAAACAAATATACAAATACATGTATACTATATCTGTTGGGGATATTGCAATGAAGGAAAATGAAACAGGGTAAGAGAGAAAGAGTTTTGGAAGAAGTGGTATACGTAGGGTGGTTTAGGAGGCCTTTCTGATCGAGCGATATTTTAAGCAAAGGCTCGAAGAAAATGAGGCAGCCAGCCATCTGGATAACTGAAGGAAAACTGTCCCAATCATGAGGGCAGCAATTGCAAAGACCTTGAGTGCTTGGCATGTTTGAGGAAAAGGAAAGCAGTCAATATGGCCAGGAAGAGTAAGTGACAGGGGAGGGGGATGGAAAATGATGTTGGGTAGATAACAGGGGACAGGGGGATTGAAACAGCTGGATCAGTCATGAAAGACCCGACAGAACATGGTTAGAGCATTGCCTTTTTTACAGAGTTAGATGGGACTCTATTGATAATCCAGATACAATTATTTAGGGCATACTATAGTGAATTATCAGAAAGAAACCATATCATGAAATATTTGAACACTCTTGGGTATGTATTTAGTATTTTAGATGTAAATGTACCAGTAGGTTTAGTGACTATAAAAACTAGAAAAAAAGTCCTTCTACCATACAAATGTAGCTTTCTTTACAACAAACCAGTATTTTTCTTTTAATTATCACAAGACAGTGTTGAACAAAGGTTTTGATTTAGAATAATCAGCCTATTAAACCCACCAAATATTTCTTTCCTGAAAAAAGCACATAAAGATATGACAAAGATAAAACCTGAACAAAAAGCATGAATATTATATTTATGAAAAGAAAATTTGAGCAATATAGTGTGTCTGTATATTATCTCCTGTTCGACAAGCTCATAGAAATTTTATCCATGCAGCTGGCCGTTGTGATCTGCCTTGATTGTATAATAAGGCTTCGGCTAACCAGACAGCAAATAAGCTGAATTACTCACAATGTAGCCCCAGAGAATGGGCGAGGAGACTTGCACACAAATTGTATCATAATGTAGTAATCATACTTTTTAATTAAAAATATAAAATATTTCTCAGTATATTTCTCAGACAGTTCAAATGCTGATGGTCCAATTCAAAACCAGCTATTTGGACACTCTACTCTTAAATAATTCTTAAGTTTATTTGTTTCTCATCAACCACTGTTTTACCTACTCTATTTCAATAGTCCCTTTGCCCATCCCCTATCCTCTGCACTACAGTAGAATGTACTCAGGCAGTGACATGTAGAAGTTAAGAGAGGGGCTTCATTTAAACGGCCTGGTTTAAAATCCCAACACGCCGTCACTTAATAGTTGAATGATGTTGGACACATTCCTTAACTCCTTTATTTGTAAAATGTGAATAATAGTAGTATTTCATTCACAGTTTGTTTTTGAAGATTAACTATGATAATACATATAACAAGCATTCAACTGATAACTTGAGGATGATCATGATTGCCAAAACAATTTTTAAAATATAAATTCAGTCCAGCCCTCTTTTGCTTAAAAAAAAAAATCCTTCAACAGCTTTCCATCACCAAGAGACAAATAACAAATCCCATGGCAGGTAGAGTCCCTCATGATTGACAGGTATCTTCCCTTTGAGCCCCTTCCCTCATTGTTCTCCCTATTAAGCACATGTCAGCCACACTGAATTACTATACTTGTACCCCATCACTCCATACATACTACATTCATGCATACCATTCATTTTATTTGGAATGTCCTCTCTCCACTCTGCTTCTTCTACCTGGAAAAACTAACATTACAAATTTAACTTAAACATACTTTCTCATTGAGGAGAGTTCCCTGAATTATTGGAATCTCTCCCTCTCTCTCTAGAGGACTCTATGTTTCTCATATCCACTTTCTCATTGTTCGGTAGATTGCCAGACATATACTACACTCCTGATTATTGTCTATGGAATGAATTTAGGCTTCAAACATCAGTGAAATTTTTTTCCTAAAGAGAAATTTCTGTTATGAACAGCTATTAGATCTCAGAAAAATTTTAAAGATGTGTTGAGTTTCACTAATACCTCTGCTATCTAAACTGATAGAAATGATAAAACAATAACAACACAGATATGTTTTCTAAGAATGTTGAGAAATAATTTGCATAATAGGCATGTTTAAACACTATTGCTCAAGCTGAAGTTGACTAAAAATTCTTGAACATTGCTATTGTTTTGATGAGAATCATTAAAATAAAGCATAAATTGATTAAATGACAGAATAATAGACAATTAAATGATATAGCTATTCTATTCTTTTTTAAAATATTAGTTTTAGCAGCTATTTAAACTTTAAAGAACAAGCTTGATATATTGTTCTGTAGAAAGCACCAATTTATAGTCTCCAGAGATATTATGAAACTAAAAGAAGCATAAATCTTTAAAAACAGTATTTTTTTTTCTCTATAAAGAGTAGTGGGATTCAGGAGTCATCAGTTTTTGGGGGTTTTTTAAAGACATTATAAAGGAATTTGAAGAAAATAAATTCCACTTTAACTGTTTTGTTGGTAAATTTTAAAGTTTCCTAAAAGGATGCATATTTTGAATAACTTCCTTAAAATTTTTAATATGCCAGCTTGATCTAGTCACATTAAAACTTTGGGCATATGATGACTGCAATTTTTAGATCCCTTAACTATGCAAAGGCTAAATAACAGGGTTCAATAGAAAAATAATGTCTAGTGTTTAAGTTATGTAATGCAAAAATATTAAGAATTTTTTGACCACACATAGGACAGGATAGTGGGATTCTAGATCCTCAAAGCATACAAAATCATCCCACTATGAATGTCACTGCATGGAAAGACAATACACAAGCTCTTTGTCTCCGTGACCTGCCTGAAAATGAGTTTACCCAGCCAAGGCTGTAATTATAGAGCAATTAACTTTCCTTCTTCAGGCCACTTAAAGTTTGAGAGGTGGGCTACTGATGTGGGAGCTAGCTCGTGGCGCTGGCAGCTCCCTTTGCCCTCCTTAAATCTCGGGAAAAGTGAAGCGAGTGGTGTCCTGGCAGAGTGAACCTCAATCCCAACCTCATCCCTCAAACTTCCTCTGCACTTGCAATGCACATTGCTTTGTGTAAACTAAGGCAATGGGGAACCGGGATTCACTAAAATAGGAATTGCACCTTCTAGTCAATGAGAATGAGCATATCCTATTCAATATATTGAGAAATATCAGAGCTGTATGAAGATGCTTGTTGTTTAAGCAGACAAACAGGAAACTATGGTACTAAGTGTTCTTACAAGTTCTGGTTAATGCCTGTTCCCCATCTGAGATATGCCAATTATGTTGTGCCTGTGTTGACACTTCTGTTCTCTATGTGGTTTATATATGGGTCTTAAATTGAGTTAATTGTAGCCTGGTTAGTGATATTAGCCATACATATGTACATACACACATTATAATGGTTGGGAAAAAAAAGAACATCTTTGATGTTTGTAAATGATAATATTGACCATAAAGAGGCTGTCTTTATTGAATGGGAAGCCAACCACAACAACCATCTTCGCATAAACATCTGCCTAAGTACACAGTTTACAGAACAAAATCTATTCATAGTCCACACATAAACAAGATCTCCTAAACAATTTTGTCAATATTTCTTGGTACTCACATCTGTAACCAACGAAATTCTCTATATGCTCAAACTGTCTTGTGAGTGTTCCCTTCACTTTCCTCATCTGAGGGAAACCTGTCTCTCCCCTGAAATTCTTTCCCTGGCAGCTCTCTCAAATGGAGCATTTTTTCCTCCCACAGTCATCTCGTCTTTAGATCTGGTGATGAGGAGAAGTTATTACTGATAATTACCATTTCCAAATGCTTACCTTCCTTACTCCCTAAAAAAGCCTCATTTTTGAAGCTCTTTCTATCCTAAGATTTGCCTCTGTGCATTTCCCTGGGCTATTCCTGTCATTTGTTAAAAGTTTCTTTTAGCAGAGTACTGTCACTCTATCCTATGTGATTGTCATCGTTCTTAGCAATTTCAGTATCTATGTGGACTGTTCTTCCAACATCTTGGCCTCTCAGTTCCTTGACTTCTCTACTCCAATGATCTTGCCCTCTATCCCACATTAGCTACTCACTCTCAGGCTAATATCCTAAATATTGATGTTTCCAATAACTGTACCCCTTCTATTATCTCAGGTGTAATCATCCTACTTTTTGACTAATTGTAATGCTTCCTATTTTCTAGCTCACTGTCTCTAGTACTCAAATTCCAATAATTCTTTGGCTATACTGGAATTTTCTACTTTGTCTTTGACCCTAATTCCATTCAAAATTTTTCTTTCCTGCTTTCAGCTTATATTCCTTCAACTCTGCTTATAACTTCCTATTATATATCCTCAGTCACTTGCTGCTTTGCTCTTAGACATACTCTCCTCACCAAACTCCAAACTTAGTTAGATCCAACTCTTTGCCTACTCCATGTATAACAATGCTCTAAACATTACTGGAGAAAAATACTCAACCATGCTGATCTTAATTTATATTCATTTATTTTATTTATAGTATTTTTATTCCATCTTATTTCTTACTCTCCAATTTTGACATTCTATAATTATTTTTCTTGCTGTTGATGTTTTTTCATAAAGCCTATGAAGACATAAATGAGCCCTCATGTTAACCAATATGTTTATATTAATAAAATCATACAGCACATATTCTTTTTTGTCTGGCTTCCCCTACTTGGCATAATTATTTTAGATTCACTCATACTGTACCATGTATCAATTGTTTATTCATTTTGTTGGTGAGTAGTATTTTATTGTAACATAATTTGCTCCTCGATTCACCTGTTGATGGATATTTGGATTGTTTCCAATTTTTAAATATTTTAAATAAAGCTACTATGCACATTTATCTACAAGTTTTTTTGGGGCTCAGGCGATCCTTCTGCCTTGGCCTCTCAAAGTTCTGGGATTACAGGTGTGAGCCATGGCACCCAGCCAGATCATATCTTTTTATCACTAAGTAACTTGAAACCCATGAGTGGTAATTACTCAGTAAGATATGGATATACTGCAGTTTGTTTATCTATTCACGTATTGCAGGATATCTTGCTTCCTTCCAAGCTTTGGCAATTATGAATAAAACTTCTGTAAATATTCATGTGCATATTTTTGTATGAATATAAGTTTTCAACTTATTTGGCTAAATACCTAGAAATGTGATTGCTGGATCTTACAGTAAGACTATATTTAGTTTTGTAAGAAACCGACAAGCTGTCTTCCAAAGTGGCTGTACCATTTTGTATTCCCACCAGCAATGAATGACAGTTTCTCTTGCGCCACATCTTCATCAGCATTTGATGTTAGCAGTGTTTGGATTTTCACCATTATAATATGCATGTAGTGGTGTTGCATCATTGTTTTACTTTGCAATTCCTTAATGACATAATATTCATCATATCTTAATAGCTTCTTTGCCATCAGTATATCTTCTTTGGCGAGGTGTCTATTCAGATTTTTTTTTGCCAATTTTTCAACTTATATAGTTTTTTAAAATTATTATTGAATTTTAGTAGTTATGTGTATGTTTTGAATACAAATCCTAATTTTTTATTGAGTTGATGCTTTATCTGTAGGGATACTGTGAGGTCTGGGGGAACATGTATCATCATTGACTAGAATTGGGCTTGCTTCTGTTATATTCCATGGAGGCAGAACAGATCCCTGATAACTTCAATTTCTTAACTAGATGTCATCTAGACATCTCTGTTGTAGTAAATTCAAATTCTATAGCTGAATGAGAGAAGATTGTAACTGCAAGTTCTTGGGAGGAACCTATTTTCCCATCCTTAGCTGGGGCTGAAACTGACAAAGGCCCCCAATGTATTAGACAGGGCCCACCGGAGAGACAGAACCAACAACAGCAGCAAGAACACCACCAAATACATGTATTCATATATATACACATATTTTTTCCTTTTTTTTTTTTTGAGACAAAATCTTGCTCTATCACCCAGGCCAGGCAGTGATATGATCTCGGCTCACTGCAACCTATGCCTCCTAGGTTCAAGCGATTCTCCTGCCTTAGTCGCTCAAGTAGCTGGGATTACAGACACCCACCACCATGCCCAGCTAAATTTTGTATTTTTAGTAGAGATGGGGTTTCACTATGGTTTCCAGACCAGTTCCAGGCTGGTCTGGAACTCCTGACCTCAGGTGATCCACCTGCCTTGGCCTCCCAAAGTGCTGGGATTACAGGCGTGAGCCACCGCGCCTGGCCTAAGTCTGATTTCTCTTATACTTTCACAGTCCTTACATAGTGTAGGCATTCAATAAAGGTTGTTTGAATTTTAAAAAGCCTAATATTGAATGACGAAATAAACGAATGATGAGGCTGACCCTTAATATAGCTAAGCCAAATAGATCTTTATAATAAAGTTTACTTTTAAGTTAAAAGCTTGCATTTTCACTAGTAATTGAAAATACAGCCTTCAAATACAGCTGTGCATTTCTATTTGGGGAATAGCTTGAGAAGCTCAGGAACAATGTTATATATTAATTCTCTGGGAATGCTTGGTATACAACCACCATACAGGTGTTTCCTGTTGAGACTCCAAGTTCCCATGCAAGAACTTAGAGGACAGCTGAGAACAAAACTTAGCCTGCTTAATTATATCTGCCCAGTGTGCTGCATAAAAAAGTCATTGACCAAAAATAACATGTTTAAGTAATGTTCAAGCTGAGATACAGACCAGCAGCAGTCAGGAAATTCAAAATTAAATCTGTTCTCCACCCTTCACTTGCCTCATTGTGCCCAGGCAGCACCAAGGTCAGAAATTAATTGGAGAAACTGGAAAACACACAGCCTGCAATATTTCAGCACAGTAAGGTCAAGGGGAAAATTTAGTTAAAACCTTATTACAGTAGTTTACAGAAACATATTACTGTGAATGTGAAATTAGAGTCTTGGCTTGATGGATGTGTCACCTACCAGGGTAATTTGTTGGGAATAATTTGAAAATGTAAGTGAACATAATTAAGCTTCTGTTTTATGGTAGTCTGGTCATTTGTCTCCAGGTGCACTTGTCTCTGTAGATTTGACACTGCAGATGCCTAGAATATAATGAGACATGTTTCATTCACTCAGTTTTAAGTTAGTATTTGGGCATCTGTGGATTAAAAGAGGACCTTAGAGTTGACCATAAAGTTGCAGTTAATATTTTCACGCATAATTTTTTTTCTGTAGAATCCTAAGTATAAGATAAAATCTCAAGGGTAATATTACCTTGAAAACCAGTGGAATACTACAATACTACAGTGAAGCCCTTAGTCAGTCTTCCCTAAAATGAAGGAAGCCACACCCACCTGGAATTATAAATGACTACCTGATTATTCAGTATGTGGAGAAAAGTATTCTCTGAATTTTAGACCATCCTATAGGTATATTAATACTTTTCTTTTAGAAGTCTTTGTAATTCTGGCCAAATTTATCAATGTCTTCCTATTTATTTGAGACACTGCTGCTTAGTGTTAATTGCACTATTTTTTTTAAATACAGAAAACAACATATCTCTTCTTTAAGAAGCTTAAGGAAAAGAGTAAAAGGGAAACAGCTGTAGAAAATCAGAGAGTATCAGAATTTGATTTCTTTCATACAATGCTTAATCATCTATGATATACTAATTGAAGATTGTTATTTGATTTATACTAGAGACTCCAATTATGCCTACAAAGGTTGAAAGTGAAGATAAATATATGGTTAACTCAGAATAGCTGTTTCCTAAATCATCGTTATTTTTCTTTTCATTATAAAATTTAAACTAGAATAAATTATTTTGAGTTCAAATCACCTTTGTTTTTAATTATTCAAAATAAACATTTTCCCAAAAATAGATTTATATAACTTTTTAAAAGGCATATTAATTGATATTCATATTTGTAATGTGTCTTTCAAAGTGAGATTGAACATTTCTAGTACCTTGTGCTCCAATTAACAACTCTTCATGGATGTTGCAACTGCCTATATTACTTGGTATGGAAAAGATAAAATTAACCAGAAAAAAGTATCATAAATTAAATATTCCTTTAAAAGTCAGATTAAGTAAGAAAATATATTTCATTGCTCTACAATATTTTTTAAAATACAGATAAATCTAAACTTGTTTCAGAATTAGATCTGTTGTTTAATTTCTATATCACATGTATGAGTTTGACTGCCAGGGTTGCTGTGTTTATTCTTTTCTCAAGAGATCTGGGAGAAGGGCTCATTATGAGGTTGTGCCATGTTGCTAGGCAGACGGGTTCAGCATTCAGATATTCTAGCTGTTCTAGCGACTTTTCAGTTCTCTGACTTTCTCATTAAATTTTTGTCTACTCTCTTCTATACTTCTAAATAGCAGACACACACATAATGATAAATGTGTTATGGGAATGACTAGTTCCCTCACTACCAGGGAGTTACATAAGAACAATTCTGTATTCACCATTTTCAGGCACAAAAGAAGAATAAAAGCCTACCCCAATGTGACCTGCTGCACAAAATACCTTTTGTTATCAACTTAAGTGCTCTTCTGAATCCTCAAACCACCCATTGACAGATTTTCTTTTTCCCACATACATAATTTATAAGTCATCTAATTAATTTTTCATAAGTTAAACAACTGTTAATATTAGTTCCTGGACTTCACGAATGGCAAAAATTAATTTTTTCCCTAAATGCATTTGCAGCGTCTTCTACACTTTCTCCAATGCTATACAGAGCGTTGAATATTTGGAACTTTAAGTTGAGGAGTGGTTTTAGAATTCAGTCTCTGGGCAAACAAAAGCTTCCACACTGTGAGCAAGTCTTAGCGGAAGATTGCTTAAGGGAAAATCCTATACCACATGATATATCACTGACCTTTCTCCTCTGTCCTTGTTACACAGAGAACTGAACCCCTTCTCTGTCTCCATTTATGGAGTATTTGACAATGACTGATAGTTTTGTGTTTTTCATAGCTGCCATTGCATTAAAATGCAGTTGCTGTTACATGGAGTCTCGGAGGGCCACAGAGTAAATCTGAAGGGAGCAGGGAAAAAATAGCACAAAACCTTCATGTGTCAGAATACATCAAAACCCACCATCTCAAATTATGAGTAACTCCTAAGTTTCTGGCACATAGCAGGAATGAGGAACAAGCATCGACTGTAGAAAATAGAACTATTTGAAATACAAACTTGGGATGGTCTCCTGGCTCCTGGGTTGAAGGGGAGAGATTAGATGTTAGACCACATTGACAGGCTTTGATGGCTTTTTGCTTCTCATTTGGGTCTGAGATAGGACTAAAATCCTCAATTTGAGATCACGTGAGGGGCTAGTAACCTGACCTCAAAAGTTAAGTAGAAACCCACTCAAAAAGTGATTAGAAAGTAAAAGAAGCCCTCAGCTCCTTCCTCTCCTCTCTAAAGTCACTAAATCCAATGGACACCCTTATGTGTCTCTTGAATCTGCTTCTTTCACACCCATGGCCACTACCCTAGTTTGGCCACCATAATCTCTTCCCTGGATTCGTTCCAACACTGGTAACCTGACAGCCCATCTCTTCTTTCCCGACTCTGTTACACGAGTAAACATCCTGCAGCACAATACTGTGTCTCTATCCTGCTTAAAACCCTTTATTAGCTTTCCAGTGCTCCTAAGATGAAGCTCAAAGCTCTTCAAATGACTTATAAGGCTGTGTGAACTAACATCCTGTTCACACCTTGTTCCAGCGGTGAGAAGGTCTACACAAACCTACCTCCAACAGCCTAGGATGCTGAGACACTGAAGAAAGAGGCTGACAGATACAGTTTCTTAGAAAGAAATATTTAATAGGGACATGTGAACAGAAGCCATGTCTGCATCTCAGTTGACCATGAGACAAGATGGTGGATCCTCTCACTGTTACCTCATATGCTCAGGGCTTATAAACCATAGGGAAGGAATGTGTAGGACAATTGAACTGGACCCCTCAATGAAAGGCAAGAATGCTATGTGAATCTGCCAAAGGTCAGGATGTATGGTCAAGGTTGTTTAGACCTCAGGGCAGAATTTACAGTGACAGTAGATGAAGTAGAAATCTGAGAGGCATTCTCAGAATCAAGGTTAATCAGAAGTCAACATGGCAGATTTGCATCCAAGATGGAATTGCTTTAGTCTTCACGCACTGTAGCTTGGATGTTCCACGTTGAAACATCCTAGAAAACTCCTTCCTTGACTCTGCACATGGCCACCTTTTCATCAGCACCTGGGCTTTAATACAAACGTAGTTTCTGACCTCTCAGTCTGGGTTACCTGCTTCTTCCATTACATCCTTCCTTATCATTGTTTTTGCTCTCTATAGTGGGCTACATCATACTGCATTATAATTGCTACTTTAGTTGTTACTTGCCTGTTTTACCCACTACACCACAAAGAATTTAGTTGTCAAACCATGTGAAAGCAATACCTCCCCTTCCAGACAAGGCTATAATGAATCAGGACATAAAACTCAAAGGCAAATTAAGTAACAGTAAAACATTGTTATTATCGGCTTTTATCCATTGACATTCTTATATAAGAAAATATATTTGAATTTATCAGACTATCCCACTTCAATTTTTCTGATTCTTAAACTTCTTTCACATTAATATGTAGTCTTATGAGTTCTCTGAAAAGTTTCTTATATCATTTCATATTTCTGAGTGGTATATGGTAAAGAAGTGGCCTTTAGTAAAGAAAACACAAACTATTTTGTTTTATATTCATTCATTAATAAAGATTAATTACAGGGCTTATTTTATAACTTTTGGCCCTTTCAATACAGTTAAAGAAAATTCTTGACTTTTTCCATTTAAGCGATGCATGCTTATTGATTTTTTAAAAATTAATTAAGAAGGAAGCATTACTTGTTCACTACAAATTTTTGTTGAATTTTTTATTATATTATTTTTGTTTGGGGGACCAAATATTTAAGATTGAAATTTATGTGTTATGACATCAACAACAGATAAATTATGGAAGCAGAAATTCTTTACTAGAGCTAAAATAATTATCTGGTTATGTTTTTTAATGATAAAAGAATACATACAAGCAATGGTCTACACACTGCAACTAAAGATCTGCTTCATTTTTTCAAAATAAAAAGCAAAACTGAATATGACTTTCATTACACTTTCTGTTTATAACACAGGTTTAATATACTAGTGACATCTTGATGCCTGATAAGAGGATTTTAATCAGATGTATGAAATGTCCAGATTATAAAGATTATAAGCAATTGTTCAGAATGATTACATTTTATACTTTACACACACACACACACGCACATCTCTTAGTTTAACGCAATCAAATTTACTTGACCCTTTGTTATCGTCCAATGTATGTGTTCCTGGTCAGCCTACCATCTTCCATGGGGTTATTTTGGAACTCAGGCTAGAGCCTAAGAATCCTCTGCCTATGGCTAGCAGATGAAGAAAAGAAACTAGAGAACATACACTGTCTATAAGTGAGAACAAGCTACACAGCCACACTTGACTGTAAGTGTTGTTGGGAAATGCAGTCCTGGCCTAGGTAGCTGCCTCTCAGTGAAAGGTTTGAAAGGGGACGCACAAATATTTGGTAGATAGTTGCCATCTCTACTGCAAAGAGAGAAAGAGAGAGAGAGAAAGAGACAGAGAGAGAGGGAGATAGAGAGAGAGACCACGAGCATATTTTTTTTATAATGTGTAGTTAAAGGATGTGACTTTACCAGTAACAAGTTTGTGTCACTTCTTGATGATCTGATAGTGCACTGCAAAGAATTTAGTTTTCAAAAAATCCTCCAGAAAGGGATGTTGAAAGTACTTAAACTCCCCACTCAAATGTGTTACACACCAAATTCTAACATATTAGAGACACCCAGTGGGTGAACATGCACTGCCAAATCTGCTTCTTTTGGAACATTCATTCCATAAAATTTATCCAATTACTATATAGTATATATTCCTTATCAAAATGATGTCATTGATTAGAATGTTCCTAGTTCTACACTGGCTTTTTAAAAAATAATTTAAAACCACACACATTCACTGACTTAAAACAGTGCTGCAAGAACTTTACCACAACCCAGGTGCACTATGATCAATTAAATACTAATTATAACCCAGGCAGGTATATCTTCTCAGCTCACACTTGTATTTGTGCATTAGGAGGAGGACACCAATATCTCATAACTGCATGATATTGTACTTATTTTGTGTTAATTGTAGATTTGGGATATTTTTTATAATAATGAATTTGAGCAAATATTAGATATTATTCATTATATAACATTCCAGCTTAAGTCTTCAATGATTCTGTACTGATACAGACAACAAATTTACATGCTCTATGTCAGTTAGTCATGTAGCTTCCCGGTGTGTGCTGTCTTATTACAGGGGAAGAGAAACAGTAGGAACTAGGGTTGAAGATGCTTGTTTTCACACAGAAGAAAAGATCTGGTTTAACTCTCAAGACAAGACAGTTCCACCTCTTGTCTTTACATGGATGAATAACTGAAAGCCGGGTTTTTGCATCATTATCTTTGTATACCTCCTAGCAGCCGGTCACAGTGTCTGGCATGTCATAGGCACATTAGTTTTCTAACAATGAGTTACAACTTACCACAGCGTATTGGCTCACACCACTACCCATTCATTATCTCATAGTTCTGTAGGTCAGAAGGAGGGAGAGATTTAACTGGGTTCTCTGCTTAGAGACTCACATGACCAAAATTAAGGTATCAGGCAAGCTGTCCTGTTATCTGGAAGCTCTGGAGAACAACACACTTCCAAACGCATTCAAGGTGTTCGACAAATTCAGTCCCTTGTGCTTGTAGGACTGACATCCCCATTTCCTTGCTGGCCTGTTTTCTTTGCCATGTGCCTCCCTCCATCTTCAAGCCAGCAATAGTGCATCAAATCCTCACATTTGGAATCTCTCTGACTTCTTCCTCTGCCACCAGGAGAAAACTCTCTGCTTTCAAAGAACTCATGTGATTAGGTTAGGCACACCCAGTAATCTCTTATTTTAATGTCAACAGATCAGTAACCTTATGTCTGCAAAATGCCTTTTGCCACATAGCATAACTTAATCACAGGAGTAACACCACGTGACAAGGGCCATGGGAGCCATGATATAATTCCACTTAGCACAGTAGAGGTAGGGTTTGTAACTCTGCCCACTGTAGTGCTTTCTAGTGGATATCACCTTGAGGACAAGGGAGAAATTCTTCCTGATGTCCAAGGTACAGGGGTATGCCTTATGTAGATTAGCACTACTTGTCCGAAAGCAAGCATAATGTTTCTCCTCTGTATCATACAGGGAAACTCCTACTCTTGGATTTATACTGTTGTACCTGGAGAAGCTTCCTGAGACAAGTTGACCTTTCTGTTCAATTCCTAGCATGGTTCTACTTAGGGATCAATTGGTCAAAATTCCTTATAAGTATTCAAAACTTCTTTTCTTCTCTTTCTAAACACCTCCTTCTAGGTAATCTCAACCTGACCCCCAGTTTTAAATACAAGTATATACTGTGACTATACTATATAGTTCTGATTCCTTTTCTGAATTCTATTCTACATTCTTGAGATGTCCACCTGGATATTTATAAGGTATATAATCCTTCACTCTTATTTTCCACATACCCTAAAGCTGCTCTCAGCCTTCTCCAAACCAGTAATTGGCAATGCCATCAACCTAACTTTTTAAGCCAAAAGCATGAGTCATTCTCAATTTCTGTCTTTCTCTTCCTCTCATCAGAATTCCATCAGCAAGTCTTATCTATGCTATCTCTAAAATATGTTTCAAAACCATATTTCTACTTCTCAATAATAGAATTACATTATCACTATTTTGCAACTGCTAATTTAGAGATCTGAGTGATGATTATCAACAATTGTTAACATCCCAAAAAGAGACACTCAGATATTGTGTACCTCCTGATGGAAGGACATTTGGCAAAGAAAAGAAAAAAAAAATAAACCTGAAGTCAATTAAACGTTTAGCTCTAACTTGTTACAGAAGACACAGGGGATAGAGGAACACATAAAATGACACCCTTATGATGCAATTAGGTAAGTCCAAATTGACAAACACTCTTAATGAAGCCACACAAATTCTTTAATGAATAAGTTACAAGGAAAAGAAAATAACAAGAGAGACATAAATGTCACATCAACCAAATGCAATATATGAACATAAGGACCTTGACTCAAATAAATCATTAAAAAGTCATAAGACAAAGAAATTTGAACACTGACAGGATATTTGATAACACTAGGGGAGAGGGGAATAGCAGATGAAGAGAGGATAGAACAATTCATATGTTACTAGCATAAATAAAAGATAAATATTTAAGGTGAGGTGCATTCCAATTACTGTGATTTGACCTTTAGACATAATATGAATGTATCAAAATATCACATTTACCCTTAAAATATGTACATCTTATTATGTACATTTTATTATGTATCAATAAAAAATACATACATACATAAAATTAGACATATTAGCAGTAAAGTTGTACTTGATAAAAGTTGTTATGATTAAAATCTAACAGAAGGACTGAAAAAAAGTTAAGGATTATTGTCCATGTTTAGGCATAAATTAGTATTGTATTCAAAATATAAATCCTTGTCTATTAAACATTTATAATGTAATATTTATGGATGAAATGATATAACATTTTATATTTGCTGCAAAATAATCTGGAAAAGTTGGCGAGCTATATAAGAAACAAAACTGGCAACGAGTTGATAATGGTCAAATGTGGGTGATGGGTGTGTCAGAGTTTATTTTACGATTTTTTTCTAAATTTGTATGCATTTGACATTTTTTTAATAAAAAGGTCTTTAAGATATTCACTTCTTGCCAGTTCCACTATTGCTACCTCATCAGTGCCACCATCCTCTCTTACCTGTGAGGCATATGAGAGTGCCCCCCTGGGTACTCCCTTTATCCATGGTAGCCTCCTTTAATCCATCCTCTTCATAGCAGTCAGAGTGATCATTTAAAACTCAAATCAGCCAGGTGTGGTGGCTCACGCCTGTAATCCCAGCATTTTGGGAGGCCAAGGTGGGTGGATCACCTGAGGTCAGGAGTTCGAGACCAGCCTGGCCAACATGGTGAAACCCTGTCTCTACTAAGAATACTAAAATTAGCTGGGCATGGTGGTGTGTGCTTGTAATCCCAGCTACCTAGGAGACTAAGGCAGGAGAATCGCTCGAACTCAGGAGGTGGAGGTTGCAGTGAGCCAAGATTGCACCACTGCACTCCAGCCTGGGCAACAAGAGAGAAACTCTGTCAAAAACAACAACAACAACAAACTTAAATCATATCCCATCTTCTTCACCTTGTCTCCTTTAATGACCTTCCCCAAACTTCTCATTCAACTGAAATAAAATCTAAACCCCTGACCCACAAGGTCCTTTGTAATCTGGACCCTGAACGTCTCTTCAGACTCATCCTACATGTCTCTTCCTGATACTCTGGCCACCCAGAGATTCTTTCTGTCTCTCAAACATGCAAGCTATTCCCTTCTCAGGGCCTTTGTCCTAGCAATTCCCTCTAGCTGAAAGACTCTTCCCTGAGCCCTCTGAAGGGCCTGCTTCTTCCTGTTCTGGTTTCAGGGAGGCCTTTCCTGGTACTGCTAAGAAAAATGAGCCATTCTGTCATTGTCCATCACACGAGTCTGTTTCTTTGCTATTCTTTTATCACTGATATTTAGGTAGCCAGTTTGTTCATCTATTTTTACCCACTAAAATATAAGTCTTATTTGCACAAAAAAGAGGGCCTTTTTCTATGATGTCCCCTGTACCTAGAGCTGCCACTCAACAAATATTATTTGAATAAATCAATGAATTAATTTATACAAGATCTAAGTTTCTGTTTCAGTTCTACATTTGTGTGAGTCTTGTTTTAGTTAGTATGTGACCAGGAAGACTATACAGAAGAGTTCAGCTCTCCTCTTGTAGGCCTGTGACTTCGGGAATTAGCTTCTCCACGCCTCTGCCTATTTCTCTGTAAAAGGAGACCTCTACTAGATTATGAACGTTACATCAAATTTTATTCTTCATCTACCTATATTCCAAGTACCCCTTTCTATTGTCAATAGTACTTAACACATTTTAAATTACATGTGTATTTATATTTATTTAAGTTATATACATTATATAATTAATATCTACCTCATCCTAGCTGTGAGAGCAAGGACCATATTTGTTTTCACTTGCTGTTGTATCCTAGTAAGTATCACAGTAATTGGCACATTCTAAGCTCAGTACTCATATATAGAATAAGGGAATAAGTGAGTAAGTGTTTACCTATACTATGCCCACTATATAACAATTCCTCAATAAAGGGTACTTTTGTTATAATGGAAATGGTGGCAGTTCTCTCAGCATTAACCCAAAGGATCAGGTGAATTAGGCCATACAACCAGATCTTTGAAATGGTCATGAATCTCAAATGCCCTTGTTGCAGGCAAAGAATTGGATGATAGGTTCCCCACACACCCACTGTAATCTCTGGTGCCAACACTCTTGGTTTGACAGCTGAATTCTCACTTCCTTCGTCTCTGAGCCCGCCATGATCATCTAAGTCAGCTGGCCTGTGTGGCTCACTGCTTTCACTTCCTGTTTGCTTACTCATTATTAAACCATTTCCTGACTTCTATGTTTTACCTCAGCCTGGGAACCTAAAAATGACTTTTCTTTGATTATTACCTGGCTTTCTAGGGCTTAAAATCCTGCCCTAAACTCTAAGTGCACTACAGCTTTCTGACAAGAATAAAATAATGAAATAGAGTAGTAGAAACAAATACAATCCTCTTCTTTTATAGAATAAAATAGTAAGGAATGCTTCCTGGTACCTAACATATTTGGTTAGATTACAATATCACATTGCTATATTTCATAAAAGCATTTTATTTATACTGCCTATTAAGTGCATTGGCATCAAAATGTATTTTTTATTGTACCTAACTGGATTTGTGTTTAAACTTTTTTTGCCCCCATCCACCTTAGATTGGCCCTTACTAAATATATATTTTTTAATGAACCAATTTTCTCAAGCCCATTTTGTATTTTGTTTCTGATTTCTAGAATATCGGCACTGTCACTTAGCATAATATTTTCTTTCAATTATAATTTCTATTACTTTCATTCATTGAAATGACTATGAGTTTGACCAGTATGTCTGTCTAAATTTGGAGAAGATCAATTATGTTAAATATATCAAATATTTGAAAATGGGATTAAAGAATCTTTCAATAACAGTAAAATGTTCTCTCTCTTGAAATAGATCTGAATTTGCCTACTATCAGAGACTTAAATGTAGAATAGACAAAACATAAGAAAAATTATTTAAGGAATATTTATTTATTACCTACAAGGACTAGGTTAACTGATACAGGATATGCTTTTTTAGTTTTACTTTGTGATTTTATGATTCTTATTTATAGTGTCTCTAGGACTTTCTATCTGGATACAATTCATTTAATTGCATCCAAGTTATTATCCTATTTAACACACAGGAGTTTTCATACTAATGTAGCATACTGATTTAACATTCCTTTTAAATACCATTTCATAATCTTAAGTTTATTTCTAGAAAGTTGATAAAATATCTTAAAGCTGGGTTATGTACATGTCCCACTCAAAATTTATATAGAAGACACAAGAAATAGCTTCATTCAATGCAGAACAATTTTGACATCTTTGATAAGAAAGCAAGAAGCCAAACTGCATGCTGGGATCATCTATCTTGAAAACAGTCCATGTTTTCACCCAGAGTCATCTGCAAAGACGCACAGACAGCTGCAGACCCGTCCTGCCCAGAGACGAGCCTTCCACAGAATCCTGATGAGGCTGCTGCCTGTAGTCCGTGGGGTAATGGCTGACCTCTGACCCTGCCTGACAGCCAGCACTTTTGTCATCTTTCTGTGCAACAAGTCAAATTAGGCTATAATTGCTGCACAGACAATGGGCTGTAATTACACATTCACGTCCCAGAGTCTGGTAGGACGGAGATGATTGCGGCTGGAAGTGGACAACGAGAAGTCAAAAAGTCAAAAGACAAACCACTTTTTGATACTTTTCTCCAAAGTGTGGCTATACTGTGGACTCCTCAAAGAGGAGAAAGAATCAAACGACACCGGAGAGCAACCACTCTCATTCAAAATACCATAAAGACATTACTTTCATGGACTTTAGTAGGTGTGATACACCAAAGGTTATGTGACTAATAAATAAAAGCAAGGACAACTATGGTTCCCACAACTATGGTTCTCTGCAGTTCTCTGCAGATGCTGTTTACTGTTACTAATCTATTTTATTTGAAAAAAAAATTAAGAATGGAGCTATATAGGACTTAGGAAAGACAGGACGTGCAGTCATATTTCTCAATGTGTTTTACCATATCAACTACTTTGTTTTTGCTATTCAATTTTTTAATTCTGGGAGTTATTCATTAGGGTGAGCCAAAGTTATTTTAAAAAAAATTTAAGCCCAATTTTTAAATATGCAAAACATTTACAGTAGCAAATTAAGTAGACTGAACAGCTTAAAAACACCCATAAAAGCAGATCTGCCTTTGCTGCCTTTGAGACCATCTGCAAAATCATTGGCACCTTTCACCCTCCCTATCCAAAGTTGTGGATCTACCAAGTAAGTTATAGTTTTCTCAGGAATGAGATAACTTGTATTTGTTTCTGACATTTCTTTTCTGACATTTGCTTTTCCAGCATCTTCTTGAATGCCTTTAGAGCTAAACACTTGCCTCCTAATGAGGCAGCCCATGACATCTTGAAAGAGCGCTGTCTGCTAAAAATATCTTCCTCATGTTAAAAAAATATGCTCTGGCTTAGTTATCATTCATTCACCCTAACCTTATATCTTGTATACCAGTCCTTGGTCACATTCCACTTGGAAAATCATTTAATATTTAAAGATAGCTATAATGCTACCCCACCCTCACCCCAGCAAACATTCTTTGTTTGTTTTCTCTATGACATGACTTCAACTCTTAGCAATCTAATATGAATATATATCCATATGCTTTAAGGCACCTAGAACTTAAAACAATATTCCAGAGGTGATCTGATCAATGCAGAGTCTGGCACTGTTTGCATCATTATTCTATTGTTCTGTTCATAAGCCTGTGATTACAGAGATTCTCTGAGCACCCACGCCAAAGTGTTGTCTCTCTTGAAGCTTACCATAAGCCAAAGCCTCACAGTGTTTGATCTATATGCTAAACCAAATGTATATCTTCTCTCACCTGTTTTTACTTTGCTTTGTTGGACCTAAGGGCCAGTTCTTACATTTATCTTCATTAAATTTCATATTGTTCACATCAACCTAATAATACCAACTTTCATTATCATCCTAGGTCCTGATTCTACCATTCAAAGTATAAGTACCAATCAAATGTTATTAGTAGAATAAATTAAGCAAAACTGTCAGTAATACAAATGATCTATACTTTTGTACCAGTAACTTAAATAAAAATTATAGGATTATACAGTAAGTCATTGGGACTGCCTTCCATATTTCATTCAAGGAAGCAGTTAACTGAAGTAATCAGAGCCAAAGTCAACACTAGACATCTTCTGCTAACATGATATTAATCCAGTGTTGGGGCATATGGCCTTGTAGTCAAACATTTTTTTTTTTCACATTTCAAGAAGTAAAGTTCAATACTATCTTCCCACCCTGACCTTGTCTACCTCCCACCCCTTCCTCGTGGCCACTGTTTCCTCCCCAAATTACAGAAAAATCAGGAAAACATTATAGCATGATTGAATAAAGATGGAGATCAAAGTAAAGCCAGATGAATTGTCATGACCATGATTTATTCAACCAGGAAAAATGGCAGTGGGGGCAGTAATGTTGCAGAACCTTCAATTCTGGTTGTTACTGACTGAATACTCTATGGAAGATAATGACCTCTCACTCTAGGAAAAAGAAAAACCAGCCGGGCACAGTGGCTCACGCCTGTAATCCCTGTACTTTGGGAGGCCAAGGCAGGTGGATCACGAGGTCAGGAGTTCAAGAGCAGCATAGCCAAGATGGTAAAATCCCGTCTCTACTAAAAGTACAAAAATTAGCCAGGCGTGGTGGCTGGTGCCTATAATCCCAGCTATTTGGGAGGCTGAGGCAGGAAAATCACTTGAATCCGGGAGGCAGAGGTTTCAGTGACCCGAGATCATGCCACTGCACTCTAGCCTGGGTGACAGAGCAAGACTCCGTCTCAAAAAAAAAAAAAAAAATTACCAACCATAAAATGTCCAGGACAAGATGGATTCACAGCTGAATTCTATCAGGCATTCAAAGAAGGATTGGTAACAATCCTATTGACACTATTCCACAAGATAGAGAAAGAGGGTATCCTCCCTAAATCATTATATGAAGCCAGTATAACCTTAATACCAAAACCAGGAAAGGACATAACAAAAAAAACAAAAAGAAAACTACAGACCAATATCCCTAGTGAATATAGAAGCAAAAATCCTTGACAAAATACTAGCTAACCGAATCCAACAGCATATCAAAAAGATAATCCACCATGATCAAGTGAGTTTCATACCAGGGATGCAAGGATGGTTTAACATATACAAGTCAATAAATGTGATACACCACATAAAAAGAATTAAAAACAAAAATCACCTGATCATCTCAACAGATGCAGAAAAAAATCTAGCATCCTTTTATGATTAAAATCCTCAGCAAAAGTGATAAACAAGGGACAAACCTCAGTGTAATAAAAGTCATCTATGACAAATCCACAGCCAGCATAACACCGAATAGGGAAAAGGTAAAAGCATTCCCTTTCAGAATTGGAACAATACAAGGATGCTCACTCTCACCACATCTATTCAACATAGTACTGGAAGTCTTTGTCAGAGCCATCAGGCAAGAGAAAGAAATAAAGGGCATCCAAATCAGTAAAGAGGATGTCAAATTCACTGTTTGCATATGATATGTTTGTATATCTAGAAAACCCTAAAGACTCCTCTAGAAAGCTCCTAGAACTGATAAATGAATTCAACAAAATTTCAGGATGCAAGATTAATGTATACAAATCAGTAGCTCTGCTATACACCAACACAAACCAAGCTGAGAATCAAATCAATAATTCAACTCTTTCTACAATAGCTGCAAAAAAATAAAATAAAATACTTAGGAATATACCTAACCAAGGAGGTGAAAGACCTCTACAAGGAACACTACAAAACACTGCTGAAAGAAATCATAGATGACACAAACAAATAGAAAAACATTCCATGCGCATGGATGGGTAGACTCAATATTGTGAAAATGACCATACTGCCAAAAAGGAATCTACAAATTCAATGCAATTCACATCAAAATACCACCAGCATTCTTCACAGAACTAGAAAAAACAATCCTAAAATGTATGTGGGACCAAGAAAGAGCCTGCATAGCCAAAGTAAGACTAAGTAAAAAGAACAAATCTGGAGGCATCACATTAACTGGCTTCAAAATATACTATAAGACCATCATCATCAAAACAGCATGGTACTGATATAAAAACTGGTGCATAGACCAACAGAATATAATAGCAAACCCAGAAGTAAAGCCAAATATGTACAGTGAACTGATCTTCAACAAAGCAAACAAAAACATAAAAGTGGGGAAAGGATACCCTATTCAACAAATGATGCTGGGATAATTGGCAAGCCACAAACTGAATCCTTATCTCTCACTTTATACAAAAATCAACCAAGATGGATCAAGGACTTAAATCTAAGACATGAAACTATAAAAATTCTAGAAGATAACATTGGAAAAACCCTTCTAGACATTGGCTTAGGCAAAGACTTCATGACCAAGAACCCAAAAGCAAATGCAACAAAAACAAAGATAAACAGGTGGGACTTAATTAAACTAAAGAGCTTCTGAACAAAAAAAGGAAAAGTTAGCCAGCAGAGTAAAAGACGACCCACAGAGTGGGAGAAAGTCTTCACCATTTACGCATCTGACAAAGGACTAATATCTACAAGGAAGTCAAGCAAATTAACAAGAAAAAAACAATCCCATCAGAAAGTGGGCTAAGGACATGAATAGACAATTCTCAAAAGAAGATATACAAATAGCCAACAAACATATGAAAAAATGCTCAGCATCACTAATGATCAGGGAAATGCAAATCAAAACCACAATGTGATACCACCACCTTACTCCTGCAAGAATGGCCATAATCAAAAAATCAAAAAATAATAGATGTTGGTGTGGAAGGGATGAAAAGGGAACACTTCTACACTGCTGGTGGGAATGTAAACTAGAACTGGTACAACCACTATGCAAAACAGTGTGGAGGTTCCTTAAAGATCTAAAAATAGAACTGCCATTTGATTCAGCAATCCCACTGCTGGGTTTCTACCCATAGGAAAAGAAGTCATTATACGAAAAAGATACTTGCACACATATGTTTATAGCAGCAAAATTTGAAATTGCAAAAATATGAAACCAGCCCAAATGCCCATCAATCAATGAGTGGATAAAAAAATCGTGATATATATATATATATATATATACACACACACACACACACACACACACACACACAATGGAATACTACTCAGCTGAATTAATGGCATTTGCAGCAACCTGGATGGAACTGGAGACTCTTATTCTAAGTGAAGTAACTCAGGAATAGAAAACTAAACATCACATGTTCTCACTCATAAGTGGGAGCTAAGCTATGAGGAAGTAAAGGCATAAGAATGATGCAATGGACTCAGGGGAATGCAAAGGACTTTGGGGACTCAGGGGAAAAGTGGGAGGGAGGTGAGGGATAAAAGACTACAAATCGGGTTCAGTGTATACTGCTTGGGTGATGGGTGCACCAAAATCTCGCAAATCATCACTAAAGAACTTACTCGTGTAACCAAATAACACCTGTTCCCAAAAACCTATGGAAATTTTTTTAAAAATTAAGGCCTTAAAGTCAGTACAGTCTGACTTTTCTTTACACATTTTTTCAGTGTAAAATATGTGTCTAATATCAAAATATGGAAATAACATGAAAAAATGGGAAAAAGAAAAATGCGTTATCTAACATCACTACTTGTTAATAACTATGGTTAATGTTTTTATGATATCTTTTCAATCTCTTTTCCTACCTAGTCTTTAGAAGAAGAAAAAAACTAACTTGGGGATCTTATATAAAGCGTTCCATATCCTGCTTTCAAGTGTTACACTTCTTTCATTTACCATAATGTCATGTGTTTTTCATGATATTTGTAAGCATTATTTTTAATGGCTATGTTATTCTTTAAGTGCAAAGACAAGAAATCCCTTTACTGGTTGATATGGTTTGGCTCTGTGTACCCACCCAAATCTTATCTTGAACTGCACTCTCATAATTTCACATGTTGTGGGAGGGACCCTATGGGAGATAATTGAATCATGGGGGTGGTTCCCCCATATTGTTTTCATGGCAGTGAATAAGTCTCAGGAGGTCTTATGGTTTTATCAGGAATTTCTGCTTTTGCATCTTCCTTCTTCTCTCTTTGCCTGCTGCCAACTATGTAAAGTGGGACTTGCTCCTTCTTGCCTTGCACCATGATAGTGAGGCTTCTTTGTAAGTCCAATTAAACCTTTTTCTTTTGTAAATTGCCCAGTCTGTCTTTATCAGCAGTGTGAAAACGGACTAATACACTGTTCCTCTATACTTTTACTTACAGTTTGTTTCCAATTGTTTGTTATAAATTATAGTATGGTGAACATATTGAGACACAATTTGTTCTCATTATTTCCTAATGATATATTCTCAAAAGTGGAATTACTGGGCCACAGTGATATATTAAGCAGCATAGCAAGGTTAACAGACAATTTAATTAAAACTCCAGATATATGACTTCTAATTCCAGCATTTTTTTTTTTCTAAATTACTTTGTAACATTGGTTAAATGGGTTCATTGCTCTGGTCTTCAGTTTCTTCAGTTTCCTCACCTACAATATAAGAAGGCTAGACTAAATTATTCGTGTTTTAGGGTGTCTACCTTTGTTATCTATGAGTGCATAACAAATTAGCCACAAAACATTGTGGCTAAACCAACAATTATTCTGTTATTTCTGATGATTCTGTGGGTTCACTGTGTCTCAGCTGTATCTTCTCCTGCTGGTCTTGCTCATAGCTCCTTACACAATTGCAGTCAGATGGGAGCTCCATATTCAATATCCAAGATGGAGTGTCCAAGATGGATGCACTCATGTACCTAGCACCTTGGCAGGGATAGCTGGGATCAGCTGGGATCCTAGGAAATCTGGGCTTCCCTTTCTCTCTCCCTATAGCCTCGGGGTGTCCCCTCTTCATATGACCTCTCTGTATAGTATTTCCATGTTGTCTCTCCATGTGGTCTCTCCTTCCGGGCAACAGAACTTCTTATGTGGAAGCTCAGGCTCTCAGAAGTTCAGATATATCATCACTTCTGCCACCTTCTCTTGAAACAGCAAGTCACAGGATCAGCCCAGCTTCAATATGAGAGGGACAATGCAAAAGCATGGATACTAGAGGCCATCTTTGGCAAATAGCTATCACATAGTATCTGACTGCAATAGGGTCCTTAGAACTCTAGGATTTTAATGATTTGAAAATGTGCAATCCATATGTGGCAAGTGCTATGATGGTCTATGTATCACATTAGGGACAGTGTAGTGAATCTCTCTTATCAAGGATGTTTATTTTACTAGAACACTCAATTTATCAGCTCTTCCGGGAAAGAAGTGAAAGTATTCACAGAAAGAATACTGGAAGCATTCTTTCACTTTTGGGAAAAAAAATAGAGAAGATTTACTCTACTTGTGTTAAAATAATTGCACTATCCTCTTTGTGCTGACAATCTCTACATTTACATGTTAGCTATCTGCTGCACAGAAGGTATACATCAACTGAACCCCCAACACCCTACCCCAAGAAGAGTACTTGGTGGAAGATCCAACAGTATCTGGGAGTAATGGAGTTTTCTCGCATGGAGTTCAGAAGATGGTAATTCTGACTGGGTTTTACTGACACTCCACATGATTGGGGAAACCAAAACAAGATTAACCAGAAATGAGCCTTCGGAGTGATGAAAAATTAATCTCTTCTGCCCACCCTCACCTAATAAAAGATTCTGTTCCTTTCAATAGATTGATTTTATTATGCAATAGCTGAGTATATACACTAAGCCCCATAGAACTGAGATTTCCAGGCTGTGATAAAACCAAATAACCATTGTTACAGACAGATAACAAAGCCAGACTCAATAACATTTTATTAATCCTCAATGCCAAATTATAAATGCTTGAGAAAAATATCCTTTTTCTCTCATACTATGAGAAAATGGCAGCTTTTTATTAAGTCTGTCTCTTAAAAGTTAAACATTTGCTCTTTTTGCTGCCTAGCAGTGAGAACTGAAGCTTCCAGAGTGTTTTATTTATTTATATGGCATTTGCCTTGACATTGCCCAAGTAATAATACATAGTAACAGGGACAGATGAGAGTTCTGTATCATCCCTTCCCTCAGGGCAAACCAGGCACAAATAGACCTCTAATGAAAAAATCCACACAGCAGAACAATAAGTAACAGGGAATAAAATGAGAAAAACAGTTTCTAAGCACAGCCTTTGAAAATTACAGAAGAGAAAAATCTACTCAAAGTGGAGTAAGGCCTCTTCAGCTTTCACACTATACGGTGGGTTTTAGTTTCATTACTTGATTCTTTAGCACTAACCAGTTTACCTCTAAATCTAATATCACCTTTTTTGGCTTCAAGGAATAGCAATGATTTCAATGGTGCTTTATTCATAAAATGGTACTTGCTCCTAAGTAGCAGCTGAAATAGAGAATTTTTTGTATAAATTTAGAGGGTACAAATGCCATTTTGATTCATGGGTATATTGCACAGTAATGAAGTCTGGACTTTTAGTGTAACCGTCATCCAAAGAGTGTGTGTTGTAATTTCTCATCCTTCACCCCCCTTTCTCATCCTTCACTCCCCCAACACACACACAATTCCAAGTCTCCATTGTCTATTTTTACACACTGTGTATGCATGCATACACATGACTTAGTTCCCATGCATAACTGAGAATATGTGGAATTTGACTGGTTTTGAGTTGAAATATAGAGATTTTTAAACAAAATATAAATATGATTACCCCAGATGTGCTTATTTCCTGCAAAGCAACTACCAAGTTATTCAACAAATACCCCGTGATTGCCAACTATGTGCCAGACACCATGCTAGATCCTAGGAATACATGAGAGAACAAGATATTGTTTTTGCCCTCAGGAAATGTTAGTCCAGAAGAAGCAATAGACCACTAAGCAGGCTGGAGCCCGGGAAAGTGATATCCAGCCAGTCTAGAGCTTCAGGGAAGGATACCCAGAACTAATAGCTTCTGAGATAGGAAAGATTCAGGAAAATTGGTCAAGGAAAGAGGAGTGAGGTGAGTGAGCTGTAGGTGGCTGTATGGGTACTGGCCTTCAGGGAGGAAGTTTCAGGCAAAGGAACATGAAGTATAAAGGTGCTAAGAGCCAAAGATAGCTCTGGGGGACCTCTAGACTTCTTAGATTCAGAAGCTAACACCTACCAGCGTGTACTTCAAAATATTCCATTCTATTTTATGACTGAGAACAGAAATCACACATCCTTAAGGAGCCCTAAATGTTTCACCAATGGGTACATGCCATTAGTGTTTGTATCCTTATGTAAGTAAATCATGTTTCACCAGCTTGTCTCCTCACTGAGGACCTCTTGTTTTCCACAAAGTCCACTCCCTTGACCTTGTGCCATTATTTCTGTAGATCATCAGAGGGAATGAAAACTGTCCTCATATATCACTGGTTCTCGACCAGGGATGTTTTGCTTCCCAGGGGACATTGGGTTATGTTGATGATAAAACATTTCTGGGTAGAAGCCAGGGATGCCGCTAAATATTCTTTAGTATGTAGGACAACTACTACCTCAAAGAAGTATCTGGCCCAAAATGTCAATAGACAAGTGCTGTGGGCCATCAAAAGTACTTCTGGAATGTTAGCCAAGTCTAAATGCAGGACCTCTTATCTGGTATTTCATCCATTGGGCTGTTTGGAGCTACTCCCCAGACCCTGGGGCTACAGGCCTCCCATCATCTGCTCTTGAGTTTGTGTCACTGATAGCTTATGCCATGTTGGGTTTCTTGCCTCTGATTCCTCCACGTGTCCTTAGCCTTTGCCTCCAGAGGAGTTGCTTGCCCAGTATCTGCAGTTCCCACAGGTAATGTGACTTAAGTGGGCTTCATGAAGACATACAATAATAATTAGGCTTTCCAGGGCGTGTATTCCTTACCATATTTTGTTCTAAGTGCTTTAAAGGCACAATTTCCTTTATCCCTAAAGCAAAACAATAATTTTTGTTTATTTTACAAACAAAGCTATCAACACTGATAGAAGTTAAGTAGTTTTCCCATCTTACACTGCTAATTTTAAAAACCTGAGGTTTTTACCTATCAAACCAGCTCTGTTTGACTCTTAACCTGTGCTCTCAATCAGTTCACTAAACTGCATGAATCCCAGACCGGTATCTGTCCTCCATGATTGGCTTTGGCTTAGCCAAAGTCCGTAAATAGACTCTTCTCACATTCCCTAAGCCTCATTCTAAAAGAGACCCAGCTTAACTAAATACTAGCAAATAATACAGTTTGTGGAAAAACGAAAATTTTTTCACTGTGATATATGATTAATTTCCTTTAAACTGTATTTGCTTTTTCTGCAAGGCCCATTTTTAACCAAGTTTCTGTCCTCCTTAACTGCACTGATCTGTCCAGTACACACAATCTCTATAGTCTCTTTTATTGTCCTAAGCAATTTAGCTTTGACTCTCAGCTTTGTTCTATTGTCCTGAGCAATTCAGCTTTGACTTTCAGCTTGCAAACCTCAAGTGAAAAAAATAAAGAAAATCAGAAGTAAGATGTTTCTTTCCACCTTAAAAAGCATACCATCCATTGTTTCTTAAGAGTGTTGAGGGTTTCTGTCTCAGACCTCATCAAAGTCTTCATTCAAAAAATTATTTTTCTTTATAGTATTTAGGGAATAGGGAATAGAGGGAGGTTCCATTGTTAATTTTTAAAAAATTCTTTTTATAATTTTTGCATATGTAATTTATCCGACCTCTGAATTAGCTTTTAAGATTTGCTCCACTGAGTGTAAGTTCCTTAAGGAATAATGGTAATCATATAAGTCACTACTCATGATGTTCTAGACACTGAACTAATTCATTTATGTAAGACAAAGGTCAGCGAACTACAGACCACAGGCCATATGTGATTCATTGTCTGTTTGTGTATGGCCCACAAGCCAAGATGACTTTTACATTTTTAAATACATAATACTTTAAACTAAAAAGTGTTTAAAAAGAAATGAAAGTTTAGAAAGCATATTCTGAAAAGGATCAGCTATTATAATGATATGAAGATATGTGCCATGCACTGTAATTTTCTATTTTTATAAATTTTAAAACAAGTTATATCTTGATGTGAGCTTGATAAGGATCTCTCCTCCTCTCTGCTGCTTTTTTTTCCCCAAATAGCTGTGAATTCCAACTTCTTTTTATGAAGTACAATTTAAAATGTCAAGCCATGTAACGTAATTAATAAAATTGACTTTCTTTGTATTCTCTAGACATTTGTTTAAAGATGAAGAGTAAAGCAAGATAATTATCAGGGTAGAAGTGGAGTTGCTACTACATGGCCAAGAAAAGTGTGAATGTGCTGCAGTGATTGGTTGATCCCAACGGCAACACACTCAGCCAGACTGAAAAAAAGCAGGAAAGGAAAAGAAAGAAGACAAGGGATTTTTTTTTTGTCCTACTGAGTCTCTGTATGTTCTTTCTGGCTGTCTGTACCCCTTCTCAATGGCATATTATCTAGATCTTTTCCTTAATGCTTCAGTTCTATTTCTCTGACTATGTAAAGTTTCTCTCTCACACACATTTTGGGACCTCAAGTTCTACTCTGACCAATAAAATTTTGAAAATGTAATTATTATAGGTCGTTCTTGGAAATATAACACTATCTAAAGGAACCCATCTCTTATGGTGGAAATCTGGTACATGGTAGGCAATGAGAAAGCTTTTCCTAGGAAAGGGGTGCTGCTCAGATCACCCCTGAGGGCTTCATTGGTCATCTGTGCTGTTGAAGATGGAGCTGACTGCATCACCTGGGTTACTGAGACTATAAAACAATAGGAGAGGGGAAAAAAGGAGAAGAAGAGAAATCTCCTTTTTGCTTACTACCTATAAAATATTTCTTTTGCCTCAAGTGGGAGGTGTGTGAAAAAAGGATGTACTTCATATATACAATAATTGGGGATGGGCCGGAGTAGGAGAGGTTCCAATTATTATATGGCATATATTAAGTTTATTTTATTGTGAATAATTTTGCTTGTGAGGCACTAAAAAAGGGAGGGAGAAAATCACATCTATTATCTCTTTGCAGTTATAGTATAATAATAATGGTCATATAATTGGTAACTTAGCAATATATTACAGTGTTATCTTTAATTTGCCTTTCTAATTTATTAAATATGACCAGATTTTAAAAAAACAAAATCCATAACCCAACACATGCTCTTTCAAGGATTCTGCTTATGGAAAAATACAGAACCCTAATATATTTGTAGAACTTTCTAATACCCCGCCTCATCTATGTCAAATATAGATTTTTTTAAAAAAAGAATATAAATCTGAAAGTGTGCTTATGACTAGTAATGTTTTAGGATAAAAAATTTATTTAAAAGTCATTAAACTTTAAATGCTTTATTCTTGTAAACTCTTTATGTACTCAACATTTTCTCTTGAAAAGAAATGTGTGAAATAAGGACAGAATTCTTTTTAAAAACTGCTGACATGAACTGTGGCATGAAATACATGCCTTCAGAAAGCTCACTGCTTTAACTCATCAGAGAAAAATTAAGCTTTCACATAATTTCCATTTAATGTTATATTAATTGCATTTCCTTAAGTTATAAAAATATGTAGGATGCTGTAAAATATATCACATGCTCAATATGGCTCTGGAGGGATATTGCTTTAAGCCGAAGAAGCAACCCAGGGTGAAGCTACAGGACTAGCAACAATTGGCTACAGTTGAGGGATCCAGTCCTCAAAAAGTCAATACCACGAAGACAATCATCAGCCATAGGGAGGTATTTACAAATGAGAGTCCCAGCCTGTGTGGTGGGATTTAGGCATGAGCCTCTAGGATATTTTAGTTGGAGATGAGCCTGACAACAGCAGGGGTGATCCTACAGGGAGAGACGGAAAATAAGACCCTGTGAAGTACTAACAAGTCTGAAGTCTAATTTCCATAAACAGAAATGAAGTTTCCCAGAATAAGGCTAAAACCTAGTTTCCAGTGCTGGGTCAAACACTGATATTGGATTACAACACCAGTGCCTGAGTTCCACAAGTGTAGATCAGACTCTGAAATTCTTTCTCAACAAGGCTAAGATAGGTCTTAGAAGCTTGGATGGAGTTGAGGCTGCAAGGGACAATTAGGTAGTCCCAGCTGTGGGAAAAGGCAGATGCAATGTTCAAAGCTGCACAATCTCTGACAGCAGAAAATCAAATGCACATGTAATTGTATTTCTTACTGGGGAATGGAAAAGATGGTATTGCATGGGAAACTTTTAAGGATGGGTGGAATTGAGATACCCAAAGAAAAGAGGGAAGGGGCATTCCAGGTGGAATGACTAACATAAGCAATGAGATAAGGAGTTGTTGTTGAGAAATGACAAATTTTATTATGTGGTTGAGCGAAGGGTGATCAGAAATAGGATGGGCCCCGGTGGTGATAAGTGAGGGTTTGAGGAAGCTGCATTTGAGGAATTACAGGTAAATAAGGGGTGAAAGGAGGAATACATGGAAGCAGAACGGGCCCAAATAATGACATGCTTTGGATGACAGCTTCAGGAACTTAGGGTTTATCTAAAGGCACCAGTTGGCATTCAATATTTAGGGAGGGAATTAATCGAACTTAACTCTCTTTTGGGAGGGTAACTTTGGAGACAGTGTGATGCATTTGCATTCTAGTGGTAGCAAAACATAAGTCTCAAACTAGGAGAGAGCAGTAGCAGTACCACAAATCATTTGAAAAACTGTAGCTTCAGTAAAAAATGCATAATTAAGATAACTCAAAACAGTTAAAATTCAAGAAGAAAAACATCTGTTCCCAAATTCTATCACTTGATAAGACGTTCCAGAATTTCCCAGATGCTCCCAGACCCACCACCAAGATTCTGATTAGCAGCTCCTGGACGGGAGCTGGGAATCTCCATTTCGAACAATGATTTAGGAACAATAGCTGCATACAATGCTTAGTGTCCACCAGGTCAAGTGGATAGAAAAGACATAGGTGGCAATTTATTGACCTGGAAAAGTTCACACTGTTGTGTTCTATTTGTGATCACTCTTCAAATGTGTACTATTTACATACTTTTTTCTACATATTTTAAGTTTCAATCAAAGTTTATTAAAATACAGAAATTGAATAGAGTGTTTGAATAACAAAATAAGAATTTAAATTAGTACTTACTTTAGTTTTTATGTTCTAATTTAGTATTTAATTCTGTTAATCAATAGAAACATAATGTGATGGCTAGTTTTCAACTTGACTGTGCTAAGAGATGCCCAGATAGCTGGCAAAACAGTATTTCCAGCTGTAACTGTGAGGGTAATCACAATATGGGCAGGCATCACTAAATCTTTTGAGGGCCTGAGTAAAACAAAAAGTGGAGAAAGGGCAAATTTACTCTGTCTGAGCTAAGACATTTATCTTCTCCTGCTGTATGACATCAGCACTCCTGGTTATTGGACTTAGTACAGGTTTACACCACCATTGCCTACCTTCTCACCACCCATTCTCAGACCTTCAGAATATGACTGAATCACATGAGTGGCTTTCCTGGTTCTACAGCTTGCAGACAGCAGTCTGTGAGACCGCCCAGCTTTCATAACCACATTACCCAATTCTTATAATAAGTCACCTCTTCTACATATATTTATATGTATTCTAATGATTCTGTTTTTCTTGAGAACTCTAACATACATACCTATGTGGAAAATTTGGATCTTACAAATATTTAGAATTCACCGTTTTTTGAGTATGATTTGGATATTGTCAAACATTATATTTATTAAGTTCACAATAAAACCATCAAGAAACTGCTTCTTTTTAAATTTTTTTTATATTACTTTAAGTTCTGGGATACATGTAGAGAAGGTGCAGATTTGTTACATAGGTACACATGTGCCATGGTGGTTGCTGCACCTATCAACCCATCATCTAGATTTTAAGCCCCGCATGCATTAAGTATTTGTCCTAATGCTCTCCCTCCCCTTGCCCCCCAACCCCCAACAGGCCCCAGTGTGTGATGTTCCCTTCCCTGTGTCCATATGTTCTCACTGTTCAACTCCCACTTATGAGTGAGAACATGTGGTGTTTGGTTTTCTGCTCCTGTGTTAGTTTGCTGAGAATGATGGTTTCCAGCTTCATCCATGTCCCTGCAAAAGACATGAACTCATTCTTTTTTATGGCTGCATAGTATTCCTTGGTGTATATATGCCACATTTTCTTCATCCAGTCTATCATTGATGGGCATTTGGGTTGGTGCCATGTCTTTGCTATTGTGAATAGTGCTGCAATAAAGATGTGTGTGTGCATGTGTCTTTATAGTAGAATGACTTATAATCCTTGTTTTTAAGATAACTAGTTAATGTATCTCTAAGTGTAAGGTGATGGCAATTCTTTAAAAGAAGAATTCATAGGACTTGGTGACAAATCATAGTACAAATTGATTATGGAGAAGAAAACAAAAAGATTTCTTCACAGGTACATAAACTTGGTGTCTATTTTAAATACATGTAAAGTATTGATCCTCGTCTCACATGTAATAAGAGATGCCTCACAAATATCTGTTGAACTGAAATGTCCATTAAGAAATTGTAGGACCAAAACTTGGGAGAAAGAGACAGACAGCTTTGACCTATATTTTTAAGGATAATAACAATAAAAATGCAAGTTAATGTCATAAGAATTGATAAGCCTTCTGAGAGAGAGAGAGTAGCTTCAGAGAAGACAGTCTGCTTCACAAGACAGCACAATTCTCCTGAGTTTAAAACTCCTATGTGGGCCGGGCATGGTGGCTCATGCCTGTAATCCCAGCATTTTGGGAGGCCAAGGTGGGTGGATCACCTGAGTTCAGGAGTTCAAGACCAGCCTGGCCAACATGGTGAAACCCCGTCTCTACCCAAAATACAAAATTAGCCAGGCATGGTGGCAGGTGCCTGTAATCCTAACTAATTGGGAGGCTGAGGCAGGATAATCGCTTGAACCCAGGAGGCAGAGGTTGCAGTGAGCCGAGATTGCACCACTGCACTCCAGCCTGGGTGACAGAGTGAGACCCCATCTCAAAAAACAAAACAAAACAAAAAACCCCATCTCAAAAAACAAAACAAAACAAAAAACCCCATAAAACTCCTGTGTGTTCCAGAGACCCCTATTAAAATGCAGAGCATCTAATGAGCTAACAGGGGTTTAAACAGTACCAGCCAACACCTCAGAGAGACTTTGCTTTTTACTGAAATAGGCCACGTAACAATGTCAAGGCAGAGAAAGAAGCTTTTGGGCAGTAAGTGTGTGAATGATGAAAGGAAGCTGCATTTGAATTGGTGAACTCAGTAAAACAAATGACCCTCTCCAATATGCGCAGACACCACTAAATCTTTTGAGGGCCTCAGTAGAACAAACAGTGGAGAAATGGCAAATTTACAGTCTCTGTCTGAGCTGGGACACTTATCTTCTCCTGCTCTACGACATCAACACTCCTGGTTCTTCGACTTGGTACAGGTTTACACCACCATTGCCTCCCTTCTCCTCACCCCCTATTCTCAGACCTTCAGAATATGACTGAATCACATGATTGGCTTTCCTGGTTCTACAGCGTACAGACAGCAGTCTGTGGGACCTCCCAGCTTTCATAACCACCTTACCCAATTCTTACAATAAGTCATCTCTTCTACATATATTTATATGTATTCTAATGATTCTGTTTTGCTTGAGAACTCTGATTAATAGACATACCTATGTGGAAAATTGGGTCTTACAAATATTTAGAATTCACTGTTTTTTGAGTATCATTTGAATATTGTCAAACATTATATTTATTAAGTTCACAATAAAACCGTCAAGAAACTGCTTCTTTTTAAAATTTTTTATATTACTTTAAGTTCTGGGATACATGTGGAGAAGGTGCAGGTTTGTTACATAGGTACACATGTGCCATGGTGGTGGCTGCACCTATCAACCCATCATCTGGATTTTAAGCCCCGCATGCATTAGGTATTTGTCCTAATGCTCGCCCTCCCCTAGCCCCCCACCCCCCAACAGGCCACAGTGTGTGATGTTCCCCTCCCTGTGTCCATGTGTTCTCATTGTTCAACTCCCACTTATGAGTGAGAATATGCAGTTTTTGGTTTTCTATTCCTGTGTTAGTTTGCTGAGAATGATGGTTTCCAGCTTCATCCATGTCCCTGCAAAGGACATGAACTCATTACTTTTTATGGCTACATAGTATTCCATGGTGTATATGTTCCACATTTTCTTTATGCAGTCTATCATTGATAGGCATTAGGGTTGGTTCCAAATCTTTGCTATTGTAAATAGTACTGCAATAAACATATGTGTGCATGTGTCTTCATAGTAGAATGATTTATAATCCTTTGGGTATATAATCAGTAATGGGATTGCTGGGTCAAATGGTATTTCTGGTTCTAGATCCTTGAGGAATCACCACGCTGTCTTCCACAATGGTTGAACTAATTTACACTCCCAGCAACAATGTAAAAGCATTCCTATTTCTCCACATCCTCGCCAGCATCTGTTGTTTCCTGACTTTATAATGATCGCCATTCTAACTGGCATAAGATGGTATCTCATTGTGGTTTTGATTTGCATTTCTCTAATGACCAGTGATGATGAGCTTTTTTTCACGTGTTTGTTGGCCACATAAATGTCTTGTTTGAGAAGTGTCTGTTCATATGTTTCACCCACTTTTTGATGGAGTTGTTTGTTTTTTTCTTGTAAATTTGCTTAAGATCGTTGTAGATTCTGCATATTAGCCCTTTGTCAGATGGGTAGATTGCAAAAATTTTCTCCCATTCTGTAGGTTGCCTGTTCTCTATGATGATAGTTTATTTTGCTGTGCAGAAGCTCTTTAGTTTAATTAGATCCCATTTGTCAATTTTGGCTTTTGTTGCCATTGCTTTTGGTGTCTTAGTCATGAAGTCTTTGCCCATGCCTATTCCTGAATGGTATTGCCTAGGTTTTCTTCTAGCATTTTTATGGTTTTAGGTTTTACGTTTTAGTCTTTAATCTATCTTGAGTTAATTTTTGCATAAGGTGTAAGGAAGGGGGCCAGTTTCTGTTTTCTGCATATGGCTAGCCAGTTTTCACAGCACCATTTATTAGATAAGGAATCCTTTTCTCATTGCTTGTTTTTCTCAGTTTTGTCAAACATCAGATGGTTGTAGACATGTGGTGTTATTTGTGAGGCCTCCGTTTTGTTCCATTGGTCTATATATCTGTTTTTGTGCCAGTACCATGCTGTTTTGGTTACTGTAGCCTTGTAGTATAGTTTGAAGTCAGGTAGCAGGATGATTCCAGTTTCATTCTTTTTGCTTAGGATTGTATTTGCTATATGGGCTGTTTTTTGATTCCACATAAAATTGAAAGTTTTTTCTAATTCTGTGAAGAAAGTCAATGATAGCTTGATGGGAATAGCATTGAATCTATGAATTACTTTGGGCAATATGGCCATTTTGATGATATTGATTCTTCCTATCCATGAGTATGAAATGTTTTTCCATTTGTTTGCGTCCTCTCTTATTTCCTTGAGCAGTGGTTTGTAGTTCTCCTTAAATAGGTCCTTCACATCCCTTGTAAGTTGTATTCCTAGGTATTTTATTCTTTTTGTAGCAATTGTGAATGGGAGTTCATTCATGATTTGGATCTCTGCTTGTCTATTATTGGTGTCTAGGAATGCTTGTGATTTTTGCACATTTATTTTGTATCCTGAGATTTTGCTGAAGTTGCTTATCAGCTTAAGGAGTTTTGGGGCTGAGATAATGGTGTTTTCTAAATATACAATTATGTCATTTGCAAACAGAGACAATTTGACTTCCTCTCTTCCTGTTTGAATACCCTTTATTTGTTTCTCTTGCCTGATTGCCCTGGCCAGAACTTCTAATACAATGTTGAATAGGAGTGGTGAGAAAGGGCATCCTTGTCTTCTGCTGGTTTTCAAAGGGAATGCTTCCAGCTTTTGCCCATTCAGTGATATTGGCTATGGGTTTGTCATAAATAGCTCTTATTATTTTGAGATATATTCCATCAATACCTAGTATTGAGAGTTTTTAGCATGAAGGGGTGTTGAATTTTTCTGCATCTACTGAGATAATCATGTAGTTTTTGTCATTGGTTCTGTTTATGTGATGGATTACATTTATTGATTTGTGTATGTAGAATGAGCCCTGCATTCCAGGGATGAAACTGACTTGACCATGGTGGATAAACTTTTTGATGTGCTGCTTCAAAAAGTTCAGTTTGCCAGTATTTTATTGAGGATTTTCACATCGATGTTCTTAAGGGATATTGGACTGAAATTTTCTTTTTTTGTTGTGTCTCTGCCAGGTTTTGGAATCAGGGTGATGATGGCCTCATAAAATGAGTTAGGGAGGAGTCCCTCTTTTTCTATTGTTTGGAATAGTTTCAGAAGGAATGGTAGCAGCTCCTCGTTGTTCAGGTATGAATTGTCTGGTCCTGGGCATTTTTTTGGTTGGTAGGCTGTTGATTACTGCCTCAATTTCAGACCTTGTTATTGGTCTATTCGGGTATTCGACTTCTTCCTGGTTTAGTCTTGGAAGGGTGTATGTGTCCAGGAATGTATCCATTTCTTCTAGATTTTCCAGTTGATTTGCATAGAGGTGTTTATATTATTCTTTGATGGCAATTTGTATTTCTCTGGGATCAGTGGTAATCTCCCCTTTATCATTTATCATTTTTGTGTGTCTTTTTGATTCTTCTCTCTCTTATTCTTTATTAGTCTAGCTAGCAGTTTATCTATTTTGTTAATCTTTTCAAAAAACCAGCTCCTGGATTCACTGAACTTTTGAAGCATTTTTCATGTCTCTATCTCCTTCAGTTCTGCTCTGATCTTAGTTATTTCTTGTCTTCTGCTAGCTTTTGAATTTGTTTGCTCTTGCTTCTCTATTTCTTTTAATTGTGATGTTAGGGTGTCAATTTCAGATCTTTCCCACTTTGTGATGTGAACATCTAGTGCTATAAATTTCCCACTTAACATTGCTTTAACTGTGTCCCAGAGATTCTGGTACATTTTCTCCTTGTTCTCATTGGTTTTCAAAGAACTTATTTCTTTCTGTCTTATATCATTATTTACCCAGTAGTCATTCAGGAGCAGGTTGTTCAGTTTCCATGTATTTGTGCAGTTTTGAGTGAGTTTCTTAATCCTGAGTTCTAATTTGATTGCACTGTGGTCTGAGAGACTGCTATGATTTCCGTTCTTTTGCATTTGCTTGGAAGTGTTTTACATCGAATTATGTGGTCAATTTTAGAATAAGTGCTATGTGATGCTGAGAATAATAAATATTGTGTTGTTTTGGGGTGGAGAGTTCTGTAGATGTCTATTGGGTCTGCTTGGTCCACAGCTGAGTTCAAGTACTGAATGTCCTTGTTAATTTTCTGTCTGCTTGATCTAATATTGACAGTGGGGTGTTAAAGTCTCCCACTATTATTTCGTGGGGGTCAAAGTCTCTTTGTAGGTCTCTAAGAACTTGTTTTATGAATCTGGGTGCTCCTGTATTGATTGCATATATATTTAGGATAGTTAGCTCTTCTCGTTTCATTGATGTCTTTACCATTACATAATCTCCTACATTGTCTTTTTTGATCTTTGTTGGTTTAAAGTCTGTTTTATCAAAGAGTAGGATTGCAACCCCTGCTTTTTTTTTTTTTTTTTTTTTTTTTTTTTTGCTTTTCATTTGCTTGGTAAATATTCCCCCTTCCCTTTATTTTGAGCCTTTGTGTGTCTTTGCACGTGATATGGGTCTCCTGAATACAGCACACTGATGGGTCTTGACTTTATCCAATTTGCCATTCTGTGTCTTTTAATTGAGGCATTTAGCCTGTTTACATTTAAGGTTGATATTGTTACGTGTGAATTTGATCCTGTCATCATGATGCTAGCTGGTTATTTTGCACATTGGTTGATGCAGTGAGAAACTGCTACTTTAACATCACGAACAAGAAAATATGATGTCTTCTTTCACCACAATGCAAAATAAAACCAAAAACCAATTACATGTATAATTTTATATATTTTCATGATTAAAACTGAAAAGAAGTTAATAAGTATTTAATGCAAGAAGTCGCAAAAGAAAAAAGGGATAGTAAGGCAAAGTAGGGGAAGATAATTATCAACAAGTTTGGAAACAGGAAGAAAAGAAGATTTATGTGAATAAAATAGTGCTTTTTGTCTTTGTAGTTATCTATTACTCCAGTATACAAAAATGGCTTGACAGAGTTTAATCAAATTAAAAAGTATGTATTACATGGCACTTACAAAATTAAATGTATAGGTGTCATATTAAGCATGTCATGAGTTAGGCATTCATTCCCCAGAACACTTGTAATAGAGGAAGGTACAAGAGGCCCACAAAATTGCAAAATGGGGAAGATATGCCATGAAAATTAATTTGCATTGGGAAGAGACAGCAGATAGTGGATCACATACAAGTCATGAAATAGAAATCATATTAACTCATGACATTTTACTTGACAATGAGTTGCTTCTCAAATAGGTGATGTAAGTTGTATGCTTTAGGTGACAAATAGTTAGAATTTATGCTTGTTAATGGTTTTCCTAAGCAGTTAAGTAATTCTCATACAACATAACCCCAATTTTAAGGAAAAACAATCAAATCTGCACATGCACAGAGCAATATATATATATGTTTATATAAATATATTGTTCTATATATGTAACAAGTATTCTGTACTGCTTTATTATGTGTATGTTTATATATAATTATATGGGATATCATCACTCCTTGTTCTTGGATTTAGTAATATATAAAATATATATATAATAATTTATATATATATATTATATATGTAAGCACATATATAAAAATTATAAATATAAATTAAATATATTAAAAATATAAAATAATTGTAAACATATATAAAATAATTATGTACAAACATATACATAATAAAGTATTTGTATCTAATATATAAAAACCTTTAACACGTCAATGAGAAGAAACAACACAATCAAAAATCATCAAAATTAAAAAGATCATGAATAACAAGATTTGGTGAGGATATAAAACATGAGGAAGTCTCACACACTGTTGGTGGGAACAGTCTGGTTGTTTCTTATGGAGTTATAGATACACTTAAAACACTGAGGAATCAACCTGCCTAGGTACACAAGATAAATGTAAAGATACAGCCGCACAAAAACTTGTACCTGAATGTTCATAACATATTTATTAGCCAAAAACTAGAGGCAAGTTGATCTTTCTTCAAATAATTAATAGATAAACAACAAGGATGAATTTCCAAAATATTATGCTAAGTGAAAAAGCCCAGACACGAATTCATTTATCTGAAATTGAAGCCAATAAGTGCTCTGCTGACTGAATGCATGTCAGGGTTTTCCAGAGGCTGGGAAGGGCTAAAAGGAATTGACTGCAGAGGGATACAAGGACACTTTTTTGTGGCGATAGAAATGCTCTAATCTGGATGATGGTGGTAGTTACATGACAGCACATTTGTCAAAACCCCTCAAATTTACACTTAAAATAGATAACCTTTCTTCTATATACATTATTCCACAATTAAACTGATTATTTTAAAGTCTGCTTAGATGGATAATCTCCATAACAATGGATATTTCCTAAATGCCAAATAGCTAAATGAATTATGAGTTATCTTTTAGTCACTGAAATTTTATCCGCCCAAACTGAGAATTCTTTTTGAAGACTTTTAATTGGAAAGGTTAAACAGACAAAATAATTCTCATACAACATAATCCCAATTTTAAGGAGACACAATCAAATCTGTACATGCACAGAGCAATATCTAGAAGAAAATATGAAAGCAGCATTAACAGTTATTTCTCAATGTGATAGTATTAGTGATGATTTTATTTTCTTCATTTGCTTTCCTATGTCTTTCTAACTTTACATAATATACTTGTATTACTATTTTAAACAGAAATAAATGAACAAATTTTTAAAAAAATTTTTAAGAAACTCTAGCTTACAGAATGAAAATAAAATGTCTTAGAATGGCATCCAATGCCCTCTCACCTCTAGCTCTGGCCTCAGTCTCCCCCCTACCCCCAGAGAAATTATACCCTTTCCCTGCCATCTGAATTCTGTTTAGGCTTCCAAGTCTTTGTATGTGCTATTTGCTCTTTGGGAAAATGCTTGTTCTCACACCTCATCCATCTCAAACTTTCTTGTTGTCCTTTAAGAATCAACTCAAGTACTCCCTCTGTTCTCATTTGGAACAGTTTTCTACCTCCAAATATTAGTATATGCTATCATGCTATGCCTATGATACAGGATCACAGATTTCCTTTTCGGTATTGGGTAGGATTGACTAGCAGGTAATAAATAACTCCTAAATTTCATGTGACTTGCCACAACAAAGCTTTTCTTCTTTCACGTTTCCATGTCCCACATGAATTTGCAGGAGGCTTTGTTGCACGTGGTCTCTCAGAACCTCAGGCTGTTGGAAGTTCCACCATCTTGTAGCTGCTCCCAGTGGCAAAGAGCAACCAAAGAACTACATGTAAGTGTTTCACTGCTTCATCCCAGAGAAGGCACAATATCAATATTGCCTACATTTCATGACCATATCATATCATATTAGCCTCCCTACTGGTAAGGAAGCTGGGAAATTTGAGGGAATATGAGCTTTACTGTCTCTACCACACTTCCACCACTTGATGAGTTCTCAAAAGATGAGGACTGTGCTATGCTCACTCAGCTTTGTATCTCCTGCACTGAATATAAGGCTTGGCTTTTAGCAGATGCTTGAGAATACGTTGGTGAATGAATGTATAAATGAAAGTATGTTGTGTGACTTAAAAATAAACAAAAAGATAAGTTCCTGAATGAGAGAAGTTGAAATTTAGTAAGAAATAGTAAACATTGGGAAAAAAGTGCATAACTAAGCATTGATCTATATTCCAACTTCAACAGATGGAGATCTACAGACTTAATGGTATGCCTCAAAGCGATTGAGTAGAATTTAGACCAAAAAAAAAAAAAAGGAAAAATTTGAGGAAGGAGAATGTAAATTGGTAAAGGGTAAAAGGTAACCATGACCATAAGAAGTCTGTGGGAATTTCAGGTAACTGACTGTGGTATACTGAATAACAGTCCCCAAAAGATGCCCATATCCTAATTCCACAACCTGTGAATTTTACCTCATATAGCAAAATAGACTTTATAGATGTGCTTAAGGATCATGAGATGGGTAGAGTATCCTGGGTTATCCAGATGATCCTAATAATGTAATCACAAGAATCCTTTAAAAGGGAACAGGAGATCAGAGTGAGTAGTAGATGTGATGACAAAAGCTTAAGATTGGAGTATGGTGAGGAAGGGGCCACTAGCTGAGGAATGCAGGCAGCCCCTAGAAGCTAGAAACGGCAAGGAAATGGGTTTCCCCTGAGCCCCCAGAAGAAACAGACACCTTGATGTTAGCCCAGTGAGACTGATTTTGAACTTCTGACTTTCAAAACTGTAAGAAAATACATGTGCATTGTTTTAAGCCATTAAGTTTGTGGTAATTTGTTATAGCAGCCACAGAAAATGCACACACTCATCAATCTGCCTAGAAAATACAAAGTTTGTCCAAAAAAATAGAAATAAAATCCTACAGGTAAGATTAAGAAAGACTGGTAAAGACAAAAAACATTGAACCAATTAGAACACAAAGAAAAAACTAACATTATGGCATGCAAGTTGGCACTAGGCACAGTACTTGGTACTTCTATCAACGTTTTCTCCATCTAGTCCTTACATCAGGCTGCATGGAGGTTCATGTCTCCATTTCACAAATGAGAATGTAGCGGTTCTGAGAGTCTAAATAAGTAACCTAATGTTCACATGACTAATACGTGGAGGATTCAAGATTTGAACTATGTCTCATTCACGTCAAGATGAGGTAGTAAACAAGAATACTATTCCTAACAGTGTGATATAAATATTTACTATATAAAATGATTTCCTACGCACCATTTTGACTAATCATTACAATAATCCTGCAAGAAAGGCAGGGCAGGTATTGTTCATTATATTTTGTGGATAAATAAACCGATGCATTGTTCAAAGTCACAGAGCTATATAGTGGCAGAGCTCAGTGCCACTGAGGTGAAGTGAGGAGGTGAAGGGAAGGGAATCAGTTTGCACTTGCCATAGGGATCACATGGGAGCTGGAAGATTCTTGTATTTTTGTTTGTTTTTATTTATTATACTTTAAGTTCTGGGACACATGTGCCATGGTGGTTTGCTGCACCTATCAACCCATCATCTAGGTTTTAAGCCGCTCATGCATTAGGTATTTGTCCTAATACTCTCCCTCCCTTTGCTCCCCAATCCCTACAGGCCCCAGTGTGTGATGTTCCCGTCCCTGCATCCAAGGGTTCTTATTGTTCAACTACCACTTATGAGTAAGAACATGTGGTGTTTGGTTTTCTGCTCCTGTGTTAGTTTGCTGAGAATGATGGTTTCCAGCTTCATCCATGTCCCTGCAAAAGACATGAACTCATTCTTTTTTATGGCTGCATAGTGTATTCCATGGTGTATATGTGCCACATTTTGTTTATCCAGTCTATCATTGATGAGCATTTGGGTTGGTTCCATGTCTTTGCTATTGTGAATAGTGCTGCAATAAAGATGTGTGTGTGCATATGTCTTTATAGTAGAATGAGTTATAATCCTTGTTTTTAAGATAACTAGTTAATGTATCTCTAAGTGTAAGGTGACGGCAATTCTTTAAAAGAAGAATTAATAGGACTTGGTGACAAATCATAGTACAAATTGATTATGGAGAAGAAAACAAAAAGATTTCTTGGCAGGTACATAAACTTGGTGTCTATTTTAAATACATGTAAAGTATTGATCCTCGTCTCACATGTAATAAGAGATGCCTCACAAATATCTGTTGAACTGAAATGTCCATTAAGAAATTGCAGTACCAAAACTTGGGAGAAAGAGACAGATAGCTTTGACCTATATTTTTAAGGATAATAACAATAAAAATGAAAGTTAATGTCATAAGAATCGATAAGCTTTCTGAGAGAGAGAGAGTAGCTACAGAGAAGACAGTCTGCCTAACAAGACAGCACAATTCTCCTGGGTTTAAAACTCCTGTGTGCCTGGGTGTGTTGGCTCACGCTTGTAATCCCAGCACTTTGGGAGGCCAAGGTGGGCAGATCACCTGAGTTCAGGAGTTCAAGACCAGCCTGGCCAACATGGTGAAACCCCGTCTCTACCCAAAATACAAAATTAGCCAGGCATGGTGGCAGATGCCTGTAATCCCAGCTACTTGGGAGGCTAAGGCAGGAGAATCGCTTGAACCCAGGAGGCAGAGGTCGCAGTGAGCCGAGAGTGCACCACTGCACTCCAGCCTGGGTGACAAGAGTGAGACTCCGTCTCAAAAAAAAACAGAAAACAAAAAACAAAAAACAGAAAAAAACAAAAATACATAAAACTCCTGTGTGTTCAAGAGACCCCTATTAAAATGCACAGCATCAAGTGAGCTAACAGAGTTTTAAATAGTACCAGCCAAAACTTCAGAGAGACTGCTTTTTACTGAAATAGGCCACCTAACAATGTCAAGGCAGAGAAAGAAGCTTCTGGGCAGTAAGTGTGTGAATGATGAAAGGAAGATGAATGGGAGGTACGAAGGTGGGAAAAACAGACTGAAGTAGCTTGTCACTTCTACCTAGGACCAGTCTTGCTTTTAAGTATAATGAATACCAGGTAATCTTATCAACATTTCTATGATAACTACTAGCCCAGTTTATTTTAGTCAACACTCAGCTCTGCTTAGAATGTCAACTATATTTTTAAGAAGCAACGAATTCTTTCACAATTCAAAATGTATAGATAGGTTAAAATGCTACTATTTTGGAATGTAGACATTGGCCTGGCCTTGAGAATAAGAGCATTTTCCATTTTTCGGATGTTTAGCCCATGTACCCTACTGTATGTTGGCATGTGTCACAACCCTGCGGCATGTGAGTGAGTGGTGACCACACTCATTTACAGGAGCCCAGGCTCTGACTGGATGATGGTCTGAGGTTGCATGACTGGTAGTCACAGACTTGGGACAGATCTGTCTGATTCCAAAGTCTCCGTCATATTGTCTTCAACAGTGTGGCTATTTTTATTTTTGAAATAAGTCGAAATCCAAGACAGAAAGAAATAAGAGACGGCAATACATTTCTAAACCTTCCAGCAGCTGCTATCCAGCCTAGCATATCATAGGTACCTGTTCTGTTTTGTTGAATTGAATAGGTAAACTTCTGGCTGATTTTGAGCCTGTCCTGACTCTTTTGTGGTAACAAGCTCCCCAAAATAGTTAAATGAAGCTTTAGCACAAATCCTCATCTGGAAAAAATGTACAAAGTTAATGATTCAAGAGTAATCATTATTGAAGTAATTTATAAGAAAATATTGCCTGATAGGTTGTCTAGCAAGAGAGAGGCTCAACACCTCCTTGGTGGACTACATGCCAGGCACGGTGGCTCACTCCTGTAATCCCAGCACCTTGGGAAGCTGAGGCAGGTGGATGCCCTGAGGTCGGGAGTTTGAGACCAGCCTGACCAACACGGAGAAACTCTGTCTCTGCTAAAAATACAAAATTAGCTAGGCATAGTGGCGCATGCCTGTAATCCCACCTACTCGGGAGGCTGAGGCAGGAGAATTGCTTGAACTCGGGAGGTGGAGGTTGCGGTGAGCCGAGATTGTACCATTGCACTCCAGCCTGGGCAACAAGAGTGAACTTCCATCTCAAAAAAAAAAGTATATGGTTATTCTTATTTAGAATTTGTACAGTCCAAAAATACATATGTATTTGGTAAGAACAAAGTATTTGCTCAATGCTCTACACAGTTCCAGCCTAAACTAGGAAAACAAAATATATTAGGACCAAGACACAATACCCAAGGGGGTGGTCAAATGTCAGAGGTGTAGGCCTAATTATTATTTATTTATTTTTCTGGCTCTGCTGTGGGAACCTTGGTCTTGACTCCTCTGAGTCCCAGAATCACAATCTTCAGGAAGAGATTCCAGCCACACCTCTTGTCCTAATCCCTAATCTTAGCTCAGGAAACCAATAAGCTTCAAATGTATATACCAGGATGTTTTCCTAACCCTTGGTAAGGACTCAACCATGAGAGTGTTGCTCACAAGGAGGGCCACATCCCTCCTATGTTCTTTTTCTGGTTTAATACATCTGCCAACATGCAATATATTCCCAGGATGAGCTTATTCTTGAGAACTAAATATGTTCTTCATTTTAATATAAAGTTAGAATTCTGTATTCATGAATCAAAGAAAGAGACGTGAAGTGATCAGCCATGCTCAGATGACCGAGGGAGCTGGGAAGGGTATTATAAACAAAACAAAAGGGAAGAAAACTATTTTAAGGAATCACAACAGTAGAAAAAGTGCCTTGCTTTTTTCTCAGAAGGTAACATTTCTCAAGCAGGAAAAAAAAAAAAATTAATCCCTATGCCTCCCAAAAAGAACATTTAAAATCTTCCTAGCAATGAAAGAAGTCACTATGTCTCCCATTAGTTTATAAACCATAAAATAGACTTTATGTCTGAAGCCTTAAAAACAGAATAAAAGCTATACTTCAATATTAATCATGCATTTGTTAAAAGGGGCAGCACTTTTAAAATAATGAACCACTGGCATTTAAGTGTTGCTACAATGTTCTAAAAATGTACTCTGAATATTTTAGAGGAAGAGATGATTGGTACGGCTACACCTTCTAATGTAAAACATATGTGCTTTAAAAATAAACTTGGATTTTAAATGTTCAAAAATTTATTTCTACCTTGTCTAGATTTAGCTTTATGAGTAATTTCATGTTTGCAATATTAAGTCTTCTTTTTGAAACCAGTTTGTCAACTGCTTTCAAGTTTTTAAAAATGCAACTAAAATTTTAAGCTTAAAACCTCAAATCTGTAAAATTTAGTGATTTTTTTTTACAGCTCAAAAGATGTGGCCTAATATGATATTCACCCTTTAAATTCCTAACTTTAGAAAAACATTCTGTAATGTAGTCCTATGTACCACCACACACACAATCATATACACATGCATATATATCTCCAACTTCTATTTTATTATATATGTGTATATGTGTATACATATATAAACACATATATAAATGTATTTTTTCTGACAAATCTCTTTAATAATGCCTTAGAAATAAAATCAAATAATAGATTTATTGAGCAGTGATACAAATAGTTCCAATCAAAATAAATTACCCCAAATAATTTTTTCCCATTTGCATTACTGATATGTAAATTTGATATCTACCTTTACATGAATAAGAAATATAATTTTGGCCAGGTAATTATCAACCTGGTATTAAATCAAAATTACATGCATGGAAGAGGGAGAGATATTACAAATCATGTTCAAAACCAACTATAGCATAATAAACCTTTCTATATATTGGCAAATAGCTTATATTTTGACTAAGATTTCACTTAACAGATCTTTTGAAATATCACTTTTCATTATGTTTTATTGTTCTCTCTCTGCGCATGTATGTGTGTGTGTATATATATACACTATTATATATAGTATATAATAGTATATATATGTGTGTACATGTATACATACATACATACACACACACACACATATATACTCTTTTAACTAAGATCTCAGTGAATGAAGAAGTCAACAGCTAATTGTTAGTTAATTGTTTAGGGAAAGAGATGTAGAGAAGTAAACATAAACTTCTATTTTTTCAGTTATTAGGAGTCATGTCTGAAACAGACACAGAAATAAATATTTGATTTAAACATATTGATGTTATAGTCCCAAAATAAATAAAAAGGTTCAAGAGGCTCAGTTCATCATTTAAAGTGTGTGATAATTTTTAGTAGAGACCCAAATGCTGTTGTGTATTTGATAAAGAAAGAGAAACATATGTTAATATAATAACAGCTTTTCATTTTTTCCTATGGTGACAGAAAAATCTAAAGTGACTTTTCCCTGTCACTTTGGGTAACAAACTAATCCTGGAATGTTGGAGGGAGAATTTAGCACAACATGTTAAGGAAATGCAGATGGAACTGATGTTTTATTAGATGTGCTAAAAATATCTTTATGCTAGGAACTCCTTTCTTATCAAACACCACGGGGGCCCAGTTTCTCATCCTATGAACACCAGTGTGCTTTGTGGGAAACAGCCTGTTCTCTTTATATTTAAAACTTGTATTGTGCTTTATCTGGAAACCTGAACAAAAAGTGCTGCTAAATTAAGAGATACATGGCATCTTCTCTCGTTGACATAGAGACCATGGCTGTGATAAACATGGGCTAATATGCTTTGAAGAAAAACAAATAATCACAAGGGAAAACTTTATACTCTCCTGGAGGAAAAAGGAAATAATTTCAAAACTTAAATATTTTGTAGGATAAACAATCACAAATCTTACCAAGGTGATCTAGTAAGAATACTTTTTTTTTCCCTTGCACAAAGAAGATTATAATCCTTATTTAACTTGAAAGGAAACCTTAGTTTTATCTTATAAAATAAGATAGAAATCTCTAGGGCGGGACACTGGCTGCCTCATCAGTTATTATAATTTTATAAGAAATGACCTTCAAACTGTAGAGCATGAAATTAAGCAAAAACATTCTGTGTATAAGAAGAGCATTCCTAGACCTTGCCCTCAATGCAGATCTGTTATCATTCTAGATTTATCAGTGATGAAATTGGACACACTCGATTTTCCTCCCACTGGTAATATTTGCAGTCAGCATGAATAGACTTTCTCAGTACAGTTTTCAACTCCTGGCACAACAGTATCCTTCTTCCAAACTATAGCATAAATCACAGAAAAGTATCTCCTCATTTGTTGGGGATGAGTTTTAATTCAGAAACAATTTATAGTAATATTCTAAGAGACTGACTGAATTTGCTTTCCCAACTGAAAAAGGAATCAACTATTTGTTATTATTTAATGAAGCTTTGAAGCATGAGGAAGTCAATTATTCTCCAGTGCAGGTCTGTATTTCTTTTGAAATATTAGAAATTGAAGAATAGTAACAATAACTTAATCTTACCAAACACCATTATTCTATGCTCTTTTCTATGTACTTCCCATTATTAACTCCTCAAAGTGTCATAATAACAAGATAAAGTAGGTACCATGAGTATCACCATTTAACAGATAAGGAAAATGAAGCAACCTGACCAATATTACATTAAGAACTCTGTGGAAAAGTCAGATTTTGAAACCAAACGGTTAGGCTCAAACATCTATTCTCACAACCACTGTGCTAGTAACCTATGGCCTTTTAAAAGGCAATTGCTCATTTTCCTACCTTGTTGATGAGATCATATTTTTGCTGTAAAGCAATGGTTGTTCATTTTATATTTCAAAATGTTTCAGTGCAGTGCAGAGCCTGTGTTCCTCTTCTTTTATTTTATGACTCTGTTTTCTTTTTATTGGGTGTAATTTTTAAAATCATAAATGTTTTTTACACTCCAAAAAAATTATGGAGTGAACTAGTGGGATCACACATAAATATTTGGATGATTTTCAGTTTTTATATGGCAGTTATCTTACTTTTATAATAGGATTTTGCAGGTTGTAAGCTCAGAATTTCATGCTGAAAAATAAGAAAAATCCAAGCTCTTGTCATTTCTAGTCACCATAATTTGCTTCTTTCTCTTTGTAACAGTCACTTCTGTACTGATATGAGTTTTGGATAATTTTTTTATTTATTTCAAGTGATGTACAAAGGGGACTCCTGCATTTTCCCTGTTCCCTGAAGAGATTAAGAACTTCTGAGTGGAGACAAACGGGAAAAAATATTGTTTGTGGAACCTTGCCTAGGCTTGATGAGAAGGAGGAAAGAGCTCTTACAGCTAAAACTAATCAGTAACTGTGGTTTCTCCAAACATGGAAGAATTTTCCATCAACAGTCACAATGGGGAGTGTCTAGTTGGACCATCATGGAAGATGGATATGAGTAAAACCGGATTACTTATTTATTATTTAAATGTAGAGACTTGACTTTACTAGCATTTTGGGTGCTATAGGTATACATAATTCAGTGATCTAAATTAAAGTATAATCCAATAAAAGTAATACCTATTATTGTCGTTCCCTTCTACTGAAAATTCAAAAGAGAAAAAGAAAAGGAGAGGGGAATATGTTTGTGCTCTAATGTTATGAATGTAAGAAACTGTTACAAATATTTCCAATACATAGACCATTATTTAGTTTTTCTGATGTTTTTACCGCTTAAATTCAGCAGATAATTGCCTTTGCAAGTATATAGATAGACAATGACATTTCAGGCATAATAGGCATGACTAGTAGTGGCTTTTGTTTTGTTTTGTTTTTCTCTGAAAATAATCTTCTATAGTTACTTTATGTTGCTACCGTGAAACAAATGATCCTCCATTTACCCCACTGGATAAATTTGAAAAGATCCCATTCCACCATCCTCTTTCATCCCTACCTGTCACAAACTGTAGATGGCAGTTTTGTTATCATGCCACCTGAATTAACCTATTAGAGAGAATAGAGACCCTTAAATGTACATGTTTTATCAGAGTTGTGTGCACCCATTGTTGTGATGTTCTGCTCATGTTCTTCTGAGTTTCCTTAGGGATCTGGGGAGTTTGGATGGTGTAGCTGCAATGACAGAAGAGGACACTGTCCATTGTGGCTTTGAACAGACATGATCCATTCCCGGTGATAGAGCCTTATCATTCAGTCTGGGGAGTGGACTGGAATCCAGCTGGCACTCATCGTCCCCCTGTCCTGCCTTGGCAGGGGTTGCAGTACACTAGTGATGACACAGCAGCCACATTGAGGGGAGTAGTTCTAATTCTACTCTCATGGACACCCATCTGTGGTGTATCATTGGTGTCTGGTGGCTTTTGGAAATTCCAATATATAGCACAGTCATTTCTGTTTCTAAGAGGAGAGGACTTTTCAACTTAGCAAGAGTATAATGAAAAAGTGGGAGTTAGCAACCATTAAAGTTTTGGTAGCTTCTATTGGGCACCTAGAAACAAAGCCTAAAGATGAGAAAAGATCAATAAGCCCTGTGGTAGAATCACATGAAAACCTTACTTTGGGATATTTTTGTGCATTTTAATGATTTCTGACTTTTAAATTTACTTTTCCAAAGCTGCCATTCTTTCTCAGGCTCCAAACTAACACTGAGAAGCAAGATTTAGGGGCACTGACCATGCATCTGATAGGTCATTACTTCAGGAAATATGTACTAAGCCCTTTTATGTGACAGTCACTGGAGTAAGGAAAATGGGCAAACAGCACTTGCTTCAAGGAGAGAAGAGCAACATGTCAGAAAGCCAAACTGAATTAAGGAGAGAAAATTAAATTTCTCATTTAACAGCTGCAACAATAACATACAAATAAATTTACTGATCAATAAGGGATGTACTTTCACGTAAGTTTTCAAACTCAGCAAGCATTAGAACACTAACCAATACTGAAATAAAGCCAAAGGCTAACTGCAGAACCACCAATTTTATTTTCTAATCAGATAATATTTCAGGGTTGTAGCCTTCTCGAAAACCTTTAAACATTAGCCTAATCCTTACATACATGCTTTGCCTGGGAGTTAATACTAGGCATGAATAAAATTTTTTTTATAGAAAAAAAGACAGGTAACAAACATATATATTTACGGTATATAATCTATATACACATATATTCTGAATATGTATATGATGTGTATGTGCATACATACACTTTCCTTAGAATTTCTTAGTAATTATGAATATGGTAAGTGTTACTGTTAGTGTCAAAGAGATATCTAATAGGCTGATTCCAAATGAGTGTAACTACATTAAAATTTCTGGTGCTCTGGGAGATACTATCTTTTAATCAAGCATTCTTTATGAATATGTAGATAGTTTCTGATGTTCAATAAAATAAAATTACCTTTAAGAGCTTTTAAAATATAAAAACATGTTTTACAATACTTAGACTTACACACTCGAGGTTAAAATGCTGCACACTTTCAGAAAGTACCACAATCCCAATTTCCAAAGTTGGTCTGTGTCTGGGAGAACGCCACTCCTTTTCACACCGTGTGCAGGGGGAGGAAGGCAAGGAGCAGGACACTGGTCAAAGTACAAGCCACGTACACTCATTTCCTTTTGGCCCAGCCTTGGGTACCTCTTTGGGATGTGCAGATCCAGGTGAGGCACCACTCCATCCCAGGTCTGATGGATGTCCAGCCCCCACGGCCACCACCTCCTGCCCACCTGCCCTGGGAATGCCCCAAAAGGGCTGTGAAAGCCTTCTAAAAATGGGTTGAGCAGGTGTCCTGAAGCAGTAGGAGGCAGGAAATTCCTTGCCACCACACTGGGATTTATGCGAATCAGATCCAAACCTCCCTGGATGAATACCCGAGGCTGAGGGTTTGTGTCCTGGAGCATCCCTGAGAGACTTGAACTCTAGCAGTAACCCGCACAGTGTATCAGTGTGCCAGCTGTCATTGTGTGGTCTCTCAGTGGCTTTTAGCACAATTTTCTCACAATAGCATAGAGACTGAAACTCATGACACTGGACAACAATTAAAGCTCACCCTGAAGAACTAAGGTGGCACAGGGGCCAGTGCCAGTGGCTGCACAGAGCGACATCTCTGTGTTCCTCTCTCAGCTCATCTTCCCAAGGAAGAGAGATCCTGGTATCTCTCCACAAAGAACAGTTTCCATTCCTATCTGATGTGGTAACATTTGTTCCACATTTAGCATTTCAAATCTAAGTTGCTCAGTCCCATATAAGATATCCTTGATTGACAGGAAAACTCAGATATACTGTTAGCTGAAGCTCAGCCAGGAGCCACAGATTTTGAGGCCAGACTGCCAGAACTCAACCCCAGGACTCTCACGCACCGTCCCCAGAGGAACTCTGGAAGGACTTGGAGAACACAAATGACTTCTGCAGATGTACCACAACAATGCCTCTCACTTTATGTGTTAGCTCTTATCTCAGAGTCAAATTGATAACAATGGTAATAAAGGAAGCAAACACTTATCTGGTATTTACTAGGTGCCAGGCCATTGTAAAAGCTTATTTACTTTGGTTTATTGAATCCTCATGTACAAGATGACGAGGTACATTTTCTACTGTACCCACTTTACAAGTAAGAAAACTGAGGCCCATTTCTCAAAATGTTTTGGGGAAAACAGTGCTCAGAGAATATGCATTCCTCTAAGCAACTAAAGCAGATGCAGCCTCTTTTTAGAAGTTTTCTGAAGAGCCTTATTCACTGGGCAAGACATGTCATATCCTCTTGTGTAACACCCCAAATTTTAAGAGCTTTTCCCAAAGTCTATTTTTTCAGGTCACAATGTTCTTTATTGTCCCTAGAGCTTATATGATAGCAGCAGCAGTGAAAGGATTGTACTCTGGTTCATTCCCAAAATCCCAAACGAAAAGCACAACTTTTTTGTTCTGACATCATAAAGTGCCCCAGAAGGGCACTTTATGTGTCATAAATTGCCTCTGAACTGCCCCAGGCTCTCATTTTCTTTATACCCCAACCCACGCCAGTCAAATTTAAACTGTTGTCTCAGCCTTATAATTTTATTTAACATTCTATTATAGTATTTTAATATTGCAACAGAGTGATTTTATTTTATAAATAGTTATTAATAATCTATGCTGAGCCAGACAATTAGACAACACAATGAACGTGAATCAGACAGGTAAACATTCACATACTCACAAAGTTTTTTCATCTAGTCGGGGACTCAGACATTTAACAGATAATACAGCACACAAATGTGCTAGGAAAGGAGTAGTAGCAACCACGGGGAAAAGACATCTTTACAAAGATGATTTCTACATTGAAATAATACAGATGGCGAGAATATTGTCAGGTGAGGAGGCAAAGATGTGGAGGCTGGAGGTGAGAGCTGGGTGGAAGGAGGAAGCAATTAGGCAAGCAGAACATCATGTTCAGGGTCAGGAAAGTGGAGCATAAAGCCCAGGTGAGGAAAGCAGCACAGTCTGGCCGAAGATAGAATTTATTCAAGAAATGAGATTGGAAAGGAAAGCGGGAGTGTATAACAAGGATGGTAAACCACTTTAGGGAGTTGGCACTTTATCCTTGGGGCAATGTGGAATCATTCAATGATTTTAGGCAGAGAGTGATGGGATTTGAGTTATATTTTAGAAAGATCACTGTCTGAAATAATGCAATCAATTCAAAGAGAATATTCTAAAGTCAGAGACCAGTTTGAAAGGCTGCTAGAGTTGTGCAGGCCATTTTTGCGATGACTTAAACAAGGATTGTGGGAGTATGAATAGAGAGAGAAGTGGTTGCTTCCCAGAGCTATTTAGGACATAGCCCCTTTGGGAAATTGTGATCAACGGTATATTGGGCAAAGGGGTCCGTTGCTGAATGCTGTTAACTAAACTAGGGGCACAGGAGGAGAGCAAGTTGGGAAGAAGATAAAAATCAATGAGTTCATATTAGGTATGTCAATTTTTAGCTGGAGTATCCAATTGCAGATGTCCAGTTAAAAGAAAATAGATATACATACCTAGAGTTCAAGGAATGATCTGAGATGGATTTATAATTTAGGAGTCAATAGCAGAAATAAAATGTAACCCATAGGAGAATATATGATTGTTTAAAGAAAATATAGAGAGTATTAAAACTAAGAAGACCCAATAAAGACCCTCTCCCACTGATTATCTCCTATATATTCATTCATTTATCTCATATTTATTGAGTGCAACTATTAGGTGAGTTGCTATGGAAGGAAAGCAATATATTCCATACGAGAAACTGAAAACCAGAGAGGCTAAATAGCTTTAAAATGTGTAAAAACTGAGACTCTTTCCTAGTTGAAAGATATTTCTACTACATCCATTTACTTCTAATTTAAATTAGACATGCTTTTCAGAACTAGTAGAAGTTCAAAATCCTCACTTCTCAATTCCTTGCACTTACACTGCTGTATTTTCATCATTCTTACGTTTGCTTTAATATCGTGAATTTGCCACTGTCAATAGGCAGCATAACTCTCCTTAGATAATATATGTTATGGACACATATCCTAAATCAAACTATCCTTTATTCCTAACAGTCTACTTTGTTTACAAAAATTCAGTGGTATCCTTTATACAAATAAACAGAGAAGTTTGTTTATAGTTCTTCTAGAAAACAAAAGGATCCATACTTCCTAAAGCAGCCTTGTAAATAAATAATGGAGCTGGTTTCGTCTCAGTTCCCATCCCACTGCTTCCAGATAAATTCTTCCTCCTGGTGACCTAAACAGGCCCTTTCTTCTGTGGCCCCAGCCTGGAGAAGATCACTTGTTGCATTTATGTTTATGGCTCCTACTCCTCAAAAACCCATTAAATCAAGACAACACAGATCACACTGTATTCCAAGGCTCCTACTTTCTTGCTTGAGTTTAATTTAGCACCAATTTGGTGTGATATGATTCTGTAAGAAGTTTTTATAGTTTCTCTTTATGTGCTACAAGTTTAAACAGAATATTAACAAATTATTTTCTTTCACACTAACCTTCATTTTGCTCAATTATTATTGTCCCTTGTGAAGTGATTGTGCTATTTCTGTTGCTACTCCTTAATATGACTTCTGTTATTATTCTGATTATTATTCAGCATCATTCTGGGTTTCCTAATTAGTCATACCTCTTCAATTTGTCATCCTGTATTGTTATTGTTTGTTTAACCATGAACTGTTACCTCCTTTAGAATAAAGACCACCTTATTTTGTGCGCCTAGCATCTAGCACTGTGCCCAGCCAGCATACAAGAGGCATGCAATAAATGATTATTTTGTGCCTTATTTTGTGTGCCTAGCATCTAGCACTGTGCCAAGCATACAAGAAGAATGCAATAAATGATTATTCAATAAAGAAATGCGCAAAGGAATGGGTGAAGATACTGCTTGATCATTATGATTTGGCTAGATTATCTTTGGATCAATATTATTCAAAATTTAAAAACTACTCATACTTAGAGGTATGGATGGCAATAAATTAAATCACTTGGCTAAATTACAATAACTTTAAAAATCATAAAATATGTAGGAATAAATCTAGTGAAAGATGTATGAGACAACTACACAGAAAACTACAAAATGTACTGACAGAAATTGAGAAAGATTTAAATAATGAGATATACCACGTTCATGAATTGGAAGGTTCAATATTTTAAAAATATCAGTTCTTCCTAAACTCACTTATAAATTTGATGTAATCCTCCCAACCAAAATTCCAGAAGGTGTTTCTGTGGAAATTAATAAGCTAATTTTAAAACGTGTTTGAAAATGCAAAAGGCCAAGAATAGCCCTGGGCAAAGATTACTGTTAATATAAGAAGTCAAGCCAGTCACATATAAAGCTATTATATTTAAGAAAGTTTGCTATAGACTCAAGGATAAAAATATAGACCAGTGAAAAAGAAGAGCACATTCAGAAACTGACCGATTATTAGAACTGTCACCTGATTTATGACAAAGGTGACACTGCAGTGCAGCAAGGAAGGATGGGTTTTTTACATAAATGATTTGGGGTCAGCTGAATTGTACGTGGAAAAAGTGAATCATGACCCCTTCCCAAGCCTCACACAATACACAAAAATCAGTTGTAGATGTACGGGAGATCTAAATGTAAAAGTAAAATAATAAAGCTGTTGTTAAAAAATAAAAAATCTTCGTAACTTAAAGCCAAGCAAAGATTACTTAAATAAGGTTAAAAATGTACTAGCCATAAAAGAAAAAGTTATAAATTAAACATCCCTGTTAAAATCACTTATATTAATCAGAACATGACTAAGGACTGAAAAGGAAATACATCAACTAGCAGAAGATATTGGCTAGGTATCTATTCAACAAAGAATATTTTATTTCCAGGATTATGAGAACTTCCACAAATCAATCAGAAAATGGCAGACAATTAAATTTTTTAAGTAGCCAAAAGTTTTGAACAGACATTTTACAAATGAGGATATCCAAGTGACTAATAAATATATGAAAGATATTCAGTTTCAGTAATCATCAAGGAAATGCTAATTAAATCATAGTGATATGCCATGTACATACACACCAGAATGGATAAAATGAGAAAGGCAATGCCATATTTACCAATATTATGAAGTAACTGGAACCCTAGACAATGACAGTTTTCCAGATTGGTTGAACTGATTTGCATTTCCAACAACAATGCAAACCAGTTCAACCAATCTGGAAAACTTTCAGTGTCTATTAAACCTGAATGTACTCAAATGCAATGACCTAGCATTTATTACTTAAGAATATAACCCACATAAATGCCATTATAGACTGAATTGTGTCCTACCAAAATTCATATGTTGAAATCCTAACCACTAATATGACTGTATTTATTTGGTGGCAGGGGCCTCAAGAAGGTCAGCAGGATTAAATGAAGCAAAAAGGATGGAGCCCTAATTCAATAGGAATGATGTGATTATAAGAAGAGAAAGAGACACCAAAGCACAGAGGCAAGATGGTGTGAGGACACAATGGGACGGTGGCATCTGCAACTAAGGAGAGAAGCTTCTGGATAAACCAAATTTGCTGACCTCTTAACCTTGGACATCCAGTCTCTAGAACAGTGAAAAAATTAATTTCTGTGGTTTAAACTACATAGTCTTTGCAACTTTGTTATGGCAGCCCTGGCAGACTATCAGAAATGCATTAAGATGTTCACAAAAAGAAATGTACAAAATGTTCTTAGCAACATTCTTGTATTTGGTTATTCTGAGAATAACCAAAGCCTAAAAACAGTCCAGATGTCCATCAAGTGTAATTTGTATAAATTATGTTTATTTATTCCAAACAATGTAATTTGGCAATGAAAACTAACAGATTACAGCTAGACACAGCAACAGGAATAAATCACAAACATAATGTTGAGCCAAAGAACTAAGTACAGATGAGTACGTCTTGAATGATTCTATTCATATAAAGTTATGATGAATCAGTCAAAATGAATCTGCTGTGTTAGAAATCAGGAATCAGGAGACTGGTTACCCTTGGGGGTCAGTAACAAAAAGGGAGTGAAAAGGGGCTTTCTGAGATGTTGCTAATATCCTGATCCTCAATTTCAGTGAATGCTGGTTACATGCATATGTGTCTTTTGTGAAAAGCCACAGCACCATCACTTATGCAGCTTTTTGTGTGTATATTATACTTCAATAACAACAAGCAAGTGATAGATCTGGGACTCAAACCCAGGCTTTGAGGCTCCAAATCTCTTGTCCTCTCATTATATTGTTTAAATGGTTTTATATTCCAATTATATCAGATAGTTTTAGATATCTGTATCTAATTCTTTCACATAATCGATACCAACAACTCTTGTCTTAAAGATCTAGAACTTTTGCCATGACTAAATAGCTCCCAGTAATAAGGTTCTCTTTACTGAGCTACCCCTTCCTTTTCTTTTCAGAACATTTTTTGTTCTCTTTAATTCAGAGAGCTGGTGGCTTCCATATTTATTGTTTTCTCCCATGAAGCTTAGAAGCTGGCAGGGCTTTTCTGCTCACAAAATGCCCTGCATGCTTACACTGAGTGGAAGTTTCCCATGCTGAGTCATGCTGGGAATATGGAAAAGCCCCTGGCTTTAAAAGTTCCCAGAAACTATTTAATCTTCAGTTCATCTAACGCACCCAGATTCTAATTATGGCAAGACGCAGTACATGGATTTTCACTTCTTACTTTTAACTCATAATTTTTCATTTAAATCTCCCAAGTATTTACTCTTTCACCTAATTTTTTTTTAATCTAACCCATTTTTTTCCGCATGATGAAATCAACTGAGACATGTTTCTGAAGTGTGGCACAAGCCAGAGGAAGGGCCCTCATGTCCACGGATTTTCTATTTATTAATTTAAAAATAATTAAACCTAAAAAGTGTTCATGTCAAAGCCTTTAATATATTTTCATTCCTTATCAACAGTTCTAATTGGCATTTACATCCATTTCTAGGTCTACATTATCTTATGACAAAATAACTTTATTTTACTATAAAATAAATATAATTAAAGAAAGAAACATAACCAAAATTCTTGGAGAGTAAAAAATATATACATAGGTCATTTTTTCCCCTTCTCTGCTATTATAACACCTCCCGTTATCAGTTCTCTAAAAGAACAATTCCAAACCTCAGAGTGTGCTGAGTCAGTTTATCAGCTTCTCTGCCACTTGCTTACTAGTATTTTTTGGACAACAATCATACCCACCTCTCTGCCACACTCGCAGGAAAGATATTTATTTCCACATATCCCCTCCTGGCTTCTGCACATCTAGATTCCTGTTCCCCTCTCCAAAAGCTGTTGCTAGCAGTCACATTTTTTTCTGCTGATCAAAGAAGAAAAGCAAAATCCATCTCTCCTTCTCTCCCTCCCTCCTTTTCTCTCTCCCTCCCTCCTTAAATCCCTTTTTCCCACTTAACTTTTGGAAAAACAATTGCGCAAGAAATTAGAAAACCCCAAAGATAGTATTTTCAAATTTCAACAAAATTATAAAAGATACACCTTTTTATTTGTGCCTCAGGATGCACAGAAAATAATGGATTTTCATATGGAAAAAAATAAATTTCAATGTTTCAAGAAAAAAAATGTAGCTGGACCAATCCTTATCAAGCCTTGAATGTGATCCCTTTACTCTTGACAATCAAGGACTCTAATCTACAGGTCTTTTACTTCTAACTCATTCTAAAATACATTTCAACTCACAGTTCCAAAATTCAGCCTCTTGAACCACTTTTCCTGTACTTAAACCTCATTACCTATCTATTTTTCATGACTTTCTTTGCTATAAAGATCATGGATTAAATTACCATATTTCTTCCCCTTATAATTTATATCAGCAGGTATTAATTTTCTTAATGAATCATCAACTATTTATCAAGAGCCTATCATGTACCAGGCATTGTTTTAGGTGCTGGGCTACAGATATTAACAAGACAACTAATAAGAAGTTGCACTAATAAATACACAACACAATACCAAAAAGTAATGTAACTATCAACAATGACCTATATGAAAAGGAAATTAAGACAATCCCATTTGCAATATCATCAAACATAGTAAAATACTTTGGAATACATCTAACCATGGAGGTGAAAGATTTGTACACTGAAAACTATAAAACATTGATTAAAGAAGTTAAAGTAGGCACAAATAAATAGAAAGACATCCTGTGTTCATAGATTGGATGAATCAATATTGTTAAAACATCCATATGACTCAAAATAATCTATAGATTCAATGAAACCCCTGTCAAAATCTCAAAGATGTTTATTACAGAAGTAGAAAAAAAAAGCTCTAAAATTCATATGGAACTCCGAAAGACCCCAAATATCCAAAGAAATCTTGAGCAAAAAGAACAAAGCTGGAGGCATTGCACTTCCTGATTTCAATATGTATTACAAAGCTACTGTAACCAAAACAGTATGGCACGGGCATAAAAGCATAGAACAGTGAAACAAAATAGAGACCCCAGAAATAAGCCCACATATGTATGGTCAACTGATTTTCTACAGAGTGCCAAGAATATACAAGGGGGAAAGGGTAGTCTTTCAATAAATAGGGTTGGCAAAACTGGATATCCATCTGCAGAAGAATGAAATGGGATGCTTATCTTTTACCAAACACAAAAATTAACCAAAATTGATTAAAGATTTGATGTAAAATTTGGCACCATAAAACACCTAGAAGAAAATGTAAGGAAAAAACTTCTCAACATGGGTTTTGACAAAAATTGTTTCTTTGATAGGACACCAAAAGAACAGGCAACAATAGCAAAAATAGTAGTGAGACTATAACAAATTTTTTAAAACTTCTGCACAGCAAAGAAAATAATCAACAGAGTGAAAAGGCAAACTATGGAATGGGAAAAGATATTTGCAAACCATATATCTGATGAAGGGTTAATATCCAAACTATATAAAGGATTTCTGCAACTCGAGAGCAAAAAATAAGTAATTTGGTTAGAACATTGGAAAAGGAATCAAGTAGACATGTCCCCCAAAAGGACATACAAATGCCAACAGATAATATAAAAACATGCTCAATATCATTAATCACCAGGGAAATGCAAATTGAAACCACAAACAGGTATCAACTCACATTGGTTAGAATGGCTATTGTCCAGAAAACAAAAGATAACAAGTGTTGGTGAGGTTGTGGAGAAATTAGAATCCTCATATACTGTTAATAGGATGTAAAATTGTACTGCTGCTATGGAAAACAATATGGCAGTTTCTCAAAAAACTAAAAATAGAATTACCATATGATACAGCAGTCCAACTTCTGGAGATAAAGATAGATAGATAGATAGATAGATAGATAGATAGATAGATAGATAGAGATATGTGTGTGTGTGTATGTATCAACTGAAATCAGGATCTTGAAGACATATCTGCACTGTCATATTCACTGCAGCATTATTCACAATAATCAAGATATGGAGAGAACCCAAATGTCCATCACAGATGAATGGGTAAAGAAAAGATGGCACATATATATATATGTGTGTATTATATATATACATATATATATATAATATATACACACACACACACACACACACACACACATATATATATATATATATATATATATATATATAATAGAATATCATTTAGCCCTTAAAAAGAAGGAGATCCCTTTGGGAGTCTAAGGCAGGCAGATGACCTAAGGTCAGGAGTTCGAGACCAGCCTGACCAACATGGTGAAACTCCATCTCCACTAAAAATACAAAAATTAGCCAGGCGTGGTGGTGGGTGCCTGTAATCCCAGCTATTTGGGAGGCTGAGGCAGGAGAATCACTTGAACCTGGGAGCCGGAGGTTGCAGTGAGCTGAGATCATGCCATTGCACTCCAGCCTGGGTGACAAGAGTGAAACTCCATCTCAAAAAATAAAATTAAATTTAAAAATAAAATAAAATGAAGGAGATCTTACCATTTATGATAACATGGGTGGATCTGTAATACATTATGGTAAGTGGGGTAAGTCACAGAAGGACAAATACTGCATATTCCTCTTATATATAAGAGACACCTAAAATAATCAAAGGTACTGAAGTAGACAATAGAATGATAGTTACCAAGGGATTGGTGGGAGGGGGAAATAGGAAGTTGTTGTTCAATGTGTATAAATTTACAGTTATACAACATGAGTGAGTTCCAGAAATCTGCTGAACAACCCAGTGACTATAGTTAACAATAAGATTTTGTGAACTTAAAAACTTAAAGAGAGCAGATCTCATGTGAAGCGTTGTTACCATAAAAACAAAACAAAGGGACGCAAGGAAAATTTGGAGGTAATGGATATGTTTATTACCTGGCTTGTAGTAATGATAACGTGAGTGTATACATTTGTCCAAACCCACCAAACTGTGAACATTAATTACATGCAGCTTTTTGGATACTAGCTGTACCTCAATAAAGCTGAGGGGGAAAGTGATATTACTGTAAACAAATAATTTGGCCTCATGACGGGTGGAGAAACTATTTTAGAGAGTGCACTAGGGAAGACTTCTCCAAGGAGAAGACTTGAGAAGGAAGTGAGGACCCTAATAAACTGAGAGATCAATATAGGCAGACAACTAGGATAGATCATTTCAGTCTGGGAGAGGTGGGAATGGGGGAAGAAGTTCAGCAAGAGGAAGTCCCTGAGAAAAGGTTCAGCATGGAATGTTTCAGGATCTGCAAAGAGACTGGTATAGTTGGACATGAGTGGGGGCAGGGTAAGAAAGGAAGTTGGAGAGCTTACCAGAATGGATCATTTAGGGCCTTGTAGGCAATGGCAATGAGTTAGAAATGTATTTGGTGTTTATCTTCCAAATTATATTTGGAAATATATATGAACTTTATTCAGCTACTGGGAGACATTGGAAAGTCTTAAGCAGGGGAATGACTTGAATTGACTTAGACTTGCATTTGGTCTTGCTGGCTGGGGTGTGGAGAATTGACTATAGACATAGCAAGAGTGCAGGGAGACATCTCAGAACATCCTCTGTCTCTCCTGGTTATGCAGATTTGGACATTTCTCGGATATGGCACGAACATTCCATCTTAGCAGTTCACTCTCTGCCTTTTCCTCATCTATCTTGCCTAACTCAAACCTAAGACTCTGCCACCTTTCTGCTGCATCAACCTAAGCTGCTCCCTGCTAATGGAGAGCAATCCATACACCCACAGCTGACTTACATTTATTGGAGTCCATTTAAGGGAGGAGACCACCCCTCATATTGTCTTATGCCCAATTTCTGCCTCCGAAGAAAGAAGAAGTAAAAACTAAAAGGCAGAAATGAAATCCACGGGCAGACAGTCTGGTGCCACACCCTGGGTCTGGTAGTTAAAGATCGACCCCTGACCTAACCGGTTATGTTATCTATAGATTCCAGACATTGTATGGAAAAGCACTGTGAAAATTCCTGTCCTGTTCTGTTCTGATCTGATTACCGGTACATGCAGCCCCCAGTTATGTACCTGCTGCTTGCTCAATCAATCACAACCCTTTCACGCAGACCCCCTTAGAGTTGTGAGTGTGAGCCCTTAAAAGGGATAGGAATGGCTCACTCAGAGAGCTCAGCTCTTGAGACAGGAGTCTTGCCGATGCTTCCGGCCGAATAAACCTCTTCTTTCTTTAACTCGGTATCTGAGGAATTTTGTCTGCAGCTTGTCCTGCTACATTTCCTGGTTCCCTGACTGGGAAGTGAGGTGATTGGTGGATGGTCGAGGCAGCTCCTTAGGTGACTTAAGCCTGCCCTGTGGAACATCCCTGTGGGGGACTCTGGCCAGCCCGAGCAACGTGGATCCTGAGAGCACTCCCAGGTAGGCATTTGCCCCGGTGGGACGCCTTTCCAGAGCAGTGTGTGGCAGGCCCCCATGGAGGATCAACACAGTGGCTGAACACTGGGAAGGAACTGGTACTTGGAGTCCGGACATCTGAAACTTGGTAAGACTAGTCTTTGGAACTTGCCCACTCCATTTGAGTAGAAGCGTGGCTGGATCCCCCATGGTGTGCCTTTATTGGCACTTTGGTTTTGGTTTTGGTTTTGACTTGGTTTGAATTGCTTGACAGGACTGGTCTTGGGAACTTGCCTACTCCATTTGAGTGGAAGCATAGCCTGATCACCGATGGTGTGCCTGTACCGGCACTTTGGTTTCTGTTTTTGATTTGACTTGGATTGCTTGATACTTTGGTTTTACCTTTGACTTGGCTTGAATTTCTGGATACTCTGATTTTGGTTTTGATTTTTGTTTGGTGTAAACTGTAAAAGTTTTTACCGGTTCTTTGTTTTGTGGTGTGCATGTGGTGTGAGTGTGGTGTTTTGCCTCAAAGAAGCATGGGTCAGGCACAAATAAGCCCACCCTACTAGGAACTATGTTGAAAAATTTCAAAAAGGGATTTGAGGGAGACTATGACACCAGGAAAACTTAGAACTTTATGTAAAATAGACTGGCCAGCATTAGAGGTAGGTTGGCCATCAGAAGGAAGCCTGGAAAGGTCCCTTGTTTCAAAGGTAAGGCACAAGGTAACCTGTAAAGCCAGGGCACCCAGACCAGTTCCCGTACATAGATGCTTGGTTACTGCTGGTTTAGATCCCTCCACAGTGGTTGAGAGAATTGCAGCATAAGTGGCTGGCAGAGGCAGAGAGAGAGAGAGAGGAGAGAGAGACAGAGACAGAGAAAAGAGAGAGGCAGAGAGGAGAGAGAGAGAGACAGAGAAGAGAAAGACAGAGATATACAAGTAGTTAAGAAAAAAGGTGTACCCTATTCCTTTAAAAGCCAAGGTAAATTTGAAACCTATAATTGATAATTGAAGGTATTCTCCATAATCCTGTAACACTCCAATACTACTTTGTTGTCAGTGTAAACAAGGGCGTATCCCAAAAGCACTGAGGCCTTCCTATCAAAAATCCTTAACCCAGTAACCCGTGGATGGCCCAAATGCATTCAATCTGTAGCAGCAACTACTTTGCTAACAGAAAAAAAGTAAAAATAATAATAATAATAATAATAATAATAACTTTTAGAGGAAACCTCATTGTGAGCACACCTCACTAGTTCAGTTCAGAAATATCCTAAATAAAAAAAGCAAAAAAGTAGCTTACTAACTCAAAAATATTAAAGCAAGGGGCTATTCTGTTAGAAAAAAGAAAAGCCATCTATGCCAATTCTAAGTTAATTTGGACAAAACAAGGTCTTATCAATAGCAAAGGATAATTAAAACCCCAAACTTGCAAGGTTTTCAACAGAAGTAAAGTTTGCTAAAAGTTAACAGTGTAACATGTTTTATGCTAACTTCTATTCTTGTGGCCTTAGACAGTCTAGTCCACAGACACAAAAGAAGTTTGCTTTGGAAAAAAATGGTTATCATCTTCAAAAAAAAAAGGAAAAAAGGGGGGGCAGAATTTATGTAAAAAGAGTATTATATGGTAAATTCTTGTCCTGAAATAAATTAGCTGGTTGTTTAAAGAAAGAAATATTTGTAATAAGTCAGAAAGTTGAAGCATGTTGAAGAACTGCCTGCAAAAGTCATGAAAAAAAAGGTTATAAAAGGAAATTCATGCAAGAAATGTTGTATAGTTTAAAAGTAATTAGGCCTCCTAAATGTAAAACTATTAAAGAAACAGTTTATGTGCAAGGTATATAAAAAAAGTAACATATACTTTTAATAGAAGAATTATAAGGAGGCATAAGAATGTAAAGTTTTACCTACAGTAAAAGGTTAAAAATATGTGTGTTTTGTTTTAAAGGTTTAATCAAGTTTTAAAATGTTAATTGAAAAAAAATTCTGTGTGTAAACATTGGCTAAAGTTAAAGAGGTATCATCCAGTTTTTCTGTAAACTGGACATTAAAATAAAAGCATAACAGGTTTTTCTTGAAGTACCAACCTGCTCTTTAGCAAAAATTATAAAAGGTTAAAAAGTCTATAAAATCTTACCTTATAGTCAAATATTAAAAATTAGATAAATATGTCTACAAGGTATTATTAAAATTAGGTTTAACATTAATAACATATTAACATAAAGGTAAAATTTAACTTATCTGGTATAAAAATCATACAGGAAGCATTGTTAAATGTAATGGTATTTGGCTTTCTTTGGTTTAAAAACTAATAAAAATAGGTGCTAAAGGAAATTTCTCAGTAACAAGGCACTAAGGACTATAAAGTCCACTGCCAAGGTCCCCACATTTAAAACAAATGGTCAATTTCTTAAAAATTGTATACTTGGCTTATCTTCCGCTTAAAAGTCTTTTAGTACACGTACCACCCCTAGAATTTCCAGTAAACCAGTACCAGCCTGAAGATCATGTTCTCATCAAAAGGTGGAAAGAAGAAAAACTCGAGCCAGCCTGGGAAGGACCCTACTTTGTGCTGCTAACCACCAAGGCTGCTGTTCATACAGCAAAAAAGGATGGGCTCATCACACCTGAGTCAAGAAAGCACCACCCCCTCCAGAGTTGTGGGCCATAGTCCCAGGGGAAAACCCTACCAAACTAAAGCTAAGAAAAATTTAACTCTTTTCATCTATTCTATTACTCTTTCTTCTTTCCTCATTCTATTGCGGACCATCTAGTTATTAACATAACCAAGTCAATTTCACCTCAAACTATTGCATTTAATGCTTGCCTTGTTATAGCCTGTGGAGACTTGCCAAGTCAAAGACAGCTTTCTACTTCAGAAAAGTACTTCTATCCCTCTTGACTCTCCTTAGACTGGGCATTGGTAAACTAGGACCGTTTAATTGGGGGAGATTTTGATAAAGACCCCAGTGCCAACCAGGAATTTTGCTCCCCAACGTAGAGCTTTTATGCCATAGTTGGTCCAACATTCTGTGGACCACTAAAGAGCAAGGATGAACTACCTCAACTGGTTTTTATAATTTCCTAAAATCATACGTTCATTTTACTAGAGGATCATAGAAGTTAAAGACTTAAAACAAACTTTAGCAATTAAGACAGGATACCAAGATGCAAATGCCTGGTTAAAATGGATCAAATATTCCATCTGCATGTTAAACAAAAGCAATTGTTATGCTTGTGCACATGGCAGGCCAGAGGCCCAGATTTTCCCCTTTCTACTAAGGTGGTCCTCCAGTTGACCAGGCGTAGGCTGCATGGTAGCTCTTTTCCAGTATTCTACAGCCCGGAGTAATAAGTCATGCCAGGCTCTCTCTGCTATATCCCAAAGTCTGGCACCCTGTGGGTCGGCCCTCAAGGGCCATCCAGCTTCCGTCTCCCAACACTAAGTTCACTTTGTGTCTCTCACGACGGGGAGGAATCTTAGCATCCCTTGGAGACCTGAAGGGATGCAATGAACTTAAGAATTTTCAAGAGCTTATCAATTAGTCAGCCCTTGTTCATCCCCGAGCAGATGTGTGGTGGTATTGTGGTGGATCTTTACTGGGTACTCTGCTGAATAACTAGAGTGACACTTGGGCTTTAGTCCATTTGGCCATCCCTTTCACCAGGGCATTTCATCAACAAGAAGGAGAAAAAATAAGACATCGTAAAGCGAGAGAAGTCCCTATGGATCTTTCAACTCTCACATCTATTTAGATGCAATTGGAGTCCCGCAAGGAATACCAGATCAATTTAAAGCTTGAAATCAAATATCTATAGGATTTAAGTCAATATTTTAGTGGGTGACAGTTAATAAAAATGTAGATTAGATAAACTACACCTATTACAATCAACAGCAACAAGCTTTCCATGAGTTTAAAAAAAAAAAAAAACTCATGTTGGCCCTGGGGATACCTGACCTGACAAAACCCTTTACACTCTATGTATCAGAAAGAAAAAAAAAATGGCAGTTGGAGTTTTAACCCAGTCTGTAGGGCCTTGGCCAAGGCCAGTGGCCTATCTCTCAAAACAACTAGATGGAGTTTCCAAAGGCTGGCCCCCATGTCTAAGGGCCCTGGCAGCAATTGCCCTGTTAGCACAAGAAGCAGATAAGCTAACTCTTAGGCAAAACCTAAACATAAAGTCCTCCCATGCTGTGGTGACTTTAATAAATACCGAAGGACATCATTAGTTAACAAATGCTAGACTAACTAGATAACCAAAGCTTGCTCTGTGAAAATCCCCACATCACCATTGAAATTTACAACACCCTAAACCATGCCACCTTGCTCTTGGTATCAGAGAGCCCAGTTAAACATAACTGTATAGAGGTATTGGACTCAGTTTATTCTAGTGGGCCCAACCTCTGAGACCATCCTTAAACATCAGTAGACTGAGAGCTATACGTGGATGGGAGCAGCTTTGTCAGCCCCTGCAAAGTGACTCTGAAGAAGACAACAAGCCCTGCTCCAGTCACACTTGGAAGCTGACTGGTCCACACACAGCCAAAGCATGAAGAAACTCATCACAAGACTCATTTTCCTTAAAATTTGGACTTGTGCAGTAAGGACTTCAACTGACCTTCCTCAGACTGAGGGCTGTTCCCAGTGTATACATCAAGTCACTGAGGTAGGACAAAAAGTTGCTATGGTCTTATAATTTTATAGTTATTACAAGTGTACTGGAACTCTAAAAAAAAAAAATTGTTTGTATAATTTTATTCTATATAAGGTACGTAGCCCAGGAAATGACCAACCTGATGTGTGTTATGACCCATCTGAGCCTCCCATGACCACGGTTTTAAAAATAAAATTAAGAACTGAAGACTGGTGAGGGCTCATAAACAATACAAGTAAAGTGTTAGCCAAAAAATAATAATAATTATAATAATAAAGATAATAAATAGCCCCCTGAGAGAATTATACAATATTATAGGCCTGCTACTTAGGCACAAGACGGCTCATAAGGATACCAGACCCCCATTTACATGCTCAACCAAATCACACAGTTACAAACTATCTTAGAAATAACCACTGATAAGACCGGCAGAGCCTTGACTATTCTGGCCTGGCAAGAAACTCAGATGAGAAATGCTATCTATCAAAATAGATTGACTCTGAACTACTTGCTAGCAGCTAAAAGAGAAGTCTGTAGAAAATTTAATCTTACCAATTGCTGCCTGTACATAGATGATCAGGGGCAAGTAGTTAAAGATATAGTTAAAGACATGATGAAATTGGCACATGTGCCTGTACAAGTGTGGCACGGATTTGACCCTGATGCCATGTTTAAAAATGGTTCCAAGTGCTAGAAAGATTTAAAACTCTTATAATAAAAATTATAATAGTAATAGGAACCTGCTTACTGATGCCTTATTTACTACCTGTACTCATTGAAATGGTAAAAGGTTTCATCGCTACTCTAGTTCACCAGAATGCTTCAGCACAAGTGTACTACATAAATCACTATCGATCTGTCATGCAAGAAGACATAGACAGTGAAGATGAAAGTGAGAACTCCCACTAATAAAATGAGTGAGAGTCTCAAAGTGGGGGGAATAAGAGAGGAGACCACCTCTCATATTGTCTTATGCCCAATTTCTGCCTCCAAAGAAAGAAGAAGTAAAAACCAAAAGGCAGAAATGAAATCCACAGGCAGCCTGGTGCCACGCCCTGGGCCTGGTAGTTAAAGATCAACCCCTGACCTAACCAGTTATGTTATCTATAGATTCCAGGCATTGTATGGAAAAGCACTGTGAAAATCCCTGTCCTGTTCTGTTCTGATCTGATTACCGGTGCATGCAGCCCCCAGTCACATACCCCCTGCTTGCTCAATTGATCACAATCCTCTCATGCAGACCCCCTTAGAGTTGTGAGCCCTTAAAAGGGACAGGAATTGCTCACTCAGAGAGCTTGGCTCTTGAGACAGGAGTCTTGCCGATGCTCCCAGCCAAATAAACCTCTTCCTTCTTTAACTCGGTGTCTGAGGAGTTTTGTCTGTGGCTCGTCCTGCTACACGTTCTATAGCTTCCCTTTGACTCAGAAAATACCACCAGGGGTCTGGAATATTCTAAAATCTTTTGTTTCTTACATTTGACGTTTCTTATTTTATACTGGGTCTAGAATTTAAGCTCTCTAAGTTGAAAATACCCAAGCTGAATAAGTATGGGTATAAATACAATTTTGTTCAGTATTGATTTTAGAAAAGTTTTAAATGAAGCAATTGTTCTTTCCAAAGCTTCTTCATCAAGTAGAAAATGGAGACATTGGTTCCTAAAAAATCTTGGAATTTTACATTAATCTGCAGCTTGAAAGGCAAGTGGGAATGTTAAAGAAACATTCCAACCAGTTTTGCACAGGTCAAGGAAAACCAAGTTTTTTCAAACATCATGTCTCTTGTTTATTTACAAAATCAGATACGTGCAGGCTTCTGGTGTTGGTGGAATGCAGCTGACCTCGTAGAAACATTTCTGGCTGCTCATTTACACTTTGAAGTTGTTAAAATTTTCCAGAGCAAATATCCTAATTTCTAGTAACACAAGGTATGTCATGTACAGCACAACTACTAGTTTAAAGCAGAGTCAAGCTAGAATTCAGAATGGCTGTTCCCAGTCATAAGCACATTATCCCTACTGAATAAAATGAAAATGGTGGAGGCGGGTAATGTTTTGAAAGTAGGATAAGGATTCCTCATGACTTTCCTTGTGAACTGGGGCCTCAGATCAGCCTGCAGTGGACATCAGAGAGATTCACGTTACCCCAGTGTGATAAATAATGAAGCACAATGCATAATTGTCACTAAGTTCTTAGAACTTTCTCAGACCCAAACTACCATGCAGAATGCATTACCTCAGGCTCTGCAGGGTCACAAGAGATAACCCAGTGTCAGGACAAGTAAATAGACATAATTGTACCAAACTCCTGTCGTTATAACAACCCTTTAGAAAAACTGGAATTCCATTTTGCTCAGCTGCTTTCCTTACTCTATTGGAAAAAACAAATGATCTTTGCAAATAGCAATCCTGAGTGTGTAAATTAATTTCTAACTTTACAGTTCAACCATAGACCTGGTTACAGAATTAACTTTTAAAATGAACAATTTGTTTTGTATTCTCACCTGAAAATATTACTGTTTATGAAAAATGCTTAATAAAATTTAATGTTTAAAAAATAGAGGCAATGACACAAAATATCCAATTACGTTATTGCTATATAACTAATAGGAACTCTGGTGCCACAAGGCTTAAACGAAACTCAGTGCTTTTTAAGAAGCCATTTTTCAGTGCTTCTTAGAAAACTGTTTTAAAACTCTCCTACTTTAAGACCAATGGATGTCATTTTACAATACCAAATGCTGAAGTAACTCTAAGTATCTCCTAAATTGTGGAAGGGTGATGAAAGTTAGTCTCTCATTACTCCTGAACATTTGTCCAACTTCAAGAACAATCTGGGACCTGAAAAAAATTGATGTTATTTCTCAAACGGCCTAACTTATTTTTAAGGAGCAGTACACAATTTTGCCTGTGTATCAGAATAAAGTAGTTGACACAGAACCAGCTCAGGAGGCAGAAGACGTGAGTATGATTTGATTTACCTATGATCAGCTGACTCTGTGACTAAAGTCCTCAGCTAATTGCCTTATTTAAGAAAATGTTGTTACCTACCCCTCATCCCTAGCACACGCTCTCTTTGTTTCCTTCATAGCACTTAATAAAACTTATAATTATTTTTATTTTCATGTTTATTTACTCACTCATCAACTCAAATATATATGAAGGCAGAAAACGTGTCTGTCTTGTTCAAGTTAGTATTTCTTCCAATTCATAGTTGAAAAAAAATGAGCTCAAAGATTCATCCATTCATTTATCCATTCAACAGACATTTGCTAAATTTTTATTTTATGTAAGCACTAGGGCCTAGAAAAGAGAATCTACTTCACAATATTTTTAAATATTGAATGAGATCATATGCTTATTTTATGAAGTAAACATATAATTGAAGTGAACTGTTGTTATTATTTACTTAATATAAAAGGATTCTAATTCCAGAGAAAATAGCATCTCTTCCTCTACAACCAAGGAGCAAATATTCTCAATGTTGCTTAAGATAACAGAGTTGTCAAACATAGGTTTCTAACCTATGAACTAATCTTCACATTTTAAAAAAATGCATTATAGTATGTAAATATATGGGAGAAAATTCTATTTATATTTCATGATTTTCATTGATAAAAAATTGATTTCATATGGTGTAATATTACTGATAAGGAAATCTTTTGTCTGAGTTCAGTCATAATTCATGAACTTAGGGAATAAACTTAAACTGTTCATGGCACACAGTCTTTTCAGTTCACATTTATATGAACAATGCATTTGGATGCCTTTGTTGTTGGAGAATCTCAAGGAGAAGACCCAAGCAAGGCTGAGAAGAAGCATCAGAGGCAAGGCAGAGATGCAGGATGTCTTAAGGCATAGTAGCTCACTTAAAGGAAGACGTGGTTCAGACTGCAGTATCAAATAAACATCTACATAGCTCTTAGGAGGAGTAAATATCAAGGCATAATGGAAACCTGAGTGAGGACAGCAAAACAAAGTGTGTCAACTGATAATACTAAAAAATTAGCCTTTTAGAAGATAATTTAAAATACACATTTTAAAAACAGAACATTATCCATTATATTGTAACCATAATTCTCTACCAATGTAGGTTGCACTATTGAAATAGATGCATCAGTTAAGAGTGAGTTACCCTTCAAGAAACAGAGAACACAATTTGCAGTGGCTTTGCAATAAGGAAATAATATTGAGACAAGAAGTCTAGTGGTAATTGACTGTAGACAATAATGTAGTTGCTCAAAATAACCAGGCTGCTATCTGTGTGATTCTCTTGGCCTTTTATTCACTATTATAAGACAAATACTTCTTCGGGAAATTCAGGGTTTAAAGAAAGACGGATGATGGTGCTAGAGAAAGTTCGCTGTAGGGTTTGGCTCACATCTCATTGGCCAACATTGAGTCATGTGGCACTCCTGGCTGCAAAAGATGTTTATTTAGCCTCTATAGAAGAGATTAAAGAAGACAAAAAAAGGTTGGGGATGTAGGGTTGAACAAATCAACCTACAGTATCTTCCACATTTCTTTTTCCTCTTAGTGTATGTATTTTTGCTTGTGTGTCAAACTCCAAAATTATATTAACAGATCCTGAAAAGAAATATTATTATTCAGTCTTCTCTTAATTAATAGGGACTTTAGCAAATGTCATGATGATTGATTTCCACTTAGGTTACTTTGTATTTTATATGTTAAAACTTTCAGTACTTCTTTGGAAACAATTAAACTAGGATTTTTAAGCCATGGTTTTTAGTGAATGGGTTATTTAGAGGATTTCCTAAGGGTTTTGACTAATAAGACATGTCAGCCGAAAAAAATATTTGCTGTCCCTTTAGGAATTCAAACTATTTAGCGTTACATAACACTACTCCAATACATTTGTAGCTGACTGCTAATAAACTGCACAAATGTCATCATTTCACATAGTCAGTCTCAGAAGAAATCATAAATATAAGAGATAAAAAATTTTTTACTTCTGCAAAAACCCCATCCAGATCTCTGCTTATCTATGTTGAAAGAGTAACTGCGCAAAAGAAGTTCCAAATTTTATTTTTAGGAGACTGTGAAAAAGCATCCAAAAGGACATCCGTGGGATATTTCTCCCACGTTTTTATTTAAAATTGGTATTTCATTGCTTAAGAGTTTAATTATTTTGTGCATTCTGAACATCATTTTGAGAAATGCCTGTAAGAATTAAGCATGTTTTGTCATTAAAGTCAAATTCTGATCAATTCAAATTTATTCAACAGACACATTTATTTAGGATTTATTGTGTGTTAAAAACTATTGTAGACAGACAGTAGGAGGGAATACAAAGAAGTAGTGGGGGAGGAAGACATGTATTTGTTGTTAGGACGGTATAGTTTGTGTGCCACATATAAGAAGAAATAGAATGCTTTTGTGGGGGCACAGGTGAGGAGTACCACTTCAACACCACCCAAATGAGTAAGCCAAGGAATTCCTGTGGAAAAGTGTATGACCCTTGCTTCCTGAAGGGTGGATTATTACTGAGTCTTAGAAAGATAATTCTAACTGGGGCTGGGTGCTGTGGCTCACCCCTGTAATCCCAGCACTTTGGGAGGCCAAGGTATGAGAAGCACTTGAGCCCATGAATTCAAGACCAACCTGGGGAACATAGCAAGACTCTATCTCTTCAAAAAATAAAAAAATCAAAATCAAAATTAACTGGGCATGGTGACACACACCTGCAGTCTTAGCTACCTGAGGGGCTGAGGTGGAAGGATTGCTTGAGACCAAAAGGTTGAGGCTGCAGTGAGCTGTGATCACAACACTGCACTCCAGCCCGGATGACAGAGCCAGACTCTGTCTCTAAACAACAATAAAATATATAAATAAGTAAATAAAATAAAAGTTATAATTAAGAAACCCATTACTTTCTCTACTATAGGCTGCCTTACTTACATTTTAAGAACCCCTTTTCAATATCTAGAGCTTCCTATTTCCCCTTCTAGCATTTTCTTTACTTGTGTACTGATTTCAGGCACAGTATTTTCAACACATGGAATCAATAATCTGACCACTCCTTATTGCTCTTGCATTTTACAAAAGGATCTGAAGAAACATAAGATGTTTGGGAAGGAAAACTTTAATTCCTCTTTGCTCTTCTGATTGTTACTTAAGTTTCTGGAACCTCCAAGACCAATTAAAATTATCGGAGAATCTCAGAGTTTTGAACAATAACAGAATTACATTTACTAATCCTTCATCCCATTCTTCAATAATTCCCATATCTCTCTGCTCTCCACACTTTACTGTTTTCTCTTCTTGTTCTAAGATTTGATCACTCTGCCTATACCAAAATGGCAGAATTCTTGGGCATTTCTTAAACTTCTCAAGTAATAATTGATTCAAATGAAGCATGAAAAGAGTTTTTTAATCTAATGTTCACACTTATCCCTAATACTTAGCTCTCACAAAATGTAACATCAAAATTTTCTTGACTCTTGATATGTTGCACAGCTACAGCTAATAGTGGAGTAAGAATGAGAAGTAGGCAATGATTTGGGTTTGTGTAATACTGAGTTGTCTATTGATAATTCAATGAGGACTTTAAAAATATATATATGCAAACCTTTCTGTAAATGTGAACACGTGCATTTCTAGGACAGGTTCATAGCTTTTACCAGATTATCAGAAGAGGGCTAAGACAGGAGGAAAGAAATGATAAGAATATTTGACCAGTATAAATGATGCTTACATAACTAATGGTACTTACTTATGTATATGGTAATGATTTGGATCCATCTCTCATCAAGTGCTCCTTTTCCTCTCAATGCTTATTTTTCCTCACAAATGTTAGTCCTATCTCTTCTACTATTCATGAGAGCAAATGCAGGGCCAAAAATTTAGGAAATCCCCAGGCAGAGAGGATTAGCAAATCTGCTGACTTTTTTTTTTTATATATAGTTTTCTACTTTATTCTTTTTTCTCTTTTATTATACTTTAAGTTCTAGGGTACATGTGCACAACGTGCAAGTTTGTTACATATGTATACATGTGCCATGTTGGTGTGCTACACCCATTAACTCTTCATTTACATTAGGTATATCTCCTAATGCTATCCCTCCTTCTTCTCCCCACCCCATGACAGGCCCCAGTGTGTGATGTTCCCCTTCCTGTGTCCGAGTGTTCTCATTATTCAATTCCCACCTATGAGTGAGAACATGCGGTGTTTGGTTTTTTGTCCTTGTGATAGTTTGCTGAGTATGATGGTTTCCAGCTTCATCCATGTCTCAACAAAGGACATGAACTTATCCTTTTTTATGGCTGCATAATATTCCATGGTGTATATGTGCCACATTTTCTTAATCCAGTCTATCATTGATGGACATTTGGGTTGGTTCCAAGTGTTTGCTATTGTGAATAGTGCCACAATAAACATAAGTGTGCATGTGTCTTTATAGCAGCATGATTTATAATCCTTTGGGTATATACCCAGTAATGGGATGGCTGGATCAAATGGTATTTCTAGTTCTAGATCCTTGAGGAATGGCCACACTGTCTTCCACAATGGTTGAACTAGTTTACAGTCCCACCAACAATGTAAAAGTGTTCCTATTTCTCCACATCCTCTCCAGCACCTGTTGTTCCCTGACTTTTTAATGATTGCCATTCTAACTGGTGTGAGATGGTATCTCATTGTGGTTTTGATTTGCATTTCTCTGATGGCCAGTGATGAGGCGCATTTTTTCATGTGTCTGTTGGCTGCATAAATGTCTTCTTCTGAGAAGTGTCTGTTCATATCCTTCACCCACTTTTTGATGGGGTTGTTTTTTTCTTGTAAATTTGTTTGAGTTTTTTGTAGATTCTGGATATTAGCCCTTTGTCAGATGAGTAGATTGCAAAAATTTTCTCCCATTTTGTAGGTTGCCTGTTTACTCTGATGGTAGTTTCTTTTGCTGTGCAGAAGCTCTTTAGTTTAATTAGATCCCATTTGTCAATTTTGGCTTTTGTTGCCATTGCTTTTGGTGTTTTAGATGCAAATTCCTTGCCCATGCCTATGTCCTGAATGGTAATGCCTAGATTTTCTTCTAGGGTTTTTATGGTTTTGGGTCTAATGTTTAAGTCTTTAATCCATCTTGAATTAATTTTTGTATAAGGTGTAAGGAAGGGATCCAGTTTCAGCTTTCTACATATGGCTAGCCAGTTTTCCCAGCACCATTTATTAAATAGGGAATCATTTCCCCATTGCTTGTTTTTCTCAGGTTTATCAAAGATCAGATTGTTGTAGATATATGGTATTATTTCTGAGGGCTCTGTTCTGTTCCACTGGTCTATATCTCTGTTTTGGTACCAGTACCATGCTGTTTTGGTTACTGTAGCCTTGTAGTATACTTTGAAGTCAGGTAGCATAATGCCTCCAGCTTTGTTCTTTTGGCTTAGGACTGACTTGGCAATGTGAGCTCTTTTTTGGTTCCATATGAACTTTAAAGTAGTTTTTTCCAATTCTGTGAAGAAAGTCATTGGTAGCTTGATGGGGATGGCATTGACTCTATAAATTACTTGGGCAGTATGGACATTTTCACGATATTGATTATTCTTATCCATGAGCATGGAATGTTCTTCCATTTGTTTGCGTCCTCTTTTATTTCGTTGAGCAGTGGTTTGTAGTTCTCCTTGAAGAGGTCCTTCACATCCCTTGTAAGTTGGATTCCTAGGTATTTTATTCTCTTTGAAGCAATTATGAATGGGAGTTCACTCATGATTTGGCTCTGTTTGTCTGTTATTGGTGTATAAGAATGCTTGTGATTTTTGCACATTGATTTTGTATCCTGAGACTTTGCTGAAGTTGTTTATCAGCTTAAGGAGATTTTGGGTTGAGACAATGGGGTTTTCTAAATATACAATCATGTCATCTGCAAACAGGGACAATTTGACTTCCTCTTTTCTTAATTGAATACCCTTTATTTCTTTCTCCTGCCTGATTGCCCTGGCCAGAACTTCCAACACTAAGTTGAATAGGAGTGGTGAGAGAGGGCATCCCTTTCTTGTGCCAGTTTTCAAACGGAATGCTTCCAGTTTTTTGCCCATTCAGTATGATACTGGCTGTGAGTTTGTCATAAAAACTCTTATGATTTTGAGATATGGCCCATCAATACCTAATTTGTTGAGAGTTTTTAGCATGAAGGGCTGTTGAATTTTGTCAAAGGCCTTTTCTGCATCTATTGTGATAATCATGTGGTTTTTGTCTTTGGTTCTGTTTATATGCTGGATTACATTTATTGATTTGTGTGTGTTGAACCAGCAGGATGAAGCCCACTTGATCATGGTCAATAAGGTTTTTCATGTGCTGCTGGATTCACTTTGCCAGTATTTTATTGAGGATTTTTGCATCAATGTTCATCAGGGATATTGGTCTACAATACTCTTTTTTTTGTTGTGTCTCTGCCAGGCTTTGGTATCAGGATGATGCTGGCCTTATAAAATGAGTTAGGGGGGATTCCCTCTTTTTCTATTGATTGGAATATTTTCAGAAGGAATGGTACCAGCTCCTCCTTGTACCTCTGGTAGAATTCGGCTGTGAATCCATTTGGTCCTGGACGTTTTTTGGTTGGTAGGCTATTAATTATTGCCTCAATTTCAGAGCCTGTTATTGGTCTATTCAGGGATTTAACTTCTTCCTGGTTTAGTCTTAGGAGGGTGTACGTGTCCAGGAATTTATCCATTTCTTCTAGATTTTCTAGTTTATTTGCGTAGAGGTGTTTATAGTATTCTCTGATGGTAGTTTGTATTTCTGTGGGATTGGTGGTGATATCCCCTTTATCATTTTTTATTGCATCTATTTGATTCTTCTCTCTTTTCTTCTTTATTAGTCTTGATAGCAGTCTTTCAATTTTGTTGACCTTTTCAAAAAACCAGCTCCTGGATTCATTGATTTTTTGAAGGGTTTTTCATGTCTCTATCTCCTTCAGTTCTGCACTGATCTTGTTATTTCTTGCCTTCTGCTAGCTTTTGAATGTGTTTGCTCTTGTTTCTCTAGTTCTTTTAATTGTGATGTTAGGGTGTCAATTTTAGATCTTTCCTGCTTTCTCTTGTGGGCATTTAGTGCTATAAATTTCCCTCTACACACTGCTTTAAATATGTCCCAGAGATTCTGGTATGTTGTGTCTTTGTTCTCATTGGTTTCAAAGAACATCTTTATTTCTGCCTTCATTTCGTTATGTACCCAGTAGTCATTCAGGAGTGGGTTGTTCAGTTTCCATGTAGTTGAGTGGTTTTGAGTGAGTTTCTTAATCCTGAGTTCTAGTTTGATTGCACTGTAGTCTGAGAGACTGTTGGTTCTTATTTCTGTTCTTTTACATTTGCCGAGGAGTGCTTTACTTCCAACTATGTGCGACGTGGTGCTGAGAAGAAAGTATATTCTGTTGATTTGGGGTGGAGAGTTCTGTAGATGTCTATTAGGTCTGCTTGGTGCAGACCTAATAAGTTTGGAATAAGTGTGACGTGGTGCTGAGAAGAGAGTATATTCTCTTGATTTGGGGTGGAGAGTTCTGTAGATGTCTATTAGGTCTGCTTGGTGCAGAGCTGAGTTCAATTCCTGGGTATCCTTGTTAACTTTCTGTCTCGTTGATCTATCTAATGTTGACAGTGGGTTGTTAAAGTCTCCCATTATTATTGTGTGGGAGTCTAAGTCTCTTTCTAGTCTCTAAGGACTTGCTTTATGTATCTGGATGCTCCTGTACTGGGTGCATATATATTTAGGACAGTTAACTCTTCTTGTTGAATTGGTCCCTGTACCATTATGTAATGGCCTTCTTTGTCTCTTTTGATCTTTGTTGGTTTAAAGTCTGTTTTATCAGAGACTAGGATTGCAACCCCTGCTTTTTTTTTTTTTCCATTTGCTTGGTAGATTTTCCTCCATCCCTTTATTTTGAGCCTATGTGTGTCTCTGCACATGAGATGGGTCTCCTGAATACAGCACACTGATGGTTCTTGACTCTTTATCGAATTTGCCAGTCTGTGTCTTTTAACTGGAGAATTTAGCCCATTTACATTTAAGGTTAATATTGTTATGTGCGAATTTGATCATGCCAATTATGATGATAGCTGGTTATTTTGCTCATTAGTTGATGCAGTTTCTTCCTAGCATCGATGGTCTTTACAATTTGGCATGTTTTTGCAGTGGCTGGTGCTGGCTGTTCCTTTCCATGTTCAGTGCTTCCTTCAGGAACTCTTGTAGGGCAGGCCTAGTGTGACAAAATCTCTCCGAATTTGCTTGTCTGTAAAGGATTTTATTTCTCCTTCACTTATGAAGCTTAGTTTGGCTGGATATGAAATTCTGGGGTTGAAAATTCTTTTCTTTAATAATGTTGAATATTGGCCCCCACTCTCTTCTGGCTTATAGAGTTTCTGCCGAGACATCTGCTGTTAGTCTGATGGGCTTTCCTTTGTGGGTAACCTGACCTTTCTCTCTGGCTGTCCTTAACATTTTTTCCTTCATTTCAACTTTGGTGAATCTGACAATTATGTGTCTTGGAGTCGCTCTTCTTGAGGAGTATCTTTGTGGCATTCTTGTATTTCCTGAATTTGAATGTTGGCCTGCCTTGCTAGGTTGGGGAAGTTCTCCTGGATAATATTCTGCAGAGTGTTTTCCAACTTGGTTCCTTTCTCCCCATCACTTTCAGGTACACCAATCAGATGTAAATTTGGTCTTTTCACACAGTCCCATATTTCTTGGAGGATTTGTTCATTTCTTTTTACTCTTTTTTCTCTAAATTTATCTTCTCACTTCATTTCATTCATTTGATCTTCAATCACTGATACCCTTTCTTCCAGTTGATGGAATCAGCTACTGAAGCTTGTGCATTCATCACGTAGTTCTTGTGCCATGGTTTTTTGTGCCATCATGTCATTTAAGGACTTCTCTACACTGGTTATTCTAGTTAGCCATTTGTCTAATCTTTTATCAAGGTTTTTAGCTTCTGTATGATGGGTTCGAACTTCCTCCTTTAGCTCAGAGAAGTTTGATCATCTGAAGCCTTCTCTCAATTCGTCAAAGTTATTCTCCATCCAGCTTTGTTCCATTGCTGGCAAGGAGCTGAGTTCCTTTAGAGGGTGAGAGGCATTCTGATTTTTAGAATTTTCAGCTTTTCTGCTCTGTTTCTCCCCCATCTTTGTGGTTTTATCTACCTTTGGTCTTTGATGATGGTGACGTACAGATGGGGTTTTGGTGTGGATGTCCTTTCTGTTTGTTAGTCTTCCTTCTAACAGTCAGGACCTTCAGCTGCAGGTCTGTTGGAGTTTGCTGGAAGTCCACTCCCGACCCTGTTTGCCTGGGTATCAGCAGTGGTGGCTGCAGAACAGCTAATATTGCTGAACAGCAAATGTTGCTGCCTGATCCTTCCTCTGGAAGCTTCGTCTCAGAGGGGAACCCGGCATGTGAGGTGTCAGTCTGCCCCTACTGAGGGGTGCCTCCCCATTAGGTTACTCGGGGGTCAGGGACCCGCTTGAGGAGGCAGTCTGTCCATTCTCAGACCTCAAACTCCGTGCTGGGAGAATCACTACTCTCTTCAAAGCTGTCAGACAGGGACATTTAAGTCTGCAGAGGTTCAAGTAATGATGAAGGATTGCATAAAAGATATTTGAGTATAGGAGAAAATGTAATATTAATGTTATATTTTAATCGCCTATAATCTCTCAATAATTCAAGTACACTTATGAGAGATCATTCACCCCTCCTTGTCATCTCCACAATCCCTTCTCTCCCAACAACACCACCATGCCATTGTGGATATTGTCCTTCCATTGCAGGCAACAGACAACCATCTTGTAAATACATATTCTATACCACATTCCACTCAAGGTGCTCAGATCAGATAGAATGAAGTAAGAAGATGGTGATATCTTAGTAAATACACTTGAACATAAGCCTTCACATTTACATTAATTTCTTCCTTAACATCAGCCACCTGAGGCTGAGTCATTCCTCAAAATGTTAGCAGAACATCTTTAGATCTTGTTTAGTCTCATTAATATAAAGCAAAGGTTCTCAATGCTGGCTGCACATTAAAATAACCTGGCGGCTGGGGGCAGTGGCTCACGCCTGTAATCCCAGCACTTTGGGAGGCTGAGGCGGGCAGGTTCCAAGGTCAGGAGATCGAGACCATCCTGGCTAACATGGTGAAACCCCATCTCTACTGGAAAAATACAAAAAATTCGCCAGGTGTGGTGGTGGGTGCCCATAGTCCCAGCTACTCTGGAGGCTGAGGCAGGAGAATGGAGTGAACCCGGGAGGCGGAGCTTGCAGTGAGCTGATATTGCACCACTGCGCTCCAGCCTGGGAGACAGCGAGACTCCGTCTCAAAATAAATAAATAAATAAATAAAATAACCGGGAAAATTTGAAATTACTGATGCCAATATTACAACCTGAAGATTCTGCTTTAAATGTACTAAAGCCATGGTTCTTATTCCAGGCTATCCATCAGAATCACCTGTGGGTGTTTTTAATGATCTACATGCCTGTTCTCTATTTCCAGATAGCTGAATATGAATCTCTGACATGTGAACTCCCTATACAATTGTAGTTTCCAATACTTTGCAAGTGATTCTAATATAGAGTAATGGGTTGAGTCTCATTACTCCACATTCACACTTCCTCATTGGTCCAAAATAGGAAGCCCAGCTCTAGTCAATGGAATAACTTCCACATGGTGTTCAGTTTTTTGCAAAAATTAATCACTCAACATTTTAAAAAGAATTTGTCACAGACCCTAACATATAGCAAAAACAAAAATGTGGCCTTGGAGTAAATCAATTTATAATCCTTTTATGTGATTTCTTTTGAGTGGCCAACATTTTACTGTCTGCAAATAGATATTCCTAATCACTATGCCCTGGTCTGAAGTTTTCAAAATTACCCAAAGTCGTGAATGCTGTTAAATATATATGGTTTCCTTCACAAAATATATCATAGGATATGAGTGGACAAGAACAAAACCACATGAAAGTGTACGTGCAGGCAGTTCATCCAGGATTACTCACTAGCAAACAAAAATAAAAGCTGATATTTATTCAACAATTATTATCTGTTTAAAATTTTCTGACAACCTTGTAAGCATTATAAAATTTAATTCTCATGACTGCCTTCTAGGATAGGTATTATTGTTATTCCCAAATGACAGACTGGGAAAATAAAAATTAGGAAGCTTAAGTGATGCTTTTGCTTATCAGCTTCATAGAACTGTGATGCCTAAGTAAAATTACAAATTACTATATCATAGTGATTTTCACAACAACATAAAAGTAGTCAAAATTATGACCTTTATGCCTGTAAATACCAAGATTTGCCTGCTTGCATTCTAATGAATATATTAAATGAAAGTCTGTTAACGCTATCACATAAATGCATTGCCTTCCAAGCCTAAAACCCCATGGTGTGAACTTTCCCTCCCAAAATACATTAACTTTTTTGGTTCTGTTAGTGCAGCTGGTGGATAATACTTAAAATGGAGTTCTAAGAAAACAGACAGTGACTCAATTTCTACAGAACAGTAGATTCATGTTTAAACAAATACACACAAATTTATTCTGCAGTGACATAATTTATTGTTCAATGATTTATCAATATTATATTATTACAACTGAATCCATATGGACCAGAAAAAGATTATTCACACAAATCACAAAGATACTGTGGTAGATAGAATAATGGGCTCCCCCAAAATGCCCATGTCCTAGTCCTCAGTCCCTATGAATATGTTTTCTTACATGGCTAAAGGGACTTTATAAGGACCTTTTGAAGGCAGATTATACTGAATTATCTGGATAGGCCCCATCTAATTACTTAAGTCCTTAAGAGTAGAAGAAGATAGGCAGAAGACAATGTCATAGTGATGTGGCTTGGAAAGGCTTCAACCCACTTCTGTAGATTTTGAAGACAGAGAAAGAGGCCATGAGCCAAGGAATGTGGGTGGCCTCTAGAAGCTGCTAAAGGCAAGCAACTAATATTCTCTTACAGCCTCCAGAAAGGAACACAGCCTTGATTTTAGCCCAGTAAGACCTGTGTCAGAGTTCTGACCTACTGCACAGTAATAAATTTGTGCTATTTTTAGCCACAAAATTAATGGTAATTTGTTACAGCAGTAATAAAAAGCTAATACAAGGCAAGGATGCCCACTTTTGCCACTTATGTTCCGTAAAGTATTGGAACTCCAAATTAGGCAAGAAAAAGCATCCAAATTGGAAAGGAAGAAGTATAATTATCTGTGTTTGGGGATGACATGATCTTGTATGTACAAAGCTCCAAAGAATCTACAAAAAAAGCGATGGGATGCAAAAATAATTTCAGTACATTTGCAAGATACTACATTAACATAAAAAGTCAGTTCAGTTTTTGTACACTAAAAATGACACATCTGAAAATGAAACTCAGAAAACAATCCCATTTACAGTAACATCAAAAAAAAAGTTAGGAATAAATCTAACCAAGAAGGTGAACATATTCACTGAAAAGTGTAAGACACTGATAAAAGAAGTTAAAGCACACACAAATAAATGGAAAGACATCTCAGGTTTATGGATGAGAAGAATTAATATTGTTAAAACGTCCATACTATGCAAAGCAATCTTCAGATTCGATCCAATCTCTGTCAAAATCCCAATGGTATTCTTTACAGAAATAGAAAAAATCTTGAAATTCATTTGGAGCCACAAAAGACCCCAAATACACAAAACAATCTGAACAAGAAGAACAAAGCTGGAGATATCACACTCTCGATTTTAAAATATATTAAAAACTACTGTGATTAAAACAGTATGGTACTGGCATAAAAATAGATAGATAGATAGATAGATAGATAGATAGATAGATAGATAGAAAGATAGATAGATACACACACACATACACACACCCCAATGGAACAGAATAGAGAGCCCAAAAGTAATTCCACACACCTAAATTTAACTAATATTTAACAAGGATGTCAAGAATGTACAATAGGGAAAGGGTAGTCTCTTTAATAAACAGTATTGGAAAAACTGGTTATTTACAAGCAAAAGAATGAAATTGAACCGTTATCTTACATGGTACACAAAATTTAAATCAGGTTTAAGACTTAAATGTAAAACCTGAAGCCATAAAACTCTTAGAAGAAAACATAGGGAAAAATATTCTTGATGATGGACAATTGACTTGGCAATGATTCTTGAATATGACACCAAAAGCATAAGCAACAAAAGCAAAAATAGACAAGTGGGATTACATCAAACTAAATACTTTTGCATGGCAAAGGAAACAATTAAAAAATAAAATGGGAACCAACAGAATGGAAGAACATATTTGCAAATCATATATCTGATAAGGGATTACTATCCAAAGTATATAAGAAACTCCTAAGACTCAATAGCAAGAAAATGAACAATTTAATTTTTAAAAAGGCAAGGAACTGAATAGACATTTCTCCAAAGACATACAAATGTCAACAGGTATATGAAAAGATTCTCAACCTCACTAATCATTAGGGAAATGCAAATCAAAACCACAATGAGATATCATCATATATCTGTTAAAATGACTATTATCAAACAACAAATAAATAAAAGATAATGAGTATTAGAAAGGAGGTGGAGAAATTGGAACCTCCGTACATTGTAGGTGGGAATGTAAAATGGTGTAGTTGCTGTAGAAAACAGTATGGAGGTGTCTCAAAAAATTAAAAATAGAACTGCCATATGATTCAGCAATTTCACTTCTGAGTATGTATCTAAAAGAATTGGAATCAAGATTTTAGGCAGATAGCTACATTTTTATGTTCATTGCAGCATTGTTTACAATAGCCAAGATATGGAAACAACAAATATGTCCATTACAAATGAAGGATACAGAAATTTGCTATATACCTAAAACAGAACCTTAAAAAAAGAAAATCCTGGCTGGGCATGTTGGCTCACACCTGTAATCCCAGCACTTTGGGAGGCCAAGGCAGGTGGACTACCTGAGGTCAGGAGTTCGAGCCCAGCCTGGCCAACATGGTGAAAACCCATCTCTACTAAAAATACAAAAATTAGCCATGTGTCGTGGCACATGCATGTAGTCCCAGCTACAGGTTGAGGCAGGAGAATCGCTTGAACCCAGGAGGTGAAGATGGCAGTGAGCCGAGATCATGCCACTACACTCCAGCCTGGGTGACAGAGTGAGACTCCATCTCAAAAATAAATAAATAAATAAATAAATAAATAAATACATTCTTAAAAAAGAAAATCCTGCCTTTTGTGACAACTTGGATGAATCTGGAAGACATTATCCCAAGTGAGATAGGTCAATCACAGAAGGACAAACACTGCATGATTTTTCTTACACATAAGATACTTCTAAAATAGCCAATGGTATAGAAGTAGACAATAGAATGGTGTTACCAGAGAATGGGAGAAGGGGCATATAAGGAGTTTTTATAAATCTTGTATAAATTTACAGATATAGGAAATAAATGAGTTTCAGAGATCTTCTGTAAAACATAGTACCTATGACTAACAAAAGGTCTTATGTACTTAAAATTTTTTTTAACAGAGTAGAGCTCATGTTAAATGTCAACACAAGAAACAAAAGAAAAAAGGGATGCAATGTTGGAATTGCAAATTATAAATCAAAAGAAGGGGGAAGTAGATAAGGATATAGATAGGGCAGCATTGCCTGCAGGTTGGAGTTGAGTGATTGGGGTTCATCATAATATTGTATCTGTTTTTATGTACATATAAAATTCTCCAAAAAGTGAAGTTTTAAAAAATACTACAGGTTAGAAAGATTGGCCATATATTTTTTACTTGATGCCAAATTTAAAGGACAGTTGGAAACAACTAATTTTTCCCTATGAATTGATACTTCTATCTGTCCTGTCCATTTTATTTTCCCTGTCACAGCCATCCGAGTTCAGATATTCATTATATGGTCCCTGGGTTCCTGCAATCAACTCCTACCTAATGCCCTTTACTTCATTCAACATCTCCCCAAATCCATCTCTCTACCACAGTCACTCTAGCCTTTATTATTCCATTCAAACACACATATGCTATTCAAGGGTATTCTGTATGCAAATTGATTTGCTCTACTTTTAAGGTTTTCCATCCTTTAGTCCAGACTATTTATTTCACTACCCTCTAACCCAACAGATAGTAGAAAGCCCAATCTCTTTATTCGTCTAAAAAATGCCATGTTCATTCTGGTTGTAGGTGGCTAATCCTTCTCTCTTCATGCATTCCAATTCTACCAGTCTTTTAAGACTGATTCATTTCCCTGAATGATTGTTTTATTTTTCGATTTCAAATAAATGGAAAATAAAAGATATATATATATTTATATTTTAATCTTTAAAAATACAAATACAGTATACATATGTAATATATATCTTCCACCTTAGTAACTTAACTCTATGGTATTTATTTAATTGGACCAACTTAATAATGTCAGTTACTCAGGAACTGGTCATTTGAATATTCATAATGAAAGGACAGCTCTTTGTCATCTCAAAACTAGTTTTTGGCATTAAATCTAAACCAAGTTTGGTAAATGCTACCTTTCTGAGGTGTTGTTTGGGGTAGTGGTTTGATTTTTGGTTGTTTCAAAGCATTTCTAAGGATGTACAACTAAAAGATAAAGACATTGGAAAATATAAGATGGTTGTTCTTCTTTCTTTCTCTCACAGTTTGGAATCCAGTGTCTTGAGATGCATTTGCTTACTGTAGACTAAAGCTGCCTAGAAACTGGTGAGCTGGCTGGCTCCCTCAGCATTTACTCTGCAGTCATTGTCCCTTGTACAACGCTTTCCATAAAGCCCTGCTTGTGTTAACCTCAAAGGAATGCAGTTTGCCCGGGGTCAAGGCCTCCACAGCACATCCATGAAAATCAGCAATGTGATGGGGTATACAATATCAATCTACAGAGCAATACAAGGGCCCCTTGATAGGATAAACAACATCTTAGGTCCAGGGCATCATGAGATTCAGGGTAAAATTGATTTCTACTTAAAAACATATTCACATTATCTAATAGAGGGTCTCTGTTCCCATTAAATTTTTTCTTCAGCCACAGTATTTTTTACTTTAAAAACCCTAAATATTGTAGTACTTTAATTTTTCTTGGGTTAAATTAGCTTTTTATATATATGTCAGAGGCATTCAAACCAGAGCGACTCCATTTTGAATGACGGCTAGGAAAATGAGGCTGGGACTTGCTGAGCTGCATTCTTAGAAAGTTAGGCATTCCTGGCCTCCAGATGTTTGCAGTTAAGGGAACAAACTAATAATGTTTATTAAACAGACTCAGACTTAGGAGTGTCCACATATCCCAATATCTGGAGAACAGAAGCATTCCTAATTTTGCTTTAAAGATAATAACACTGATTTTTTTGCAAAATATAGTAATGAAGAAACTTAATCCTTTATCACAAACCCTTGTAGCAGAGCACATCTCCCCCACATATACAAGCACTGTAGCCAGGGTGGATGCATTCCTTCTCCTACTTTCGGCAACGTCCTCCTCTTGTCTATGAAGTAGCTGTTCTTTCACCACTTTACTTTCTTAATAAACTTGCTTTTACTTTGCGCTCCCTAAATTCTTTCTTGCATGAGATCCAAGAGCCCTCTCTTGGGATCTGGATCGGGACCTCTTCCCTGCAACATTTCTGGTGACCATGAAGGGATTGCAGTGGGGAAACCCCCGACCCAAAGGCTAATTTTGGGTAAGTAGGGTTGTCCGGTAACATATTTCTGGCAAACCACCAAATGGATGATACTGAAGAGACCCCGAACCCAAAGGAAATAGACTGCAGCACTGATTGGATGACTTTGGGTAAGTGGGGTGCATACTTGAGTAAAGAATGGGATTGGGTTAGAGGCCCAATTTAGGGGAGTTAGAGTCTCTCCTAAAGACTAAGAGGGTTAAAGCCTCCTCTCAATAAAAGGCACGGACACTTGACAGACCTTGGGTTAGAGGCCCAACTTGAGAGGTTAGAATCACTTCTAAAATTTAGGGGATTAGAAGCCCCTCTCAGTAAAGTCCCTTTTGGCTAAGAACGGGTTTGACACCACGGGCTATGCTGTTCGTGTTCATCAGCCTTGTTCTCTTTGCTGCACCAATCAATTTCTTGGTTGCTGTCTCTGTTTCACTGTCATTTTCAGGAGACTTTACTTAACTGTATTTGAACTTATTCTTCTCCTGTGCCCCTCCCAATTTCTGTCCATTAGTTTGTGAAACATTGGGAACAAAAAGCATTGAAGGCTCCATCTCTAAAATTGCTGATTGAGATTTGATATTTAACAGCTACAGCCAATAAGATTAGATAGATGTGGTTATGTTTTGTTGTCACTATGCTGACTAGGTGTGATTGAGAAGCACTAAGATGGTAATCGGGGGACTTTTCTCCTTGCTGTTTTGTTTCATTTTGCAAACTGAAAAAACAAAACAAAACGACAACAAAAAAAACACTTCTTTCCTTCTTAGATTCAGGCAGACTGGCTTTGCTTATCCAATCCACCCTACTGCTATTGCCCAAAACCTGCTTGCTCTGGTCATTCCCATCTAAATCCTTCTCATTTCCCTTGCCTTATTAAGCATTTTTGTCAAAGTCCATGTTGTGGTTTATCTAAGATTCATGGCTCAGCTCACCTATATTATTTGGGTAATGTGAATAAGAGAATTCAATTTTCGACAGGGATCCCCTCATTAATGTAGTTGGCCTTAAAAACCTCTCTTATCCTTTTTAGTGGAACTTGGCCAGTGGCAATACAATCTCGCAGGTTTGGAACTTTTCCTTCAAAAATCACCTGCCTCCTTCATGGGAACCGTGGCATCAATTCCAAAGAACTCATCAGTAGGATGTATTCTTGAACACTGGGACCAGATTAAACTGAATGGGCTTAAGATGAGAAAACTGGTGTTTCTATGTAATACTATTTGTCCTAGTTATTATTTGTAAAAACAAGAGAAAGAGCCTCCTACTGGAACTACAGTCTTTAATACTGCACTTCAACTTGATTTGTTTTGTAAGCTGGAGGGAAACTGGGATGAAATACCATATGTTCAAGCATTTTTGCTGCTCAGTCAGGATAAAACCCTGCAGCAGGTGTGTGCATGCTTGATGAGAGGTAAAGAAGAAAAAGAGCTAGACATACTAGGTGATTCTTTAATGCAACCCCCCACTGCCCCAGTTTAGGGGCACTTTTGGGTGGAGCAGAGCCTCCTTCTGTCAGCTCTGAAGGATCAGATGTGTTGGTCCTTTCTCCCTTCAGCCCACCTGAATGTTCTATTGGAAACCCATTGTCCCCTATTCCTTACCCATCTAGTCCCACACTATACCCACCACTCCCTGAGGAACTCAGCCCAGCAAGTACTACTTGTAGTGGAGCCTCCTATCAACCTCCAAAGGGAAACCTTTGTCCACTTAGAGAGGTGACAAATGGGGAAGAAGTCACTGTGAGAGTACATGTTCCCTTTTCTATGTCTGATTTGGCTGTATATAAAGAGGAGTTTGGTCATTTCTCTGAAGACCCGGGAAAATTCATAGATAAGTTTGAGAAATTAACTCTGATGTATAGTTTAACTTGGCAGGATCTGCATGTTTTATTGTCTCTGTGTTGTACAGTGGAAGAGAAACAACACATTTTGGGGGCAGCTAGGACCCATGCACACGAGGTATTGGCTTGCAACCCAAACCATGATATATATCAGGCAGGAGGTATAGCAGTTCCAGATCAAGATCCAGAGTAGAACTATCAAAGGGACAGTGAGGACTTGGGGAGGAGAGGTTATATGGTCACTCTTTGGTTGGAAGGGATGAGAAATGTATGAAAAATCCTGTTAACTATGGGAAGGTTAAGGAAGTTTCTCAGGGCAAAGAGGAAAATCTAGTTTTGTTTCAAGGGCATTTAGTTGAGGCAATCCTGTGCTTTGTGGGATTACTCACAGATCCTGTGCTCTGTATCTGCTCCTTTAACATGCTGGTCCAATTGTCTGGAACACTGTCTCCTGCCTACCTGCCAGGTAGGTTCATATTTGGCCTTCAAGACTTCAAGCATTATTTCAGTAGCTTTTTTTCTTTCATCCCCAGGCAGACTTAGATACCTTGGTTTCCGTGTTCCCATAGAACTCAGTGTGTCAATTAAGGTCTAAGGCTGAGTTGAAGTGGAAGAGATTTACTGGGGTAAAAGTTTTTGGAAGACAAAGGGCAAAAGGTGCAGGAGAAAGCAAGTAGAGGCTACAGACTGTGATGCATGTCTAAAACCTATAAGAAGATAGAGTAAAGGTGGACAAGTCTCAAACTGCAGTGCGAAGTCTTGGCCAGACAACAGGGAACCCTCATCTCAGACTGCCATAGAAGAACTTAGCATTGGGCACTACCAAGCTCTATCCATTCTGCTATGTTCAGTCATTAACAGGGGCTGTCCAGAAAGAGTGTAGCATCAGCACAAATGAATGCTACAAGAGATCCTGAATTTGCTGCAACTGGAATCTGTCACCTAAATTCCCTCCTTGTTGTAGATTTTCTCTTGAAGAGAAATCTAAGTGACATACCTGTGTGGCTGCATATTCTGTAATATCATAGACTGTATATTGTCACTCATTGTTTACTTATCTTTCTTCATCCTGAAGTGCCTTAAAAATAAACTAAATTTTAAAAATCAGTGATCAATTTAAAAGTATTTGTTAATTTTTGAGATGTGTAGACATTATCTTACAAATCTTCATATTTGCAGATAAATGTTAAGTAAGCGTTTTCCAAATAAATGTGTGAATAAATTAATACAAGAAAAAGCAGTGCAGCAATCTTTTATGTTTTACTTCCCAAGGTATTTTCTTTAGCTTTGTGAGAACATCATAAACCATTAAGAAAGTATATTTTCTACTATGACTTCCCTTTGTATTAATTTCATCTCACCAACTAATAGCTGTGGAATTTTTTGCAGTAAATGGTAGAGAAGGGACTGCTACAAGTCTTGAGTTGGAATAAAAGAAACAGAATATCAATATTCTTATAATAAGGATATCAAACTCATGTGCATGTGAGTACAATAGCTATTCTAAACCTTCATCTCATTCTTCACTCCATTCGACAGCCTTGATAAGCTCCCATTTCACTAACTAAAGCCATCTATCAGGTGTGAATTTCAGATCTCCTCAATGTCCATCTTCCATTTGCAAAGCCTCTTAAAGACCACTAGTATATGAAAACATGGAGAATTGTAGACGTATCAGATATTAAGCACCTTACCATGTGCCAGTATGGTATCAAATGTAGTACCAAGCACTGCACTGTGCAATTCTCCCCAAGCTCAAATAAAGACATGGATCTCAGGGAGGTTATGTGTTAATCCAAAGCCAGATTCTATTTTTAGAGCAAAGATTTGAAGCTGACTTTATTTTACTATCAAACTCATGCACGTTAACCCATAACATCATTAACTCTAGCTTTAAAATTCCTCTTTGAAAAAAAAAATTCCTATTTGATCCCCAAGGAAATCTAGTTCAATCAAAAGTAAATCTCTCTTCAACCTTTCTAGGAGACTTTTGTCTAGCACATCAGAGACTTTTGGGAGAATTGGACTGAATATACTTCAGAGGTCACTCTGAAGGCAAAATTGTTTGAATATGACTTGTAAGGCACCATTAAGTAATCTAATTAAGGCTTAGATATTTTAAGAATAAAAGCAGGTAACTATTTTCTCACAATAATTACCCACTCCCTTCTAATTACTATTGAGAGAGTTAAAAGTTCACCATATATATTTGATTGAGATCTATTTAGAAAGTTTCATAGAGCACAGGGCACGGTGGTTGGCACCTGTAGTCCCAGCTACTTGGGAGGCTGAGGCAGGAGGATTGCTTGAGGCCAGGAGGTTGAGACCAGCCTGAGCAACATATTGAGACCCTGTCTCTACAAAAAAAAAATAATAATAATTAGCTGGGTGTGGTGGTACGCACATATAGTCCCAGTTGCTCAGAAGGCTGAGGCAGGAGGATTGCTTGAGCCCAGGAGCTCTGCGCTGTAACATACTATGGTCATCGGGTGTCTACACTAAGTTTGGCATCAATATGGTGAGTCCCCAGGAGATTGCCTGAGAGGTGAACCAGCCCAGGTTGGAAACGGAGCAGGTCAAAACTCCCATCTTGATCGGTAGTGGGATTGTGCCTGTAAATAGCTATTGCACTCATCTCTAAAAAAAATAAAAATAAAAATAAAAAGACAAAGTTTCAGAGAGCTAAAATGAATTTGATTTATCTTTTAAGATGTTGAGGCCGGGCACGGTGGCTCATGCCTGTAATCCCAGCACTTTGGGAAGCCGAGGCAGGTGGATCACCTGGGGTTGGGAGTTCAAGACCAGCCTGCCCAACATGGCAAAACCATGTCTCTACTAAAAATAGAAAGAAAAAAAAAAAAACAGATGTTGAGGTGGTCATCCGATAGGAAATCTAATAAAAACCAACCTCTTTATGTTTAGATGATTGCAAAAACAGTGCCAATAAAATGATAATTAGTATTTTAGTGATAATGATTAGTGATCATTATTACTTTATATGTGGTCATTATAATAAAGGGCTCAAATAAGTCCCCAGTTTAAATATACATTCTTCAATCTGTTACACTTAGTGTTATGAGCAATGTCAACATTAACAGTAACTTGCTGTTTAGAAAAGCTTATTTAATTAGGCTAAGGCTTTTGAAGAACAGTCATAGATTTCATTCTTAATCCTGTACCCCCATAGGACTTGTTTGAAATTTTTCTCAAGTAAATACTTGCTTTAAAGAACCATTTCTCACCCTTGCCCCTTGCAAGTGTGGAAATAAATCATTTGTATAAACTTGAAGCTGTCTAGGGTGATTTTTATGGAAATAACAATGGCAGTTCAACAATGGAAGTGAGGGTGAGAGTACAAACTGTTATAAATACATCACTAATAACGTCAGTGTATTTCCCTTGTCTTCCACAACTATCTCTGGGGAAATAAAAACACTGTTACATGCTCACTTGAATTCCTGTCATTGTGCTTTGTGGATCAGTCTCTCTAGTCTCAAACTTGCAGCCTGTGGCTGAGGTTATCATCTAGCCTGTCACATGGAGCCACCAACATAGAGTTGAAATCACTGGAAATGGGTTTTTTTTTTTTCTCTTATAATAGAAAAGGCAAATGATTCATGAGCTCAGCCACAAATCAGAGTGAACAAAAAACAACTGGGTAGTAAGGCAAATCTTAGCTGCAAAACTAGAGATTTCCAAAGGAAACTATATTAAATATAAACCTTTTGTATAATTGTATTTGTTTCAAGCTTCTAAACCATTGAAAGTAATGACATAGCTAGCTTTACACCATGCCAAATGCATCCATTCCTTCCATATCTCCTCTGTACCCTTTTCCCCCCTTCCCTCTCATCCTCTAACATTCAAGAGAAAAGCTGAAGACAGCAAACCCCAGAATGGGATTCTATACTGTAGAATATAGGTGTAGCTTATCCTAGGAGATTTTTGGCTTTTTCTTTAGATAACTGTTCTATAGAGAAACAGGTGTGCAATTTATCTGCACTTCTGAATTTACTTTCTGTGGTGTTTCTACACGTATATCACAGTTAGGATACTTGTGACTTTTAACGGAATCTTATTTTGTAATTATTCATGCCTCAGACATGAGACAGGATTCACGGCATGGTAAATTTTTCAAGGAATACTGAACAATGCCAAACGGTGGCAAAGCCTGACTATCTTTGTGTGATAATACCCACATCTGTGTCACATCTGAGTCTGATTCAGATACCTGCTTTGTCTCTTTGGATTGTGTTTTTTTTTTTTTTTTTGGTTTTTTGCATGGCTTAGAGTATTTTCTTGAAAGCTGGATATAATGTATCAGATAATAGGAACTAAGGGAAATAGGCCTTTAGTGTGAGATTTTATATTAATCTGTTTAGGAATTTAGCTGGGCTCAATATTTGCTATAGCTGTAGGTGCCAGAGGCTTCCAATTTTTCTAGTGTCCTTATTTTTATGTCTTTTGTTGATTTAAGCCTTCCGTAAGTACAATTCCTCAGAGAGACTCTCAGTCCTGCAGCCCTCTCAGCTACAAGTCAGTGTGAAACTGGAATACAGTTTATGTGGCTTCTGCTCCAGGTAAGCAGATATTGGCTAGGACCCTGGATTTGCCTTTCGCTCCAGATTTTGTTGTGACCATTTTTCCCTGTGATCTCAGTTCTCTGATGGGTCCAAGAAAAGTTGTTAATTTTCAGTTTGTCTCACATTTTCTTGTTGTAAGAATGGGAATGACGACTTCCAGGCCATTTACAAAATATTGGTGCACACACCAGAAGTCCACATCACTGTCTTGGGAATCAGTGAACAGGTTCACTTATTTGTTCAATCAAAAAGAATCTAAGTGATTGCCCAAAATCTTCCTAGAGTTTTAGTTTAGTAATTGTCTTGGATTTTTTTTAGCAATAGCAAGAAAGTTCTGTATATTTTCACAACTAAAAACAAAATCAGCTGTACCAAAACATAAAATGTACACACGTACACCTCAGTGAAGCCATGCATCCCTGAGACTGAAATTGTCAACATAGGACACTAGTACCGCTGCCACCTGTCATAATCCAACACCTTTGTAACATAAAGGGCATTGAGTTCACAGTAACTCTAAGGTATTTACACAGTCATTCAACAGCTACACCCCCTCCAAGATTTCACACTTGGAAATTTCCCTAAAAAAACACAATTACCTACCAACCCTTCCATTTCTTTACCCCAGGCATCCATAACAAAAGTGTTTTACTACTAACCTTAAAACTTTTCTCCCATGTCTATTTGTTAGGTGAAATTCATCTTAGCTTCTGGGATTGGCTCCTACTCAACATGCAAGCACTAATCCTCTAACATGCAGGTAAACTGGACAACTTGCTGTTCACTGAAATATGCCTTGGAAGCTTTATTCATGCAGCTTCCACTGCCTGGAAACACTACTCCCTCCATTCTGCCTTTAGAAATCCTGTTCATTTTTTTAAATTAATGATAAGAACTTCACAAATTATACCTAACTCTATGTGAGAGTTTCTATCTTTGAACTATACAGCTCTTTATGTATGCCTCTATTATGCATTTACTATATTCTGATTTCCGTTGGAATTTATGTGCACCTATTTATCTCCTCTAGTAAATGATTTCTAATTTCTTTTAGGCTGTAGCTTATACATGATGCCTATACATGGTTAAAAAAAAACTTGTAAATATAATGCATGAAGGGAGGAGATCAAGTTTGTTTTGGGAGCAGTGAGTTACTAAAGTTCATTCAATTATATAAACTCAGAGTTTATAGGAATCACACACATTCAAGACAACATATTAGATAGATGCATTCAGGGTATAAATGTTACTTATAACCAGGCCCTTATGTTAGATTGGTTCAATATTCAAGACCAAGAATCTTCTAACGCACTTTGAGCAATATTCCCCATAGAGCATTATTGCTTACGCTGAGCCTCATTGGCCATCTTTATGTCTGGTCATACAACCTGGTAAAGCTTCCATGAAATCTGTATTTTATCATCCAGAAAAAAACATGGAGTTTGAGATTTTAATGATTTTACTTTGCAATTTGTCCTCCAGAATGTTTAAAGGTGAAACAAGACTTAGCACCCCCATGAACTTCTCTATGTAGATTCTGTTAAGTGGTCATTTCACTTGACTATAACTACCTCAAGTGTTGAGGCTTTACTTTCCTGGATTTTCTGAAATTTCCTTTATCTCTCCCAAATTTATTTCAATATGAAAGAAAAGGACTATATTATAGAAAGTTAGCAAAGTGCTGGTATCTGAATTTGTAGGTTAAAATTTTCTAGAAAAATCTATTTACTTATTTAAAAAAAAGAATATGGCACCTGAACTCAGAAGTGTGGGTATATTTCTGATTGCTGAAGTCAGTAAACAAAAAATGAAGGTGAAAAAGTCAATAGAAGAGAAACTAAGATAATGAAGAGGAAGTTGAAGTTTCCATGAGGAAAGGCCAAAAACAATTAGATTTCATAAGTCAAGAATGCTAAAGGCTGAAATGAGGATGACATAAAGACATATAAAACCATTAAGTTATTGAGTACAGCATACCTAGCTGAATGATTAGATTTTAAAACAATAAAACTAGGGAATATCTTTCGAAGTTTAGTTGAAATCAGAAGCAGTAGTACTTACGGGATGCTTAAACAGGCAGTTACTTCAGTTTGTAAGGCTACATGACATTTAATAGGCTAAAGCAGAGTTTCAGTAAAGCAATAGCTAAGTTCTAAGGATTATAAAGAGAGAGATGAAATGCATGAGTATATGAGAAACCTCCATCATTAATAGAGATTATCCCTAACATTTAGACTTCTTTAATGTCATGGGTTTCAACAAGAGTTGGGACTCTACGTGAGCATTTAACAGGATGAGATACATAAATTCTAATAGATTCAAGTCTGTCTGTGTACCAGAGATAATTTAGGTAAGTCAATTACTATATCCACACAGCACATATTGCTCTACAGGAAAGGGTTTTATTCATTTTCAGGCAAGTTAAATCAAATAATAGCTTTTATGGAAGGAGACAATAGACTCTGACCGGAATGTAATGACTACAATATGGAGAATTACTTAAGTCAGGAATTGATTTCTATTTTAGACTGATGTTGCCTTAAATGGCAGGCTAAATGTTTCTGTCAAAAAGAGAAATTTTATTCTAGTAAAAACAATTTATGATGTATTAGGCAGATCTTTGCAAATACATAATATTCCCTGAACTAATATTATCCATTACTATAAGTAGAGGGAAGTACTTCAAGAATAATTGAATCTGTTAAGAAAAAGCCTATATAATTTAGAAAACAAATAATAATTGCTTAAGAACAATGTTCTTGAAAATGCTTCTTTTCTCTATTTCATTTTTTTCATTGATTTGAATCAGCAGCTTATGAGTCATATTTTTTAATTAATAGAAAAATTATAAATTATGTAGTTTTATCCAGATGTTAGATATGGGTAAATACAGTTATTTCCAAGGTTGAATAAATTATTGTTTGCATATTGCCAGTTGGCCTTTATTTGGTGTAAATATTGCTATAAATGATTCAAATCGTCTCCCTTATTAATTGGGTGCAATGTGATGCAATCTAAGAAAAGATGAAATATTATGAAAAGTCTGTTTGGCATATCTGAGAAGTATGTATAATCTAGTGGCTAATGTGTGGGCTCTGGATTTAGGTTTCTTGGCTTCATCTCTGTACAGCTTCATTTCTGTGCAGGCTTAGGCAACATATTCAACCTCTTTCCCTCTAAAATGTTTCATCTGGAACTAACCATCTTTCAGCGTTGTTGTGAAGATTAAATGAGGTAATACAGAACACCAGAAACAAGGCTTGTTTGTAAACACTTTATAAATGTAAGATATTATTTTTCAAGCTTTTTCCTCTTCATAATATAATACCAAACAGTAAGGAAGCACTTTATGAAATAATGTTTAATTTTTTTTTTCCCAGACAAGGCTTTTATTTCAGGGATTGTGCTCAAGTGCAAGGGAGACAGCAGAGGGAAGGCACAAGAATTCAACAGCTGGTTCCCTGAAAAAGGTGGTAGGGATTTTATTTTTGTTTAGGCAAAGCACAAGAATTGACATCAGAGGTAAGCACATGACAGGCAGAACATGTGCAGGTCAGCATAGCTGGTTGCAGTGGTTAATAATGTTTAAATTTTATCAGACTGCTTCATAATACTGACAAAGCCTTCTATTCTTCCATCTCTCTTCACTGATGTTTATGAATGGTAACAAAATACTAAACATCTCCTATAACTCCTTACTCAAAATGGTACTGTATATAACTCGGTATTCTCGACAAGGCTTTTGCTTTATTTAAGCATTAGTTCAACAAATGTTGAGTGAATATTTATTATGTGCCAAACAGATTCCAAAATGTAAAACAACTGTCCCTGTCCTACTGTCCAACTTAGAAAACTTCCAATCACCACCACTCCGCATCCTTTTGAAAAAGTGTTAAACCATCGTTCTGTTCCACCTTTCCAATGGCCTGTGCCCCCTCATTTAACCCATTAAGAGAAACTGCCTCATCTGTAAAATAGATATGAAGCTGCTGTGAGGAAAATGAGCTAGCTAATAGAGAAGAACCTTGTGAACTTATGAAAGTGTTAGTTATTTGATAAATCACTAGAAGAATCTGGTCATTATGTAAGTTAAAGTGTAGATGATAGTGCAACACAAATAACTGTGGCTCCTTGTGAACTCTGGTCATTTACATTTATTTTCCTCAGAACAGAGAATAGACAAACCAACCATACCATCCCTTCCCTTCTAGTAAGACTTTTAGAAATAATTATGAGTGCCTATTGGTAGTTAAAAAAAATTATCCAATGACTTTCTTAATTCTTATCACACTGAACCTCTGGACTACTTCTTGAATCTCTTCCCTCCCTTGGCTTCTCTGATTCTTCTCTTTTTTATTTGATTCTTCCTTCTCAGTCTTTTAACGGGATAGTTTCTTTACTCACTCCCTGTACAAATTAATTGTGGATAATTCCCAAATATGCATCTGTGTTTAAGAACTATATTATGAGCTTCAGGCTCACATTTCCAGGTTTCAACCAGATATCACACCTAGGTATCTCCCAGGCATCATAAGTTAAACTAGACCAAAACTGAAATCATTGTAGCTTTCCAAAAATTTCTGGGATTCCTGTCTTGATCAATAGTATAAAACATGGATCCATGCCAGAATGGCATCTAGGATCCTGTTCCCATCCCTTTCAACTCGCACACAGAGACCACATCTTGTGAATTCTGAATCACAAATTATACGCTTAACCTCCTTCCATCTCCCCTTCAAATATTCCAAGCCAAAGTCTCTTTATCTTGCTCATAGACTGTGGCAATTTTAACCCAACTGCTCTTTGTGCATCATGACCTACACACACACACACACACACACATCCAATTCATCTTTTCCTTGGCTTTGAATGAGATTTTCTGACAAACTAATCTGTTCATAACACGCAGTGTGAGTACACATGCTTCTCATGCCTAAGAGGTAAACCACAGTCATCTTAAGTTGGTGTATTAGAGCTTCCTGTTTCTCCACGTCTACTTTGCCAGACTTATTGTACTAAAACTCCGTCTTCTAGTTGCCATTCCAGGCATTCTGAGATTAAATTTCCCAGGAAGATGAGAGGGTTTTATGTATTTCAAAATTTTATGAAGGTATTCCATTTTTCTGAAATCCCCTATCTCCATTTTTACCTGGAGAACATCTACTCATATTTTACAGCTGAGCCCCATTATCACCTTCTCTATGAAAAAAAAAAAAATTAAACTCTTCTCTAGGTTAAATTTAACCATTTCCTCTTTTATGTCTTCCCTCTGTCCTTTTCATATCTTTACCACACACCTCCAATGAATCTCTTATAGTGAAGCTCATATCGCATTCCTCTTTGTTCATTCAACCCCCAGTGCCTAGAATAGCACCTGGAATGCAGTGGTTAATTAATATTATTTGCTTGCACAAATGTACGAATAACTTAACAAATGAATAACTGTATTAATGGTGAATACAACCATGACATGAATTTTATAAGAACATGGGTCTGTACATAAGAATTTTTATTTTTATTTTATTTATTTATTTATTTATTTATTTATTTAGAGACAGAGTCTCACTCTGTTGCCAGGCTGGAGTGCAATGATGCCATCTCGACTCACCGCAACCTCCACCTCCCGGGTTCCAGTGATTTTCCTGCCTCAGCCTCCCAAGTAGCTGGGACTACAGGCACGTGCCACCACGCCCAGCTAATTTTTGTATTTTTAGTGGAGATGGAGTTTCACCGTGTTGGCCAAGATGGTCTTGATCTCTTGACCTCGTGATCTGCCCACCTCAGCCTCCCAAAGTGCTGGGATTACAGGCATGAGCCACTGCGCCCAGCCCATACATAAGAATTTTAAGTCCAGCATGCTACCATAATATAAAAAACATCTAGGAAAGAGAATCAGATATTTTTGTTGAGTGCTTACAATGTATGAATCCTTTAGCATCATTATCTCATTTAATTTGCAAGCAATTTTTAAGATAGGCATCATGGAACACCTACAACATGCAAAGCAGTTTTCATTCATGACTTCATTTAATCTTCCGAATGAATTTATGAAGAAGGTATTATTTTGTCAAATACACACATGACAACACTAAAACTCAAATTAGAGAATTTTCTAAAGATCAAACAAGTTTAAAGTGCCAAATTTAGGATTCCAACTATTTCTCTGTGTCAGGCCTCTGAGCTCAAGCTAAGCCATTATATCCCCTGTGACTTGCACATACACATCCAGATGGCCAGTTCCTGCCTTAACTGATGACATTCCACCACAAAAGAAATGAAAATGGCCTGTTCCTGCCTTAACTAATGACATTATCTTGTGAAATTCCTTCTCCTGGCTCATCCTGGCTCAAAAGCTCCCCTACTGAGCACCTTGTGACCCCTACTCCTGCACGCCAGAGAACAACCCCCCTTTGACTGTAATTTTCCTTTACCTACCCAAATCTTATAAAATGGCCCCACCCCTATCTCCCTTCACTGACTCTCTTTCCAGACTCAGCCCACCTGCACCCAGGTGATTAAAAGCTTTATTGCTCACACAAAGCCTGTTTGGTGGTCTCTTCACACTGACGTGCATGAAATTTGGTGCTGTGACTCGGATAGGGGGACCTCCCTTGGGAGATCAATCCCCTGTCCTCTTGCTCTTTGCTCTGTGAAAAAGATCCACCTATGACCTCCGGTCCTCAGACCCACCAGCCCAAGGAACATCTCACCAATTTTAAATCGGGTAAGCGGCCTCTTCTTACTGTCTTCTCCAACCTCTCTCACTATCCCTCAACCACTTTCTCCTTTCAATCTTGGTGCCACCCTTCAATCTCTCCCTTCTCTTAATTTCAATTCCTTTTATTTTCTAGTAGAGACAAAGGAGACACGTTTTATCTGTGGATCCAAAACTCCAGCACTGGTCACGGACTCGGGAAGGCAGCCTTCCCTTGGTGTTTAATCATTGCAGGATGCCTCTCTGATTATTCACCCATGATTCAGAGGTGTCTGACCACACGGGGACGCCTGCCTTGGTCCTTCACCCTTAGCGGCAAGTATCGCTTTTCTGGGGAGTAAGAACCCCCCAACCCCTTCTCCTTCACCCTTAGCAGCAAGTACCACTTTTCTAGGGGACAAGAACCCCCCAACTCCTTCTTTCTGTGTCTCTACCCCTTCTCTGATTTTCTGGGGGCAAGAACCCCCCAATCCCTTATTTCCATGCCCCGACCTCTTATCTCTGTGCCCCATCCCTTATTTCTGTGCCGTGACCTCTAATCTCTGCGCCCCAACCCCTTATTTCTGTGCCCCGACTCCTTTCCCACTTTTCTGGAGGGTAAGAACCCCCAGACCCCTTCCCTCTGTGTCTCTACTCTCTCTTTTCTCTGGGCTTGCCTCCTTCACTATGGGCAACCTTCCACCCTCCATTCCTCCTGCTTCTCCCTTAGCCTGTGTTCTCAAGAAATTAAAACCTCTTCAACTCACACCTGACCTAAAACCTAAATGCCTTATTTTCTTCTGCAATGCCACTTGAGCCCAATACAAACTCGACAGTTGTTCCAAATAGCCAGAAAATGGCACTTTCAATTTTTCCATCCTACAAGATCTAAATAATTCTTGTCGTAAAATGTGCAAATGGTCTGAAATGCCTGACATCCAGGCATTCTTTTACACAACAGTCCCTCCCTAGTCTCTGCTCCCGATGCAGCTTGTCCCAAATCTTCCTTCTTTCCCTCCTGCCTGTCCCCTCAGTCCCAACCTCAAGCGTCGCTGAGTCTTTCTAATCTTCCTTTTCTACAGACCCATCTGACCTCTCCCCTCCTCACCAGGCTAAGCTAGGTCCCAATTCTTCCTCAGCCTCTGCTCCTCCACCCTATAATCCTTTTATCACCTTCCCTCCTCACATTCGGTCCGGCTTACAGTTTAGTCCCACAACTAGCTCTTCCCCACCTGCCCAACAATTTCCTCTTAGAGAGGTGGCTGGAGCTGAAGGCAGAGTCAAGGTACAAGTACCTTTTTCTCTATCAGACCTTTCTCAGATCAGTCAGCATTTAGGCTCTTTCTCATCAGACCCCATTAAATATATACAGGAATTCCAATATCTAACTCTGTCCTACAGTTTAACCTGGAGTGACTTAAATGTCATCCTGACTTCTACCCTCTCCCCAGATGAAAGGGAAAGAGTTTTTTCTCTAGCCCAATCTCACGCTGATAACCGCTGGCTTCACGAGTCAGACCTCCATGAAGGCATTAGAGCAGTTCCCTGAGAGGATCCCCAATGGAACTATCAGGCAAATTCCCCAGGTATAGCTAGACAAGATTACATGATTTCCTGCCTAGTTTGAGGGCTTAAAAAGGCAGCTTACAAACCTGTTAATTATGACAAGCTTAAAGAAACTACCCAAGGTAAAGACGAAAACCAAGCCCAGTTCATGGCCCACTTAGCAGCAACCCTTAGACGCTATACCGCCCTAGACCCAGAAAGGCCAGAAAGCCACCTTATTTTTAATATGTATTTTATCACCCAATCTACTCCTGACATTAGGAAAAAACTTCAAAAATTAGAATCTGGCCCTCAAACCCCACAACAGGAATTAATCAACTGTGCCTTCAAGGTGTACAATAATAGGAAGCAGCCAGACGGCAACGCATTTCTGAGTTACAATTACTTGCCTCTGCTGTGAGACAAAACCCAGCCACACCTCCAGCATACAAGAACTTCAAAATGCCTAAGCCGCACACGCCTAAGCCGCAGCAGTCAAGCATTCCTACAAGACTTCCTCCATCAGGATCTTGCTTCAAGTGCCAGAAATCTGGCCACTGGGCCAAGGAATGCCCACAGCCCGGGATTCCTCCTAAGCCATGTCCCATCTGTGCAGGACCCCACTGAAAATAAGACTGTTCAACTCACCTGGCAGCCACTTCCACAGCCCCTGGAACTCTGGCCCAAGGCTCTCTGACTCCTTCCCAGATCTTCTCGGCTTAGCAGCTGAAGACTGACACTGCCCGATTGCCTCGGAAGCCTACAAGACCATCACAGACACTCTAAGTAACTCTCACAGTGGAAGATAAGTCCGCCCCCTTCTTAATCAATATGGAGGCTACCCACTCCACATTACCTTCTTTTCAAGGGCCTGTTTCCCTTGCCTCCATAACTGTTGTGGGTATTGACGGCCAGGCTTCTAAACCTCTTAAAACTCCCCAACTCTGGTGCCAACTTAGACAATACTCTTTTAAGCACTCCTTTTTAGTTATCCCCACCTGCCCAGTTCCCTTATTAGGCCGAGACACTTTAACTAAATTATCTGCTTCCCTGACTATTCCTGGGCTATAGCCACACCTCATTGCCACCTTTTCCCCCAGTTCAAAGCCTCCTTCACATCCTCCCCTTGTATCTCCCGACCTTAACCCACAAGTATAAGACACCTCTACTCC